>NW_016806320.1:578068-594628 GCF_001698545.2 Rhinopithecus bieti
TGCAAAGTGTAAATATATAATTATACAAAACAGCATGAAAATAAGGCAGAAATTAAAATTTTTGCCTGCTTATTTTGGCCAGAGCTTCACTGTTAAGTAACTGAAAAGGATATATAATAAAAGTGTACAGAAATCAGCTTCTGTATGTAAAAGGGCAGAGATAGCAGCAAATCATGTCTGTTGTGATAATATGTTATGTGACAGTGTTTTCTGAACCAAAACACAAATCTCTTCAGTAGACCCCAATACTTCCCCGAACAATTCTAGGCTCCTAGAGGCTGTAGGATCCCTAACCATCTCTTCTCACTGAGCTTTGAGGTTAGATATTTAAAGACAGTGTTCATGTTCTTCTAATCAGAATTTCTGCTTCCTTCCTCTACTGCCAAAGCACTTTTTTCATGTCCTTATTAATGTGTTCTTAATGTAAATGCCTTACTAAATTATAAAACAAGAAAATTGGCTGTTACAAGTTGCAGTGATAATTGTTTTCTTTTTCAGTTTGAGGAAACTGAGGTCCTAGACCAAAATTCAATAAAATACTGAGTGAACCAGGTTTAAAAAAAACTAAACAATAAAATTATTGAAATACTCTGAATTTCTGGATTAGTCATTTCTCCCTTTGTGTAAAACAACATCTGTATTTTTTTCATTTTCAGTCAAAATTGCTACCCCAGTTAGAGATAACACAATTTTACTTGCCTGGTGATTTTACAAGTATTTGTAAGATGAAAATTTTCCTGTAAATTGTTAATGGAAAAATCCGAAGAAAACCCAGTAATTTAATAACATTGTTTCAGTCAAACAAAAGTTTGCCTCTGAATTGATATTTTTAAGCATTGGGTTGAAGCTTCATATATTACCTTCTGTAGAAAAATAGCCTGTTGCATGGCAAGAGTGGCACCATCTTGAAGCAAAACTGCCATGATGACTGTGTTTTGACCCCCACACACCAACGTGCTCTACAGTAAGGTCTTTAAACAATGCCTGTAGTATAGATAACCCCTCAACAAGATGCTTATTTAACATCTCAAATTGTCACAAATCTTGGCATGAAAGCCTGAATACCTCACCAGCTACACATGTTTTACCTTAAAAGCTTGCTATATAAAGAATACTTTCCGGAGGTCAGGTACCAGGTTTCACCATCTGGTGGCTACCTGAGACATAGCTTCTCTTTTAAAGCCCCTATTATATGTTTCCTTCTGAGAAACTGGATTTGTTAGCCTCTTTCTTTGGCCTGTCAGCTCCCTCAGCCTTTTGCAGGTAGGTTTGCAAAGACCTGCTCACTTTGCCATACCTTCTGACTACTACTTTGATTTATTAACTTAGATCCCAACTTTTTTTCAGAAAGGGTTTTAAATGGCATTCAGATTCAGGAATCTTGAATTTTAAAGATAGAAAATTAAGAAACATCTGCCTTGTATCCTCTCTTGGGCTATCTAAAATCAAAACAGAAAATGTGAGGGACACTCTTATCTTATAGTGAAGAACTTCCCTCACTTTCTTTTTCTCTCTTGTAGTCACTGATCTTAGGCAGAATTCTCACATCACAGAGCCACCCAAAGGAAGCAGATTACTCTGTGGAGAGACAATAACTTCTTGTGAATATATTAGAAACCTGAGAAAACCTCCCAGATTTATAGAAATGATGATTCTGAAGATAATATAAACATGATAATCAGTGAAAATGCAGAAATTATAATATAAATTACTATCATTAAAGAATGGAGTTGAGATGAAAATATTTGTAAGTTGATAATCTTGATTTTGTGGTTATGAATTAAAATATATTTTCAAAACTGAGAATTCCAATAATGAAGACACATTGAAGTTTAAATATGAGATATTGTTCATACTGGTTAGGTGATAAATGCAGCCTAGAATTAGAGGATTAAGTATATGATCTTCTCTCTGTATGCTAGACTTCAAGGCCCAGTAACTAAAATCTCCTATAAGAGCAGAGACTGTATCTACCTTGTTCAGAATTGTATCTGCAAGGCCTAGCCTTTCATATATGTATATACTACAAGCATACATGTAGTTTTCAATCCATATTTGTTGAATGAATTAAATAGTTCCTTCACCCATTTTTCTTCTTAGCTTCCCCCACCTTTCATCCTCCCCATCAACTCCCACTCCACCCTGCCCCACTTCCAGGAGACCATTTTCAATCAACCAAAACTTCTGCCTCCATGCTAGCTTTTCTCATTGCTGAGGATTATTTGAAATCCTGCCTGAAGTGTGAATTGGGGCCAATATCAACTCCTGGTCTCTGGTCGCAACCAGAAAGTCCTGGTGAGCATTTTTCCTCCAGAGGCTGTTTCAAATATTTGCCATTTCTCTCCCTGATAACCAAAAATCTTCACTCTCAAGAGGCAGATGACTTCCAATGTTCTCACAGGAAAAAAATAGCATAAGTGTAGAACTCTTTAATGCCTCATCCAACACCATAAGTGCTTTCTTACTTTTATCCATCTAAATTCATTCTCATCTATTATGATTCCAAAGCAAAACAAAACAAGAAAAGCAAAGAAGCATCAGCTAACCAATTTCCCTGTACAATTGTCCCCCGGCCACCTAACATGTTTCTACAGATAAGTGTTTCGAAATAATTTGCTAAATTTATTTGCTACATTTACTTCTCATTTACTCCATGGTTCTTTGAAAGAACCCTCTTTACTCCTCTTAGAAAATTCCAGTCAAGAAGACTTTTTGGACTTTATCTTAACATCTCTGTTGTCTTTGGCATCAGTTGAATTTGTTTTTTCTATTCTTTTCTTTTTTATTTTCTTGAGTTGCTTGCATTTTTTATTTTGGTGACTGTATACATTACAGCTTTTCTTGCTACTTTGCTGGAATCCCATGTCCTTTATATGTAGTGTTCCCCTCACATGTGTACTTAGCAGTCTCTTGTCACTTGATATACTTAGGGTAAGCATTCTTATCCACAGTAATGACTTTCTTCACCACCTGTAAGTTAATCACTCCCAAGATCAATTTGAGCTGTAGGCCAGCACACTTTGGCCCCCAGCAGATTCACTTAGATGTCTGATATCGTTTGGCTGTGTCCCCACCCAAATCTCATCTTGAATTGTAGTTCCCATAATCTCCCCATGTCATGGGTGGCAACCGGTGGGAGGTAATTGAGTCATGGAGGTGGTTACCCCCATGCTGCTGTTCTCATAACAGTGACTGAGTTCTCACAATGGTTTTATAAAGGACTTTTCCCCCTTTTGCTTGGCACTTCTCCTTGCTGACACCATGTGAAGGAAGACTTGTTTTCTTCCTCTTCCACCATGATTGCAAGTTTTCTGAGGCCTCCCCAGCCTTACAGAACTGTGAGTCAATTAAACCTCTTTCCTTTATAACTTACCCAGTCAGGTATGTCTTTATTAGCAGCATGAGAACGGACTAATGCAATGTCTCACAGGCAACCCCGTAACAAACTGTTCAAAAACAACTTCATCTCCCTGCTCTAAACCTGTTTCTTTTTGCCTCTGGCTATTTTCAATTGATAACTGTATACAATCCAGAAAACAGGTTGAGTTTCCCTGGTTCCTTACTTCCTTTTTCTAGCCAACAAGTCATGTTGATTCTGTATATAAACTATCACTTGCATTATGAATCCTCCAGTTTTAATATTCTCACTGTTGCTACCTTAGTTTAGACCCTCACCTTTTCATGTTCGTATTTGTATAACAGCCTCCTGGCTGGATTCCTTCCTTCTAGTTTTCCTTTCCTTTAATCCATTATTTACACTGCTGTCAGAGTGAGCTTTTGAAAACGCAAATCTAATCATGTATTTTCCCTGCTTGGAAGTCTTATAATGACTCCCATAGCTTTCATGATAAAGTCAAACTCCTTAGCAGGGCATATATGGTATTTTATGACCTTGGCATCCATTTACTTCTGCAATTGCACTTCTTTTTATTCAATGACTTTCCAGTATTGAACGAAAAGGTTACATCTGCCCTAGCCTGTGCATGTATCCCAACCCTCTATTTCGGAGGTAGCTTTCATTCACCTTTCAAAATCCAATTCAGAAGATACCTTATGCAGGGAGACAAGTATCTTGATTCTAGTTCAGTGTTGAATACTACCGCTAATGCCTTGCATGACAATATAATGTGAAATATAATATTTCATATTTTATTTCTGCTCTGCAGTTTGCTTACTTCAATACAAGATATGGAGAGCATATATTGTGGCTTGTTTTTCCCTCTTATATTCACTAAATGCTTAATGAACAGATGAAAGAACGGAGAACTAAGGATAGGCATGGTAGTTCTATTTATAGGGATTTTAGGGAGTTACAAGAGGCATTTTAAATCCCAACTCACTCTAATATTTACTATTTGTGGGACCTTACATAGTTACAGAATCTCCTGAAGTTTCAGTTATTTCATAGAAATAATCCATAGTTCCGGCCAGGCGCGGTGGCTCAAGCCTGTAATCCCAGCACTTTGGGAGGCCGAGACGGGCGGATCACAGGCTCAGGAGATCGAGACCATCCTGGCTAACACGGTGAAACTCCGTCTCTACTGAAAAAAAAAAAAAAATACAAAAAACTAGCCGGGTGAGGTGGCGGGCGCCTGTAGTCCCAGTTACTCAGGAGGCTGAGGTAGGAGAATGGCGTGAACCCGGGAGGCGGAGCTTGCAGTGAGCTGAAATCCGGCCACTGCCCTCCATTCTGGGCGACAGAGCAAGGCTCCGTCTCAAAAAAAAAAAAAAAAAAAAAAGAAAAGAAAAGAAATAATCCATAGTTCCTAACATCTAGTGAAAGATAAAATGAGGTAATTCAAAGAAAGCACCTGTCACAGTGCTTTAAACATGCTAGCTCCTATTGTCCTCAGCGTCAAGTGGCCACATGGACTGGTATTTTTTATTCTACTCCAAAGAGAAGTAGAATCAATGGTTGGTATGAGGACACATATTTTTCCCAATATAGGAAAAAACTTTATATAAATTTTAAGTGTTCTACAATCAAATAGCTGTCTTCTGAAGTAATATAAATGTATAATAAGGGAGAGACACAGTTTAGTATCATAGTGTATTCAAAACAGGACAAAAATTTCAATGGGCATGAAGTTTAATCTGATTCAAAATTTGAATAATCTAAAATGATCTGAATTATGATTTATAAGGAATATAATATCTAGAAAAAGAGCAACAGTCATTTAATTTACACTATGATTGTTGAGCTACACCTAGAGTTTGCAATCAACTTGAAATATTGTTTAAATGAGAAAGGAGAAGAAGCATGAGGATGGTAAGGTTATAAAAACCAGTGAGATGAAGAACAGTAAAACAGAACCAGGGGAGTTTAGTTTGGACGGAGAAAGGTGACAAGTAGATATTATAGCTGCTTTCAAATACTGTAATGCTGTGTATGGCCTTAGAGGATGCAGTTTCACTCCTTGCTTACTGATTTCTAAGCAATGTGAACTTGAAGAAGGATTTAGCATATCTGGAATTTCAGTGTCTGTATTTTTAAAAGAGGAAAACAGTAAGTATCTCTGAAGTTGTTGGGAAGATAGAATTAGATAATTGTATATGAAGTTATTAGCTTGCTGACTGGCATTTAAGGGATAAATAAAGTGTAGAAATGATTTTTAACAAGTTTAAGCATTTTTTCTATTGAACTATAAAGTCACAATCAAAAAAGAAGTACCAGCTTAATATTAGAGAGAATTTTCCAATTGCTAGAGGTAAATATGGGTAGGCAGGTATAAGTTTCCTTTTATTGGATCTCAATAATCACTTCCTCAAGAAAGTCTTCTTTAAAATATCAGTTATTTGTATTTTTCCTTCATAATACAACAACCCAGCTATTGTTTCGTATTTATAAAGTGTGTCTCTGCCATTTAAGAGACGTTCAGGGAGGAGAGAATTATTCTAACTTTATTCTACTATTGCATTACCAGAATGTAACACTTGAATGTTTGAAACAGGGTAACATTTACAGACTATGTCTTAAAGTACAATCAAAGGAGTCACAAAGAAATTAATACAATCACATTCACATAATATTTTTTGAATTAAGGAATGGATGAAATATAATGTCGAAGATACTGTTGAGAGCTTTTAAAAATTTGATGGTGGTTAGACAAATTACCAACTCAAGTTTTTTCTCTTGCCAAGATTCATTTAATCTTGAGTGTACTCCTATCCGTGGAAATTTCCAGTAAGACTTGTTCTACATCTATCAGAAATCAATTTTTTTAATTATTCACTATTCACTACTTAGAAGGTTTGATCAGGTGATCTTTAAGTCACCTTCTAACATGAAGATCCAGTGAACTATTTCATGATTATTTTTAGTTATGAATTAAAGAAAAAAGATTATATATAAAAGTGCAAGAATAGCCTCTATCAAAGAGCAAATCTGTTCTCAGGTTTAAATTAAGGTCCAATTTTTTCCTTTGCTGACCTGATTGGTTTGTAGATATAATAATTATTAGAATAGCCTTTTCTTTATACAGAATGACTTCTTAGTAAGTGGTTACCTAAGTAAGTTATTTCACAAATGATAAATCTACTAAAAATGTTGCATTAAGTCAGAAGTAGGGGGTAGTCAATTTGCTTTCCAGCTTTCAGTTACTTCATTTATTTTCTCTCTTATCAAGAGAGTGGCTAATATTGCAAGAGAGGCTCAGCATAGCTATTGATTGGACTTCCTCGAGACACACTACAATTCTGTAAGAATCCTAGGAGGAGGAGCATAAATAGGTAGCCTTTGTTCCCACAGCCTCCAATCTCCACTCCCCAGACACACCCCTCTCCCATGCCTCATAACACTGGCATTTCTAAATAAAAGGTGTCATGTTATCACAAAGGAATGTACATGTGGGTTCCTGAATTCTAGTATACCCCTAGGCTCAAATGTGTGTTGTTGGTAAGGACAGAAAGAGGCAGCACATGCAAATGAGTGGGAAGAAAACTATTTGGCTGCCACAGAAACAATTGTATGTGTGATTACAGAGGTGTCCTGGAAAATCCAAGGTCAGAAAAACATCTCATATTCATGGGTTAGATTGTACTTGGTTTCTCAAACTCAGAACTATTGACAATTTGATCTAGATAATTCATTTTTGTGGACTATCCTATGCACTGTAATATATTTAGCAGCATGCCCAGCCTCTACACACTAGATGTGAGTAGTACCTTACTCCTAGTTATGACAATCAAAAGTCTCTCTCTGTAAAATTCCCTAGGGGGAAAAATAAGTATATTGGGAACTACTGGGTTAGAGTGATGGCGGAAATTCCCTGAGACTAGGGTAGTGTTCTGATATTAAAGCCATAAGAGGCTTAATTAAGCAGGCTCTGGGAGATAGATACAAAAAGTGTCTCAAGTTTTCACTCTAGGACAGGGGTCCCCAACCCCAGGGCAGCAGAAAAGTACCTCTCTGTGGCCTGTTGAGAACTGGGCTACACAGCAGGAGGTGAACAGTGGGAGACCCAGCATTACTACCAGAGCTCTACCTCCTGTCAGATCAGCAACTACACTAGATTCTCATAGGAGCAAGAACCCTATTGTGAACTGAGCATGTGAGGGATCTAGGTTGCCCACTTCTTATGAGAATCTAACTAATTCCTGATGATCTCAGGTGGAACAGTTTCATCCCAAAACCGTCCCTGCCCTACCACAGTCAATGGAAAAATTGTGTTCAATGAAGCGAGTCCCTAGTGCTAAAAAGGTTGGCGACTGCTGCTTTAGGTGCTTTCCCTGAAGGGTGATTACCTTTTATAACAGAAGGGTATCAGATCTATGGAATCAAAGATTAAATGAGAAGTAGACACCATCTGATAATAAGTCTTACTTCTGACAACCTCCTCCCCACCAAAGGCAAAATAAGCATAGGAATGTGTTTAAATATTATATACATCCTGATTTTAAGTTAGAAAATCTGTTACAATTTAATAAAATAAAGATGTTTTCTCCATAACAATGGAAAAATGTGAAAGTTGACATATTCAATTTTTTTTTTCTGACCAGTATTATTTTTGGCATGTGCATGGCTTTCGGTTTGTATGTATGCGTGAATATCTGTGTCTATGTGGATTTTATATACCTTTGAAAATGAGAATGGTCCCTGTTAATTTCAAGATTTTTATTTGTAACATTACCACTAAGTTGTTTTGTTTGTTTGCTTCTGCTAGGTTTCTATCCTGAGGTGTCAAGTGGATTCGATTAATAGATTTAATTTAATAGACTTTGATTAATATATTTAACTTATTGTACCTGCATTTGCTTCTGTCTGATAACAAGATAAACTTTGTTAAGGGTAGTTGGTAAATACCCTGTATCAGAAATACTACATGATAAGCACTTTGCAATTTAACTCCACATGCTACCCTTTTCCATATGTACTTTATTACTCTCTCAAGGAGTTCAATACCAGACATGAATTCTCTGCAAAAGGCTAACCAGTAAGGAAAATTAAACTGACGAACAAAGGCACTGAAGCATTAAACAATCAGAACAGTTTAGAAGCTTCTTTCTTTCAGTGTGATTTGTAAATGACTTCAGATTTTTCCATATCCAATTTCCCAGGGGGTTTGTGTCTTCCTTACACAGTAACTGTTACAAAATTCTGCTTATAGCATTCTTCTATGCATTCAAAATGCTCTTGACTAATGCGAAAAAAATGCCCTTTAATATATTTTTGCTATGGCTACTATAGGGAGGAAGAATATTAACTGAGATGGAATTAGGCTACAATCTGCGTAGATTATATATTTTGTAGGTGATTTTGTACATGAAACAAGTGATTCATATTTTATAATTTATTGCTTAAGAATAAAACTCATTTCATTGTTATAAAAGGGAGATATATTTAAATTCAATTTCCCTTGGATCCGTTTACCCATTTGGCCACTCGGAGACAGAATCAGAAGGTAAATTGCCGCAGCACTTCTCTATTGTGACCTGGAGTAGCATAAGCAATTGACCCTCTTGAATGTAAGAAGCACAGCAGCACACTTTGTGAATTCTTTCCTCTTTGTATTATTGGTTCAGCATTTCTCTGCAAAGTTCAATGAGGTTCATTAGCTTATCTAAAGAGAATGGGACCGGTACTTTTGAGACAGCTTCTCTCTGTGACTTTTCTAATTAAATCCCTTCCATCAGATGAAGAGTTGCCCTTTTTACTTGACAAACATTTGTTCTAATTTGGCCTTGCTTGATTTTTCAGTGCTTTTACGTCCCTCTCCCCCCTCTATACCCACTAGCATCTGTTAGTCAGAAGATCACTCTGGCTGACATTTACTCTGAATGTGCTTGCTTATTAAAATATTTCAACGTTAGACAAGCTTATAAGTTGAAAAATACAATACAGTTCTGGAGCACTGATGAAGCTCATCTTAAAGGAATGTTTTGTTGTACTGATGCATCTTTCTTCGTTTTTATGAGATAAGATTGAAGATACTCACTCAGAGATTTGGAGTCTATGGGAAGTAAAGATACATGTTTTATAATGTAAACTAAATTATCTCCCTTAATTTTATATCTTAAGAGTAAGAATTCCATGTTGCCTTGGTAAACATAGGGAGTCAACTTACGGCTAAAATCAAATTAATATAAAGCACCAGACTGGTCATATTTGCAAGTAAAACTAAATGGTCGGTGCTGGTATCTCCCTGACTTTAGACGGAATGCGACTATTGAAAGAGTTGACAACTCAAAATACTTAAATTACAAAATTTTCACAGGCCTTGAAAACACTAGTAAAAGCTCCCAGATATCTGGCTGTATGCTGATTAATCCTTTAGGAAGACTCTTCTTCATAGACAAAATGATGATGTGTAAGGTTAAGTTCTCACCTAGGAGCAAGTGAAGGTCAGGGCCCTGAGTATTCACCCTGGACTTCAGAAAGGCATGCTCTGTCAGTGACAAGCCTTGCTACATTCAGTTTACTCTCCTATTTTCTTTAACACTATCCAGTGCTATTAACTTGCCAGCCATGTAGTCTGTAAGTAATAGGTTGCAATAGCAGCTGAAATTGACAAGTGCTTAGCCCAGAGCATGGATTGAATGTAATTCATAGGGTTCCTGAGTTAATTTCCAATACCTATTTCATCAAGGCAGACTGATAGATGGCTGCCAGCATCTTTTGGCTTTATCTGTAAATCCCTATGTCTTTTACTGCCATCATTTCGTTTTTTATACATTCCATTCCTTGCATTTGCTCCTCCCCATTTCCATAACTTCAAATGGAGCTTCTCTCTAGGCACATCAGTCATTTAGGTTAGAGGCCCTTGCAGCTAAATGCAAGACCTTCAAATGTTATTGAAGTGCATTTTTCCATGTGGCCCTGTTTAAAGTGATGTTTCTTTAGGGACTGCTGGGTGAAATATGAAGTTATCTGGGAGAGTAAATCTAAGATGTTGGACAGATGGTGAAGCGTCAGTGCATCCACAGAAACGCATTTCATTTTTATACAGGGGACACTCTCAATCAATTTTGGCTTGAGAAAACAGTTGCTTGTATTGCATCAGTGGCTTTTTTATTTTTTTGTCTTTAACAGATCAATAGTGAAGCTTACAATTCTCTAATAGATTTTAAATAAATTCATGCATAAAATGAACCCAGAAAATTCAAAAGAAAAAAAATCGTAAAAGATTAAGAACTTATTGAAAATGGAACAAAGGTTGCCACTAACAGATCAAATGGAATGACTATTGGTAAAACACAAAACTCATTTACTCTGTAGGACATGAGAAGATCCATTTCTCACCGTAAGTGTGTTTTGGGAACAACAATCTTTTATTGAAGTCCTTATTTAAACTTCGCAGAATGACTGTTTTTTCATTGAAGGTTTAAAGCCTGAATTGTTGCTACATATATTTGAGAGATTTCTAAATCACCCATCTCAATCTTCTGCTGCTTCCTTGAGTCCTATTCTGGTTACTACTACCCTCAAATCATTCTGCTTTCATTTAGCATTTAGAAAAGAATGCTTAGAATACTGGATATTTTATCTATTTTCAAACTGCTATTTGAAATTTTTCATATGACAATCCAACAATATTTTGGTGTATATTATTCATTCATGGGCAATATACCAGACAGTGTCTTCTGCAGTTATGATTTACCATTTAGCACATGCTAAACAAGTTAAGTGTAAACTGATTTCCTCAGTCAATGTAAAGTATAATCAAACATGGAAAAATCATACCAAATAAAGGCAAATTAAATAATTTGGACTATTCAAAGGTAGACTTATTTCTTCAGAAGTACGAACTTTCCACAAGCATATGGAGATTTTCCCAAAGCGCTGTTTCTGTATTTCAAAAATGACAGACATTTTACAAATGGTTGCTTGACGATGCTGGAATTCCATTGAGACTGGCCTACAAGGTGAAAAATTATTTTGGTAAAAGAATCAAGTCCTAGAGATGAATCGAGTCCTAGCTTAATGGCATAGGCTCTGGAGCAGAGTTGGCAAGTTTTTTTTTGTTGTTGTTGTTGTTTTCTGTAAAGGACCAGTTATTAAATCTTTTTGGTTTTGTGCATCCTATGGTCTCTGTTGTAGCTACTCAACTCTGCTCTTGTAGTACAAAAGCAGTCATAGAGAATACACAAATATGTAGTTATGGATGAATTCCAATAAAACTTTATTTATAAAACAAATGAAGCCAAATATTTACAGCGCTCTGATCTAAATAACAAATTTAGAGCCACATTGGCCTGGGATTGAATTATCACTCTCTCATTGACCAATTGTGTACCTAAATGAGTTATTCAACATATCTGCTTATCAACATCTTCTTCCATAATTGAGGATAAGTACAAAAGAACTTCTAAATAAGACAGTACCCTTATGTTTGCAATATGTTGTTAGTGTTTAATAAATGGAAAGTATTGATGCTAGAAGATGGCAGCACTAACTCATTTCAAAAATGTCAAGGGGTCCATAACAGAGGAATGGGTTAGAACAGCACATGCAGGGGAAACAATTTGGATTTGCCAAGCATTGTCTTTGGAGGCAAGGGAAAAGGTTTTCACAAAATCCAGTATCCCCCCTTTAAGGTTTTTAGAATTCTTTCCAGAGATGACAGTAGGGCTCCAAATTGTTATAGAAAGAATATAGTAAAATTTTACACACTCACAGTAATTGAGGTGGAACCCCTTCTGGATCATTGAAAAGTTTGAATTATACGATGCTTTTTATAGAAAGCAGTTTTGTTGTTTTCAAGTACATACAGTAATTGGCAAAACATCCAAGAAAGTATTGCCAAGTAGACTTCCTGCTGGCATGTTTAAGTGAAAAGCTGAGACTCATTTAAAATTAGCATATTATTATATGTGTATGGAAATAGCCCAAATAAAATTCTTGAAAACAGTTTGTTTTCTTAGGCAGGTTACATATTCTTTTGAATTCATTATATGAAAAAACCCAAACAAATAAACAAAACCAGGGAGTTTATGGTCATTGTGCTTTTTCAACAGGATTATTTTATCTACTTCTGCACTTTAACTTTCTATCACTTAAAGTAATGGTTAGAAACCATGGCCTCAGAATCCCAGCATTTCTCCAAGATGTTGGCATTTTTTGTCTCATTGGTACCTTGAATTCCTCCACATAGTTCAAAATAGACTGGGATAGTTAATCATTTTAAATTAAGAACGAATTCATTCTATAGTGTGAGGCAATTCATAATAAAATTTGCATGCATGTAGGGTATTATCTTAAAAACTTAGCTGAGTGTATGTTTAAGACACTACATGAATCCTTAAAGGCAGCCATTCTTGCCATGCCTCTTATCATTTATTAATTTCTTTCTATGAGCATTCAATGTTTAGGTTAACAAGCCTAGGTGACCAGTTTCCTTCTTTTGGTCCTGATTAAATGCTTGGTTTTTTTTTTTTTTCTTTTAAGCCCTTTAAAAGCTTTAAATAAATGGAGCCCTCCATTCATTCCACATTTTTTAATTTGGTTGAGTAAAACTGCTGAGTCAGTATTGTGTCTAGCATTATCCTAGGCACTGAGAAATAAAGATGAACGACCAGTTTATTCCCAGTGAGGTCTTTTCTTGGAGACTTCAGTTGTATCATTGTTAGCCTTCAGGACTCCTCCGTTGCTGCTTTAACCTGAAGCGTGGGACACAGATAGTTCTCAGCAGTGTGCTCCACAGTCCCTGCCATAGGATATATAATTTGCTCCCTGTTTCCCATCAAAAGTAGATAACAGTTTCACCAGTTCTACTGTGAGGTTGCAACTGCCCTTCCAGTAGCAACTTATGACAGCAAATAGGACAGTTTCTTTTGGACTTTCACACTGTAAATTTTTGACAATCAGATTTTTTTTTTCTTTTCTTGAGCATCCTTCTCTCAATTTATTCATTTTGAGCTTTTAGCCAGTTTTGTCTTGGTAAGGAAGTCTATTCCTAATGTAATTTCTCATTTCACTCTAGATCATACTGTCTTGCTTTTAATTGTACATTTCTCTTTTATGTGGCAACATTTTACTTAATGTCTATCTCCCAAAAAAGCATTAGCCCCTAACAAAAGAGTCAGCCTGTCTTTTCAAGATATGAATCTAGGCATTGACTTTTCTTCCCTAGCTATGAAAGTCCTACACAGTGTCTTCTTCCAATGCAAGTCTGTTTCATCTACACTGAAAATCTGCTGTTTAGTATAGCCACCTTCAATGATCTTAGCTAGATCTTCTGGCTAACTTTCTGTAGCTTCTAAATGAGCAGCTTCTACACTTGATGCTTCACCTGGCTTCACCACTTTTATGTTATGGAGATGTCCACTTTCCTTAAACCTAGTGAGCCAGCCTTTACTAGCTTCCAACTTGTCTTTTGCTGTTTCCTCTCCTCTTTCAGTTTTCATTAGGCTTTAGCTTAGGGAGTGTCACGGCTGCTTTTATCTTCTATCCAAACCACTCAAACTTTCTTCATGTCAGCAGTAAGTCTCTTCCCCTTTCTTATCATTCTTGTGTTCACTGGAGTAGCACTTTTAACTTCCTTCAATAACTTTTCCTTTCATTCACAAGTTAGTTGTTTGACACAAGAGGCATAGCTTTCTGCTTATCTTGTCTTTCTACATACTTTCTTCACTAAGATTAATCTTTTCTAGCTTTTGATTTAAAGTGAAAGACATTCAACTCTTTCTTTCATTTGAACACTTAGAGGTCATTGTAGAGTTATTAATTGTCCTCATTTAAATATTTTTGTGTCTCAAGAAATAGCATGGCCCAAGGTAGAAAGACAGATGAGAAAACTGCTGGTGGGTGGAGCAGTCAGAACGCATATATCAATTAAGTTTGCCATCTTAAATGGGTGTGGTTCATGGAGCCCCCAAAACAATTACAATAGTGACATAAAGATCAGTGATCATAGGTCACCACAACAAACATAATAGTAGAGAAAAATTATGAAATATGAGAATTACCAAAATGTGACACAGAGACACAAAGTGAATACATGATTTTGGAAAATGGTGCCCATAGACTTGCTCTATGCAGGATTGCCACATAGTCAATTCGGAAAAAGATGAAGTATCTACAAAGTGCAATAAAATTAAGTATGACGTCATAGATGTCAGTCTACAAGTTGCCTCTAGAGAGCTCGTTTAGAGTAAAATTTTTCAGTGAGCATTCGAGGTTGTGATTAGTATAAATGCCAACTCAAACTGGCTTAACCAAAAAAGGGAACGTTTTCGATTCACATGAATTCATGTGATTTAGTGGCATCATGTCCAAATAGATTAATTGACCAAATGATGCCTCCAGGGCTCAATTTCACTGCCACTTTGTTAGGTTTGACTTTCCTCCCTGTGTTGGTTTCATTTTCATGCTACACATAGTGATGAGATAGATACTGCAGTTCCCATTTTATTCTCTCTTGGCTCTAGTTTAGAGGAAGAGAACAAATATCACTTCAAGATATTCCAATAAAGTCCCCATGTTCAACAATAAATGAGCCTCATGTGGCCATTTTTAAATGAATCTCTGAAACTAGATGAAAAGAACACATACAATGGCCTAAGCCTAGATTGGCTTCTATTCAAACACACAAACTGAGAACCAGAGACAGGTGTTGCTAAACTGAGATCATGGGCTCTAAAGAAAATATAGAGTAAATGCATGCTGGCCATTAGCTCCCAAATGGTAAATACCCATTAGAAGAAATCTGGCTTTAAAATCAGAAACTATTATTTTATATCTTAGTTACCAAACCTAATAGTGACTGAGTAACTTTGGCAAATGATTCAACCTCTCTGAACCTTAAATTTTTTCCATTTGAAATCTGAGTAAAGACATTTGCATGATTGCATTGTTTTAAGTAATTAATACAATTACATACCCAGAAATACTGTACTGATAGACATATAAATTTAGTAGTAGTTGTTGTACTGGTAGTGCCAACAGGACTGAAATAATTATTTTTCTGGAATAGAAAGATGACCCAAGTTGCAGGTTTCCACTACAAGTATAGGTAAGGGGAAGAATAGTATTTGAAAACTCAACAATAACAAACAGGGAGGTTTGGATCAAAATGAAGAGTTTCCATTTGAAATATATTGACACAATATATGGAGTATGGAGCGAGGTGTGCAGTTAAAAACAGTAAAATTTATAAAATGGAAAAGGCAAGGTCATTTCTTTAAAATTATGGTAATTACTTATTTTAGGAAAACCAAAACACAAATTTGTGAAAGTACTGTCCTTGTCAGACTTTCTAATTTATCTTTTAAGACATAATTCAAGTGTTTGCTCTTCTCTGCAACTTTCTGTCATATCTATAGAATTATGTATATTTATGTTTTTATAAATATCTATTAATCAATTATCTGTGTATCTCTATCTATCTATCTATCTATCTATCTATCTATCTATCTATCTATCTATCTACCATCTGTCAATCATCTACCTTAGTCAGCTTGAGTTGCCATACAAAATACCACAGAGAGGGTGAGGGTGTTTTAAACGACAGAAATTTACTGTCTCTCAGTTTTAGAGGCTAAAAGTGTAGGAACAAGGCACTAATAGCATTGGTTTCTGGTGAGCCCTTCCTTCTTGGCTTGCAAACAGCCACCATCTTTCTGTGTCGTCAAGTGGCTTTTTTTTTTTTCCTGTGTGTACATACTTGGTATCACTTCCTCTTCTCATAAGGACATTAGTCCTATTGTATTAGGGCTTCATCCTGTGACCTCATCTAACTTTAACTACTTTCTTTGAGGCTCTATCTCAAAGTCACAGTGGGGTTAGGAGTTCATCATACTTTTTTTTGTTGTTGTTGGAGAATGGGGGACACAATTCAGCCCATACCATGATTCTCTATTTCTTTTCTTATGATAGTATTTGAAATTACATTGTAATTGATTACGTGTTTTTCTCTTTGTGTTTCTTATTTAATTCTCTTTATATTTAATTCCTTATTAAATTCTCTTTATTTTATTTTATTTATTTTTTTTTTTTTTTTTGAGACAGAGTCTCTCCCTGTCACCAGGCTGGAGTGCAGTGGTGCGATCTCAAATTGCTGCAACACCCGACTCCCTGGTTCAAACGATTCTCCTGCCTCACCCTCCCGAGTAGCTGGGATTACA
>NW_016806320.1:594797-644093 GCF_001698545.2 Rhinopithecus bieti
CAGTGGCCGGATCTCAGCTCACTGCAAGCTCTGCCTCCCGGGTTTACGCCATTCTCCTGCCTCAGCCTCCCGAGTAGCTGGGACTACAGGCGCCCACCACGTGGCCCGGCTAATTTTTTTATTTTTTAGTAGAGACGGGGTTTCACCATGTTAGCTAGGATGGTCTCGATCTCCTGACCTCGTGATCCGCCCGTCTCGGCCTCCCAAAGTGCTGGGATTACAGGCTTGAGCCACCGCACCCAACCGACTAATTTTTATATTTTTAATAAAGACAGGGTTTCACCATGTTGGCCAGGATGGTCTCAATCTCCTGATCTCGTGATCTGCCCACCTTGACCTCCCAAAGTGCTGGGATAACAAGTGTGAGCCACTGCACTTGGTCTATATCTTTAATTTATAGTATATTTCTTGGTTTGTTTTGGTGCTTAATAAGAAAATAATGGTTTTTCAACTTTAATTGATAATATGTAAGAGGCTAGCAAGGGGAGTTCCTTCACTTTTGTCTCCTTGAGAAAGTACCAGTATTATCCTTACTGCCACATTTGACCACTCTGCCCTGTTGTAGGGTTCCTTCAATACTTCATTCAATAAACTTGGTTAATTATAATATTCCCCCTATAATAAGTCACACGCTCTCTTCTATTAGAGTTTGAAAAAATATTCTAAAATACAACCTGTAATTTAGCCTCTTTCTGGCATAATCCCTCACATTTTGTGGGAAGGTAGAGGGAATGTAGTCGCAAACTCTATATAGGAAATGTGTTTAATAAAATCCCTCTCTTTAGATCTCTCTCTCTCTAACACACACACACACACACACACACACACACACACACACACACACACACACTCTTCAACCTGGATAAACTCAGACATATTCAGACAGGAATTTAAAATTAAAGATATTAGATTCAAATAAATACAGATTTGAAGCACCAAAAGAGTAGATAGTTACATTCTTGTCATCATTTAAAGAATTGGTCATTTTAAGCTTATGTGCTCAAGTGTGCTACTGATTGGTTTTCATGTCGTAGATTGCTCTTTTAGTTCAACAGTAAGTTTAAGGACTCTTTCTTCCCAGTGTTCAAAATATGCTGAATTTCCTGCAAGGAAAAAACAAGTTCGTACTTAAAAACCTATACCAGTATTTGATTTGTAACTTCGAGATAAGTTGGCAGATACCTAACACTGCAGACTTCTTATTTTGAAAAGTGTTATGATAGTACTTGCAACCAGCTTTTAAACATGTGAAACAGAAATACCCTGGAGGTTAATGACATTAAAAACCTGCAAATTGCTGGAAGTTCCTTGAGGTTGGAGGCCATATAAATATAGCTGTCATTCTTTTCCTGGGACTTGACCAAATTTCTTTTAAAAGCAAAAGGTTTTCATCTTGTTTTCCTGAAACATGTCCTATGTTAGCAGTCATGATGCTTTATAGCATTGATGCAGCTGCTTACTGAACCATTTAGAGCACCTTTCGATCTGGAAACTTTGATTACATTTTATGATCACTCTCCTAAGGTCAAGGAATTTGATTTGCATCCATCAGGCAAGTAGAAGAAGAAAATTCTTTTCTGAAGTTTTATCACTAGCTCTTCTTAGGGGAATATTTTCCAGTATTTAGTTCATACACATTCAGCTCCTCAGAGTTACCTGGGATGTAGATATTTTGTACTTTTGCTGTAATATTTTTAAGACTTAAAAACATAAAATCATGGACTTTTAGAAGCTGGAATAAATGTAGAATTTCAACTTATTAAGTTGTTTTAGGTCCTGGAGACTCATTGCCATTTTGAAAGTTTCCAGAAAGCAGTACTTGTTTGATAAAACCAAGTAGCCACATATCAGACAATCACTTTGTAAAGGGCTTGGAGCTGGTGGAGCCAAAATAATTTAGACTGCAGATGCTGCACTAACTTCCTCCTGGGATTTGAGAATCAGCCCTGGAGCTGCCTTTTCAGAAGCTGTCTCCTCAGCCACATGTGGGAGAACTTAAAACAAATTAAGTCTTGGAAACATTTAATCCTAACACTCTTTGCTAACTTTATTAGACCTGAATCGAGAAATCTTTGTTATCTGAGGGCTACCAGTGATAAAGTTTGGAGAGCTGTGAAAGTCAGAGGGTATCAATCCCAGTTTGCAACCCAACAAAGAAACCCACAAACAGGAGCGGGGAAGCAGCTATTACATGCCCTGGGAGGCAGGGAAAAAAGATGGAATTTTAATGTTGGGAGGATGACTGTTCACGAAGTTTCATTTGACTTGATGCAATTCAGTGTCAAATTGTGGCAAAAGTAAAGAATGTCAGAAAACCTGAGTTCTATTAAATGGCTTATGTCAGCTATTTACAAGGTCACCTTAAGTTTCACTACAGAGCTACTAAGATTTCCTATTTCGTCAAACATACCATTACCACTTCATGTGGCATCTATAACATTTTTGAAAAACAATTTTCTTGGGAGTATTTATGCTACAGATCTCCGTATTTAATAAAGATGTTTCAGTAAACTTCAAGGCATTTTCCATCCCTTCATTTTTGTTGGCTTATTCTACGGTTAATTGATAATCAATCTCTGTTAAGATAAGCAATTTGATCTACCTAAATGGAGTAATGAGTTCAGTTGGGAAGTGATAAAAACTCATTTCATTTTAATATGACCTACACTGCAGGTATTGCATGGTTTAGCACACACATTCTGTTTGTTTGTGTGTTATGGAGAAAGAAATGTCCAAGTTTGTCATAAATGTACTGACACCACATTTATATATACAAATTACATAATAGTGTGGTATCTCATAAATCATTGGTTGAGCATGAGTGAGTGCCTAGTGCTGGCCTATGATGGAGAAATTGTTTGGAATTTTAACAAATGAATAAGGTGGTGTTTACTTGTCCTCAAAATATTAGTCAGTCAATTGTGAAGTTTCATAGAATAACAAGGAAAACGCTCTTTGCGGCTGGTGACTCAGCCAAGACAAACTTGAGAGTTTGATTGTATGTTTCATCAGGCTGCTGTAGTATTGTGGATAAGCCCTGATATGTAATTAAACATACCTCCTTTCCTCATACTGATGCTGAATTGATTTCACTACAAGATCCAGAGTTTCTTTATTTAGCACAAGAGGAAAGTGTGTAGGTGATATTCAAAAAGATGCAGACATAGTCCAAATGTTGATTCAACAGGATAAGAAGAGAAAGATTGTTAAGAAAACTTTGTCTTTGGCATAAGTTTCGCATTAAGTCTTGGAATAAGACTTTGGCATACAGTTGGTCCAAAATCAGGGAAGTGAAATGTAAAAGTCATAGGAAAAAGATAGGTGTGGGATATGCATCCCATTCTAGGGCAAACCTTATTGTAACACACAGTTCAATTACTAGGGATTCGAGAAGCATAATCTAATAAAATAAAATAGCCTATTAACACCAGTTATTATCTAATGACTTTTGTGTGCATGAGGTTCCAGACTTCAGAGCCAAAATGACTATGTATCCAGTGATTTATGCAGTGCCAGAATTTATAGTTTCATTTTGTTTCCATGTTATACTCTTAGTAACTACTGAAATGCACTTAATGTTGAGTCCATGATCAGGAATACAATAAATACTTAAGTTTATTTATTTTAAAAATATAATGTTATTTAAATTTAAGTGACTCTTAGGAAGAAAAAGATCTTATAGATTGGTTATACGTGGTGGGGGGTTGTGGGGGACGGTGGGTGTGTCAGTGTTGGTGTGTGCGCTGTGTGCATGTATTTGTATTAGTAACATTTGAGATTAATAGCATGTAACAATACCAAGTGTTTTCACATGTATAGTTTCAGAATATTTAAGAAGAGATAAATCTAATTACTTTCTCTCAGAGCATCAATATACAAGACAGAAGATTTTGAATTTTGGATTAACTAAACTATACATTTAAAAGTTAATGAGATTATCATAAATGTTGTGAAGGAAATAACACAAGGTTGTGTGTACATGGGTAACTCCTTTAGAGCATGTTTCTAGGTAGGGAATCTTCTCTGAGGAACTAAATATGAGCTTATATCTGCAAGGGGAGATAGAACCAGTCACACAGAGACGCTTAGAGGAAAACTGCAGGAAGAGAATATAGCAAGGACAAAGGCCTAGAGTTAGAAATACACTTTGAGATTTGGAGGACCTAACTGTCTATGGGACAGTAGTAAGAAAGTGGGAGACAGGTACCAGGAAGTGTCAGTGATGGGCAAAGTTCGGTTGTGTAGAACCATGTAGGCTATGATGAAGAGTTTGGATTTTATTCTAGTGCCATGGTAACCAGGGTGTTGCAGTATAATACATATTTCTAAAATATTATGTTTCCTGACTCTCTGATAAAGGACTCCCAGTGATAAGAGTGAAAAAAAGAGAAACGGTTAAGCATTTACTTTGTTAGTCTAGGCAATGATAATAGACAGTACTATGTGAAGAGTGTCCCCTCACTTTATCTATATAAAAAGAGGATTAGGTAGGAGAGAGAGAGATGGAGGGAGGGAGAACAGAAGGAAGGAAGGAAGGAAGGAAGGAAGGAAGGAAGGAAGGTTGGTCCTCTCTAAAATAGAACAAGTATAGTTACTTTACAGTCATTTTACAAAATCTTTTATAGAAGATAAACATAAATTTTAAGGAAAGAAACTGTGTTTCTCAAATATTTAAACATTATTTTTAATCACTTATTCAACTGGTTTCTGGAGCCAAATAAAGCAGACTTTGTCTAACAAACATGATCTGAACCACACGATCTGAATTTTCTAGAGTATCTATTTGGCAAATGTTATCTCAGCATCAAAATCTAGTATTACCACACTCACATATATCCTTTGAGGCTGTGATATATATATATTTATACCAGGGGTCTGTAATTGGTGTTAGAGAAAGATTATTCTAGTTTTCCTTAGGTAACTGTGGCTGCCAAGGAGTTGAGGGACAAATATGTGGCCTCTGTGGTAGACGTGTATAGAAATTCACAGCCATGATTTTCGATGATCAGTGTCTTAGAAGCAGCCTGGTAATTTTCCTGCATTCCACTTCTCGATTAATTTGATCAGTTTTAATAATGTTTTGCATGGCAGGATCAATATAACTACTTTTTGTGTGCTAGGCATTATGGTAACTATTTCTTTATGTGTTTTCTATGTTAATTCTCAAAACATGCCTGTGATATAGATATTACTACTACAATTTTAAAAAATAGAGGAAGAAAGGAACTAAAGCAAAATGAGATTAAATTACTTGCCCATGGTGACAGTTTATAAATAACAGCCAGGATTCAAACTCAGATCGTCCTGACTCCAAAGACTATACTCCTGAGTAATGTATTATCATTTTATGCCAGCTAAACCACTATGTCAAACAATTCTATTATGTATGTGTATGTATATATGTAAAACATGTTTATGTAATATATATATATAAAATATGTAAAATTCATGTGTGTTCTTGAACATTGAAGTGACTTTCTATTTAAAATATCTACTGTCGTTTATTTCCAATAGATCTTTAAGGAAGTTGTTAAAAATTAAAGTTAAGTTAGCTTAATATTTAAAAAATAGTTTTGGATAAAATTAAATATAGATAGAAATTATGCTACTACTTCATGCATTGCCATTGACTTATTTTGCATCTGAATTATCCCTTTGGGTCTTCCTTGCCCTATTATCAGAATTCTGAATTCTGCTCTGTAAGAAAGGTATATGTGCTGTTTCTATCATCTGTCCTATTCAATTATGTCTTCGACACATTCATTGAATTGACTGATTGAGATAATATTAGAAAGCATTATGATTCAGAAAACTGAATGCAATACAGAATGGAATATCTATGTTACCTGGGCATATAAAACAAATACAATTCTTGTGTCACAAGCTTTGGGCAGTTATCAGACAGAGACCTGAGCCAATTTTTTGAACTGATAAGAATAAACATTGCATTCTCCAATTATGGTGTCTACACTCCTTGTCTGCAAATATTTTCTGGCCCATCTTCATATATGCCACAGGAGGACCCTCTTAATCTCTGACCTCATACAAATCAACATCCTTTTCCTTTTCACTACGAGTGATTTACTTTCATCATATAGAAATTAAAAAATCAAGGGAAAGTGAAATGCACCTCTTTAGCTATGCTACTTCCTAAAAGGCAGCCATCCTTTTGCATTTTTTTCTAATGGGTAATGTTGATAAAATATAATATAAAGTAATAAAAAGGACTTTCTCTAAGCATGTTCATGAGTAATATTTCTCTAAAAAATTACTCACATGCTGCACTTCGAGGAGACAAGGCAATGTTTCTCCCATAGACAGGTGAGCAAGTTAATGAGGACAAAGGAGATAGCTGAAGAGGAAGATGGACAATCTGACACCCGACAGGTTCATCTTGTAATCTCAAGTTTGCTCTTGCCCGTGGGGAAATTAGAAGAGAATAGCAATAAACCACTACTTGCTGACAAAGCAGACTGCTTTGTGAAGGCATTCCTACCTATTGACAAATACATGGCAAAGTGTTTATCAGAGTAAATGATAGTTAATTTTCCATTCTAGGGACAGTCTGAGTATCTCTCTAGATCTGAAGATGCACATCCAGACCAGTTAGGAGACTGGGTAAAAATGAATAAGAATTAACAGTTGATAATTATCTAGGTCATAACACACACATATATGTGTATATAAACACACATATACACATATGTGTATATAAACACATACATGCACATATGTGTATATAAACACATATATGTGTGTGTATATGTGTGTGTATATAACACACACATATGTAATCTCAAGTTTGCACTTGCATTGTATATATATATGCATACATACATATATATACGCATATATATGTGTGTTCATGTTATCTTTATTTTGTTATTTATTTGTTACATTTATTTTATGTTATGTTTACTTTATTTCATTCATTCATTTTATTTTTCAGAATTAAAACCTAGCCTGAGTTTTACATAATTTCACCTGTAGTAAGTACGAATAGCAATGACAATTCAGGAGTGCACAGATGTTTGAGCATATACAAGGATTTTTGTTTGACTTATTCTCACTTAGGTGAAGTTTAACTTATACATTTATATTGAACTGAAGAAAAGTGTTCAAATTAAGTAGACTTAGTTATTCTTTCTCTTGCATTTTTTTCAGTGGCATGATTCTAATATATTTAGCCCATGTTGAATAGAATGAAAGACATGGAAGTGGTTTGCTACAAGTTGCAATTAAAATATAATACTTTTTACCCTTACTTTCCCATGTTCTGATTTATGAATATAATATCTAAATTCAAGAAGCAAGACATATTCTGGGTGTTTGAAGGCCTCTTCCTCATTCTACCCAGCTTCATTTCAGCTTCCATGAGGCTCACAAAGTATCTAATTTTGCTTGGTAATAATTCCAATTTTCCTCAATTTTCATATAGTTATTTGAATAGAGGGATCCTTTCTAACTTGCAGTTAGAGGCAAGTATTTGCTTTGTAGTGCTTCATGTTGCCAAGTAATAAAACTTCACTTAACTATTTTACAGATCTACTTATTTTCCAAGAATGGCGCTATATTTTGGGAATAGTATGATGAATAAGAAATCTATGGAGGAATTTAAAATCCCCTAAGAAAGTTCGGCATAGAAATATCAATTTAAAATATGTGCTTGGTGAGGGCAAAAATACATTTATAATCAAAGAGGTGTCAGAAAAGTTTGGAGAGAAAGGGTGACATTTAAGGTAAGTTTTAAATGCTTAGTGACAATTCCCTAGGCAATTTGGAGATAGTTCTGTGTGTATTTGTGAATGTTGGGGCTGGGTGTGAGGAGCTGAGAAAGTAGCTCAGAAAACAAAACAAAGGCACAGAGTCTGAACCATCTTTTCACAATAGGGGATGTGTAAGGGATCTGGAATGGGCAAAGAAAATACTATGAGGAAAGAGAATGTGGAGTTAAAGGGAAGAGACCAGGTCAAGAAGAGCCTCATGTGTCTTGCTAAGGAGTCTTTATTTATCCTGTGGTAAACAGGGAACCATTAAAGGGTTTTAATCAGGAGCAAATGCGATTAGATTTGCGTTTTAGAAAAATCAATGTGGCAGGAAAAGCCAGATGGATTGTGCAAAACTGGAGGGGAAAAAAAAATGTTTAGTAGTTTATTATTATAAATCACACTGTGGCTAGGGTTTTCACTAGAGTAATAGGAGTGGCAATTAGAGAGGAGAGATCAGATACAAGAAATGTGAAGGAGGTACAATTGAGTGAAACTGAGAACTGATTTGTTTGTGTTATGGTGGCAGGAATGGTAGACACACCTGAAAATTGAATTACTTTCTCACTCCCTAGTTTATGAGCTTTAACATGGGATTGGACTTAACATGCAAAACTGGAAACCAAACGTCTAATATAAATGCAAGAATGGAAGATATGAAAATGGTTGAGGTTACTTAGAGATCTCATGGACTAGAGAAAGAATAAGGCCAAAGATAAAAATCCTAGAGAGAATAATAAATATGTAAGGAAAAGGCAGAGAAATTGGAGTCAGCAAAGACCTGGAGTCTCAGCTATTTGGGAGACTGAGATGGGAAGGTCACATGAGCACAGGAGGTTGAGGCTGCAATGAGCCATGATCACACCATTGCACTCCAGCCTGGGTGACAGAGTGAGATCCTGTCTTAAAAAAAAAAAAAAAAAAAAAAGAGGTAGAATGAGTCTTGGAGTCTTGGAAAGAGAGTGGCTATTAAAGCCAGCAGAAGAAAAGGTTTTAGAAAGTAGCCAACACTATCAAATAACTCCTAGCAGTAAAGTAAGAGAAGGACTAAAGGGTCCTCTGGATTTGGTGATTGCATGTTACTGTTACTTTTTATAAAAGTAGCATCAAGCTGAGTGTGGTAGCAGGCACTTGCGGTCCTAGCTGCTCTGGAGGCTGAGGTGGGAGGATCACTTGAGCCCAGCAGTTTGGGGCCAGCCTGTGCAATATAGTGAGACACTAACTCTAAAAAAAAAAAAAAAAAAAAAAAAAAAAAAAAAAAAAAAAGAAAAAAAAAAAAAAAAAAAAAAAAAAAAAAAAAAAAAAAAAAAAAAAAAAAGGAGAATCAACATAATATAGGAATACAGAATAAAGTTATGGTCATCTTAGAGTAATAGATGGGCACAAAGGACAATGGACACACTATCTGTAGCATATTGTAGTGGAGTGTTTTAGTGAGAATTGAATAATGTCATTAGAGAAGGATATAAAAACAGAGGTAGTATGTTGTGATGGTGTAAAATAACTGACAACTTCAAAATGTTTACAGAGTAATACAAGAAGTTTGTTGAGAGGGAAAGGTCAAGTAAATTAGTATTTACTAATGCTTAGTAGCATTAGAGATTATAAATAGAGTACTTAACAATAAAGCAATAGATTATGTTGATATTTTGTTGGTCTTTGTTAATTCCATTTCTTATGAAAAACACCCAGATGGGAAGTAAATTTAAGATTTTGAATATTTTTTTCTAAAATGAAAAATACAAAAAAAAAAAAATTCTAGTTGAAGTACTCCAATTGCTATGCGATATCTGTGCTGTATTTGCACAAATTATAATACAAAAGTTACAAATGGAATGTTTGGGGGAGTAGACCTCTAAAATTCATTTATTTGCATGTAGGATGTCACTTTGTCTCCCCACAATATGCACACTTATCTACTAAGTTTGTACATTATAAATGCATCTTGGAATGTGTAATGTCATTTCATGTTCTGGTCATCTAGTGTTTGGAAGAGATGGACTGAAACTAATTTCAGGTCTATGAAAAACAAATTTTTAAAAATTTTGTTATTATAAAAAGAAACTGTTGATCTTCTAACTAGAGAACATGCATATTGAATTATTTTCCCCAAAAGTAATTCAATAATGTTCTTTAATTCTATCCTCTGAAAGAGTAATAATACCTATTTGCAAAATTCCTGGTTGCAGATTGTGGAAAGAGGGCAATCTGGGCAGTGGAACTTAGAAATCCCCACTCATGTGGGGATTAAACCTGTGACCTTGGCTTCATTAACATTTTGTCACAACCAACCAAGCTAAACAGCCTAAGGCCCCAAAACTAATATAATATAGGTGCATAATAAACATTTCAAATAAGAACATGCAGACTTATCACAAGTCTAAAATAAGACTTTAAAACAAAAAATAACTAACTCAATAAAATAAAATTTAAAATCAAACTTTTCTCTTCCAAACAATAATAAAATGAATTTTAAGAGGTTGGTTTGCAAATCTCACCTGAGGTTATTTCTGCCTGCAAATCGATACATGTACATGGCATTTGTATTCTCATGATGAGGATATTAGTGATAGCTGTTTACTAACATTCTTAATGGATGAAAATAGTATGAGTCGGAAATAGTATTAAAAATTCGTCAGCATGAGTGTTCGGTTTTCAAATCTGACATGCAAAGATCTTGGAAATTGTCACTCCCATCCTAATAACAAGAAAAAAAACCTGAACAAAATGAAAACCAACATTTCTTGTACCCAATAGAGAAAGTTGCACTGCACATCTCCATATAAAAATTAGAGAATATTGACTATAGAGAGTCACAGATGAGATCTGCTTACTTGGAGCAGAAGCTGTTAGAGAATCATAATTGTAGGAACACTAAAGTGGTAATTTGAAAAAGTGATAGAGGCTGAATGTAAACTTGTATGAGAATGAGACTCCCTTGAGGGCAGTAGTTTTAGGGAAATCCCATACTTTTGTAGGTATTGCCTCCAGGAACTTTGCCAGGTCCTAGATTAAAAATCCCAGAAGATCTTTGTCAGTACCAGAAATGAGAAGAGGAAAAAGTTAGCATCGTGAAATATGTCCAGAGTGTTCTCCAAAATAAAAGCCTCTCTTCAGTGAAAAAGATCTTTGAAGAGTCTGATCTCACCTGGAGGAAGTCTCTTCCTTTCAAACCAGTCCTGATATGCTTTGCATTTGTGTCCCCACCCAAATCTCATGTTGAATTGGAGGAGGGGTCTGGTGAGAGGTAACTGGATCATGTGGGCAAATTTTCTGCTGGCTGTTCTCATGATACTGAGTAAGTTCTCACAAGATCTGATGGTTTAAATGTGTGGCCCTTCCCCTTTCTCTGTCTCTCTTGCCACCATGGTAAGAAGTGTTTGTTTCCCCTTCACCTTCCACCATAATCATAAGATTTTTTAGACCTCTTAGTCATGCTTCCTGTTAAACCTGTGAAACTGCGAGTCAATTAAACCTCTATTCTTCATAAATTACCCAATCACAGGTAGTTCTTCACAGCAGTGTGAAAACAGACTAATACAGGAAATTGGTACTGGGAAAGTGGGTCACTGCTATAAAGATACCTGAAAATGTGGAAGCAACTTTGCAACTGGGTAACTGGCAGAGGTTGGAACAGTCTGGAGGGTGCATAAGAAGACAGGAAGATGTTTAGAGGTATGGAAGTATCTAGAGACTTGTCGAACGGTTTTGACCAAAATGCCAAGAGTGATATGAACAATAAAGTCCAGGCTAACGTGGTCTCAGATGGGGATAAGGAAATTGTTGGAAACTGGAGAAAAAGTCACTCTCGTTGTGCTTTAGCAAAGAGAATGGTGGCATTTTACCCCTACCCTAGAGATTTGTGGAACTTTGAGCTGGAGAGAGATGAGTTACGGTATCTTACAGAAGAAATTTCTAAGCAGCAAAGCATTCAAGCTGTGGCCTGGCTGCTCTTAACAGCATACAGTCATGTGCTTTCACAAAGAGATAGTCTGAAATTGGAACTTATGTTTAAAAGGGAAGCAGAGCATAAAAGTTTGGAAAATTAGCAGCCTGACCATGTTTTAGAAAAGAAGAACCCATTTTCTGAGGAAAAATTCAATCTGGCTGCAGAAATTCATGTAGGTAAACAGAAGCTAAATGTTAATATCCAAGACAATGGAGTAAATGTCTCTAGGGCATGACAGAGACCTCTATAGCAGCCTCTCCCATCACAGGCCTTGAGGCCTTGGAGGAAAACATGGTTTTGCATGCCAGGCCCAGGGCCCCACTGCTGTGTGCAGCCTTGGGACATGGTACCCTGCATCCCAGCTGCTCTAGTTCCAGCTGTGACTAAAAGGGGCCAAGGTACAGCTCAGGGAATTGCTTCAGAGGGTGCAAGCCCCAAGCCTTAGCAGCTTCCACTTGGTGTTGGGTCTGTAGGTGTGCAGAAGGCAAAAGTTAAGGTTTGGGAATCTTTGCCTAGATTTTAGAGAATGTATGCTTGGATGTCCAGACAGAAATTGGTTGCAGAGGCAAAGCCCTTACGAAGAACCTCTAACATGGCATTAAGCAGGGGAAATGTGGGGTTAGAGCCCCCACACATAGTCCCCACTGGGGACGCTGTCTAGGGCAGCTGTGAAAAGAAGGCCACCCTCCTCCAAGACCCCAGAATGGTAGATCCATTGACAGTTTTCACTGTGAAGGTGGAAAAGCCACAAGCACACAATGCCAGCTGATGAAAGCAACCAAAGGGGCTGTACGCTGCAGAGACACAGAGGCAGACCTGCCCAAGATCTTGGGAACCCACCTCTTGCATCAGCATGCCCTGGATGTGAGACATGGTGTCAAAGAAGATTATTCTGGAGCTTTAAGATTTGATGACTGACCTGCTGGGTTTTCGATTTGCACAGTGCCCAGAGCCTTTTTTTTTTGGTCAATTTCTCTCATTTGGAACAGGAGTATTTACCTAATGTCTATACTTCCATTGTATCTTGGAAATAACTAACTTGGTTTTTATTTTACATTTCCCTAGGTGGACAGGACTTATCTTGTCTCAGATGAGACTTTGAACTGTTGACTTGTGGGTTAATGCTGAAATGAGTTAAGCCTGAGGGACTATTGAGAAGGGAAAATTGTATTTTGCAATGTGAGAAGGCTATGAGATTTGGAAGTAGCCAGGAATGGAATGATATGGTTTGGATATTTGTCCCCACCCAAATCTCATTTCAGATTGGAAGAGGAATCTGGTGGGAGGTGATAGGATAATGGGAGCAAATTTTCCCTTGCTGTTCTTTGGGTAATGAGTGAGTTCTCAAGAAATCTAATTATTTAAAATGTGTGGTACTTCCCCCTTTTCTCTCTCTCTCCTGACACCATGGTAAGCAGTGCTTGCTTCCCCTTCACCTTCCACCATGATTGTAAATTTCCTGAGCCCCCAGTCATGCTTCCTGTTAAACCTGTAAAACTATGAGTCACTTTCACCTATTTTCTTCATAAAGCACCCAGTCTCATGTAGTTCTTTATAGCAGTGTGAAAACAGACTAATACAAGTCCCTATCAGAGTTCCATTCTCACCCCAAAAGTGGCTGAATAAAAGCTGTAACAATGGAGAAACATTGATGAAGGGCACAGATGAGAGACACAGGCCATCAAAAGACTGAGATTAATATTATAGAATACCCTCCTTCACATATGACAACTACAGCAACTGGACTCCAGTAAAGTAACAGAGGATTACAGATAATAAAGCTACGGGAAGACATGCACTCTCTGAGGATTAGTACTCAGGAAAGCCCAAAGTCAAAAAGAGAGACAAGTAAAAGGAGGCTGGATGAATTTGAAGCTTCTGGAATGTAAAGCTGTAACAAACATTAACCACAGACAAATTCTGAGACAGATTAATGTGAATCCTCAAACTAAAGGCCTATTGACCTCAGTTCCTAATGCCCTACCTGCCATGTCCATCTTCCAACAAAAAATTACAAAGCATGGCAAAAAAGCAGAAAAAAACATAATCTGAAGAGATAAAGTGAAGTGAACAGCAGAAACAGACTCATATTTGACACTAATTTTGGAGTTATCTGACAGTTTTTAAAACAATAACTATGATTAATACATAAGGAGAATAGAAACAGTAAACAACATGTGAGAACAGATGGATAGTGTAAGCAGAAAGACAGAAATATCACAAGAGAATTAAAAGAATATGCTAGAAAGAAAAATCAATCTAACAAAAATAAAGAATGTTTCTGATGGGCTCAGTAGACTGGACCTAATAAAGGAAAGAAGCAATGAGCTTGACAGTAGATTAATAGAAATTTCTCAAAATGAAATAAAAAGAGAGAAAAAAGCAAACAAATAAAAACAGAAGGAGACATCCAAAAACTGGCATAAATTCAGAGGTATAACATATATGTATTTGGAATACTATAAGGAGAAGAAAGAACAGAACAGAATAAATATTTGAAGTAATAGTGGCTGAAAACTTTTCAAAATGACAAACATCAAAGCACACATCCAAAAGACACAAATCAAATTACAAAAGTAAAATAAAAACAAACAGAATACCAACAACGTTTAGTTATATAATATGCAAACTGCAGAAAATAAAAGACAAAAAGTAAATATTAAAAGAAAATGGGAGTAAAACATACAACCTAGAGAAGCAAGATAGCAATTATAGTAGAATTCTCAAAAACAGTTAAGTAAGGAAAGAGTGGAAGAAAGTATCAAAAGTCTGAAGAAAAGAAAACCCAAAAAACTCCATCAACCTAAAATTATTTACTAATTTAAAGTATATTTCTGGGGTGTTTTTGGAGACTTGAGTCTTGCTCAGCTGCCCAGGCTGGAGTGCAGTGGCGTCATCTTGGCTCACTGCAAGCTCCTCCCACCATGTTCACTCCATTCTCCTGCCTTAGCCTCCCTAGTAGCTGGGACTACAGGCGCCGCCACCACGCCTGGCTAATTTTTTTGTATTTTTAGTAAAGACAGAGTTTCACCGTGTTAGCAAGGATGGTCTGGATCTCCTGATCTGGTGATTTACTCATCTCGGCCTTCCAAAGTGCTGGGATTACAGGCGTGACCCACCGTACCTGGCCTGAAATTATATTTCAAAAGTGACAGAGAAATTCATTCTCTCACAAACAAAAACCAAGGATGTTTATCATTTCCAAAACTTCTATCTTATTTCAGTTTGGGCTGCTATAACAAAATACCATAGACTGCATGACTTAAACCATAGGAATGTATTTCTCCCAGTTCTGGAGATAAGAAGTCCAAGATCAAGTTGCAAGCAAGTTCAGTGTCTAATGAGGGCCCTCTCTTTGGGCTGCAGATGCCAGCCTTGTTGCTGTGTCCTCATATGGTAGAGAGGAAGAGATCTGGTATTTCTCTCTGCATAAGGGCACTTATACTACTATGTGGGCCCTGTTCTCATGACTTCTCATATACCTAATAGCTGAGTGGTAGTTTGCCTAGCCACTATTGCCTCTACAGTTGATTGAATGCTTCTAACAAGGAGAAGAAAGAGGAAAGGGGGTATTAAATAAATTCTTAGTATGGCTAGAACTACTTCTATTAAGGTCTTGAACTTTCTGGAAAATGAAAACTAGCATCTAAAGAGAGAATCTGGAGACTTCTTTTCCTAAGTTTGAACTGGAACATGGGCTAATTTTCTTATTCTTGTGGTGATTTCTATAATAGCTCTCTTATTGTCATCAATTTCTGGGCAGCAATTAGATTAAACTTTCAGCAATGTCATAAAGGATGGGAAGGAGGAATTTGAAATACTGTTATACATGTGAAGGGGTATTGTCCTATTTGATAATGGACTTAGATTTGTTGAAAGAGTATATAAGAAACTCTAAGAAATCACTAAATTTCAGAAATAAGCAGAATTGTTATCTAAAGAAGGAGACAGCAAGGAACCACATAAAATACTCAACTAAAATGCTAGAAATCATATTAAAAAGAAAAAAATGACAAAAGAAAAAATGAAATTGATATAAAAAGGGTTACACATATAATCAATATTAATCCAATTATACAAATAATCACTTTACATGTAAATGGACCATATGCACCAATTAAAAGACAGAGCCTGTGAGAGTGGATGAAAAGGAAAAAAAAACAAGGTTCAACTATGTGTTGTTTACAACAATTCAATTTTAAAGACATGGGTGGGCTAAAAGTAAAGAGATAGAGACAAATATATTACACTACAGCTAATCAAAACTAGAGTATTAATTTATTAATTTCAGACAAAGAAGACTTCAGAAGAAAGCAAATTATGAAGGATAAAGAGAAGCATTACATAATGATAAAGTGGTCAATTCTCAGGAAAGATATAATTCTGAAAGTATATGCACATAACAACAGGGCATCAAAATATGTAAAGTAAAACACATAGAACAGAAAGAAGTAGATACTCTACTATTATAGTTTCAGACTTTAACATTCCTCTTCCAGTTCTTGATAAATCAAGCAGGCAGAAAAATCAGTAAGGATATAAATGACATCAATAACAGTATTACTCACATGCATCAAATTGACATTTATAGAGTACTTCATATGACAACATTAGAAAACACATTCTTCTTTAGTTTACATGGAGAAATCACCAAGACAGACCACATTCTCAGTCATAAAATGCAACTTAAACATTTTAAAAGAATGAAAATTATATGAAATATTATCTCAGATCACAGTGAAATTAAACTAGAACTCAGTACCAGAAAGGTAATTGGAAATCCTCAAGTATTTGGCTATCAAACAACACACTTCTAAAAACATATGTACAAAAAAACTCAAGAGAAATTTGTAAATACTTAAAACTGAACAAAAATGAAAACACAACTTAGAAATCGTGGCACTTATGCAGCAAAAGTGGTGTGTAGCAGGAAATTTATAGCATTAAATGCAAACATTAGAAAGGCAGAAAAATCTACAATCAATAAACTAAACTTCTACTTTAGGAAACTAGAGGAGAAATGGTAATTTATGTCTAAAGAAGGAGAAGAAAATAAATAATAAAAATTAGAGCAGAAATCAATGAAACTGAAAACAGGAAAAGAATAGAGAAAATCAACAAAATTAACAGCTAGTTCTTTTTAAAAAATCAGTGAAATTGATTCAACTCTAGCCACATTAACCAAGAAAATATGAAAGAAGATATAAATTATGAATATCAGAAATGAAGTAAGAATTGTAACTACTGACTTCATGGATATTAAAACGATAATAAAGAAATATCATGAACAACTCTATGCCCACAATTTTCATAACTTAGAGAAAATGGACCAATTCCTTGAAAGACACCAACCACTAAAACTCACACAAGAAGAAACAGATGATCTCAATATAACTATATCTATAAAAGCAATTCAATTAATAGTTAATGTTCCTTTAAAAATCACCAGGTAAAGAGGGATTCACTGGTGAAGTCTACCAAATATTTTTGGAAGAAATGCTATCAATTCTGTATAATCTCTTTCAGATGAAAAGAAGCTGAGAAACATTTCTTAGCTTACTCTATGGGGCCAGCATTATCCCAATCCCAATAATGGATAAAGACATTGATTGCATTGCAAGAAAATAAAATAAAGACCAAAAATCTCTCATGAACATACATGCAAAACTTGTGAAAAAAAAAAAGCAAATAAAATCCATGTTTTATGCACCATGACAAATTGAGATTTATTCCACGTATGTAAGTCTGCTTCTACAATTGAAAGTCCATCAGTGCAACCAATATTATCACCAGGTGAAAGAAAAGAAATATTGTATGACATCAATCAATAGAGAAAAAAATTGACAAAATCCAACACTCATTGTGATAAAACATTTCAGCAACTATGAACGGAGGGAAACTTTCTCAACTTGATAAAGAGCATCTTCAGAAAATCATCTATAGCTAGCATCACACTGAATGGTGAGAATTTGGATGTTTTATTCCTAAGACGTGGAACAAGGCAAGAATGTCCTTTTTCAATGCACTTATTTGGCATCAGCTAGGAAGTTTTAGCTAGTGTAATAACACTAGAAAAGAATAATAATGTTTATGGGGAAGAACAAAAAACTTTTTGTTTGCAGATGACATGATTGTTATTATTCCTGAGAAAGTGAGTATAGTAAGATTGCAAGGTAGCTTTTTTGTTTAAATTCTCCTAATAGTGTATTTCTGAGAGTAGAAGTTTTAAATTTTCATAAAGTCTACATTATAAATTTGTTCTTTTATTAAATGTATTTATGATTTTGTATATAAAACTCATCACAAAATCCAAGGTTGCCCACATTTTACCATATTTTTTTTTTATAGAAGATATATATTTGTTTTTTTTATTTGAAGGCTATGGTCCATTCTGAGTTAATTTTATAAAAGATGTTACAATCCATTTTCTCTCCATTTCATTGCCTTGGTTCCCCTGACAAATATAAGCGGACTACATTTGTATGGGTCTATTTTTAAGTTCTATCTGTTCTTTGAACTACATGTCTATTATTTTGCCAATACCACAATATATTGGTTACTATTGCTTTATAGAAAATCTTTTAATCAGGCAGTCCTCTCACTTTTTTCTTCTTTTTCAGGACTATCTATTTTTTTTCTATTCTAAGCCTTTGTGCCTTTCCACATATATTTTAGAATCTGTTGCCAACATCTGAAAACTGAGATTTTGATTAGGATTGTGCTGAATTTCTAATACAGGAAGTTGGTAAAAATTAACATTTTAACAATATTGAGTCTTCCAATTCATGCACACAAAATATCTCTCTTCAATTATTTTGATCTTCTTTGATTTAGTTAATCAAAATTTACATTTTCTCTGCACTTTTAAATGTGTACCAAAGAACTTCATCTTTTATTAGTATAATTGTAATTTTTTAAATTTGAAATTTCATTATTGGCATATAGAGAAGAAATTGATGTTTTTATATTAACCTTACATCCTACCTTATAGGAGGGTTGAAAGTTTTTTTTTGTTGTTGTTTTTTGCTTTTTTTTTATGGGGAGGTGATATTCTCTAAGTAGAAAACTATGGCATTTGCAAATAAATATTTGTTTCTTTCTTTCCAGTGTATCCATTTGTATCTCATTTGTGATTTCCTCCCACCGAATGCAATATGGAAAGTTGTGGGAAGTGAGAGTAACTTTATAGGGGAGACACTTGACAAACACTACCTCAGTAAGGTAACCAAAGATAAGATCAACAGTTTTATGTTAAATTGACAATATGTACCCTTGATAGGATATGATGAGAATGGCGGTTGAAACCTGTGGTCACCCTCCCAAAAGCTGTATCTCTAGTCTGATCATGAGGAAAAACTGGGAAAATCACAGCTGAGTGATATTCTACAAAACACCTATCTAGTACTTCTCAAAACTGCATAAGTCATTAAAACAAGCAGAAGTCTGATTAACTATTAGTTCCAAGAGGAGCTTAGTCAGACATGAATACCTCTAGTCTTATGAATTATACTGGATAGGATCTTGGAAACAGACACAGAACATTAAGTAAAAACTAAGATAATTTTTTGAAGTGTATACTTCTGTTAAAAAATAATAAATTATAGATTTAATACATATATTAATTATACATGTATGAGTTTTATACATATATACATACATATGGGTATATATCTGTATATACAGTTCTAATATTCAAGTGAATGTACACAAACTCTACAGCTCTAATATTCAAGAGAACATATACACACATACATGGATATATATTCTCTTGACTATTAGAACTGTATATTAGAACTTGCCTGTAATAGACAAGACTATACAATTCTAATATTAAAGAGAATGTGATACAGCCAGGAGGATAGATATACAGGTCAATGTAACAGAATAGAGAACCCAGAAACAGACCCCACAAATATGCTCAACAGATTTTTAATAAAGGTGAAAACATTTCGGACGGAGGAAGAATAACTTTTCAATAAATAGTTCAGAAGAATTAGATAATCAAAGGCCACAAATAAATCAATAAATAAAACTTCCACCTAAACTTCAAACATCATATACACTTTAACTCTACGTGGATTATAGGCTTAAATGTAAAATGAGTATTTTTCTGACAAATTTTTTTCTGAAAAAATTTTGGGGCCTATTGCTGGGCAAAAGTTCATTCACTTGACATCAAAATATGATTTATTAAAGAAAAAAGTGACAAAATGGACTTCATAAAATTAAAACTTGTGATCAGTGAAAAAGCCTAAGAGGATAAAGAACAAATTACAAGCTGGGAAAAAAATATTTGCAAATGACATATCCACCAAAAGAATTGTGTTTGAAATAACACTCAACAGTAAATAAACCATCCAACTAGAAAATGGGCAAAAAAAAAAAAAAAAAAAAAAAAAAAAAAAAAAAAAAAAATGTAAAATGAGTATTTTTCTGACAAATTTTTTTCTGAAAAAATTTTTGGGGCCTATTGCTGGGCAAAAAGTTCATTCACTTGACATCAAAATATGATTTATTAAAGAAAAAAGTGACAAAATGGACTTCATAAAATTAAAACTTGTGATCAGTGAAAAGCCTAAGAGGATAAAGAACAAATTACAAGCTGGGAAAAAAATATTTGCAAATGACATATCCACCAAAAGAATTGTGTTTGAAATAACACTCAACAGTAAATAAACCATCCAACTAGAAAATGGGCAAAAAAAAAAAAAAAAAAAAAAAAAAACCTGAAGAGACATCTCAGTGAAAAGGTTATACAGATAGAAAATAAGCACATGAAAAGATGCTTTAATACCATTAGTCATTTAGGGAAATGCAAACTAAATTTGCAATGGGACAGTACTACTGACCTCTCAGAATTATTAAAAAGTAATTGTGATAACACTAAATGCTAGTGAGGACGTAGAGAGATTTAATCACTCATACATTGCTGGTGGGAATGTAGAATGGTACAATAAGTCTGGAAAATAAGCTTTGCAAATTTTTATAAAATTAAATACATGATTACCATATGATCCAGCAATTGGACTTTGGGGCATTTATCCCAGATAAGTGAAAACTTATGTTTAGGCAAAAACTGTACTGAAATGTTTGTAACAGCTTTATTCACAGAATACTCCCAAATTGTAAACTAACCAAAATGTACTTCAAGGTTGAATGGCTAAATAGTGTTTTACTCATACCATATACTATTGTTGTGGCAATAAAATGGGACAGACTATTGATATAAGCCATAACTCGAATGTTTCTCAAGAATATTATGCTGAATTTAAAAATCCAGAGTCCCAAGGTTGCATAATGAATGATTGTATTCATGTAACATTGTTGAAATAAAATTATAGAAATGTAGAACAGATGAGTGGTATTCAGGTATTAGGCATGGAAACGAGGTAGGTGCGGCTATGGAAGGGTAGCCCAAGGGTTATTGAACAGATCTGTATCTTTACTGCAATAAAGATTTTGTGAATCTGGAAATTTGAAAAAATTGTTTAGTACTATAAACAAACACGGATTCAGACACATATGGGGAATAGCTTGGCACTGGTGAAATCTGAATGAGCTATGTAAATTGTGTCAGTGTCATTTCCTGGTTTTGATATTGTACTACAGTTATGCAAGTTACTAGCAGTGAGAGGAAATTGCATGAAAGCCACATGGGGCTGCTTTCTATATTTTTAAACAACTTCCTGTGAATCTATAATTATTTGAAAATTAAAAACTCAAATAACTTTGTCAGGATTTTTGACTCTGAGTAGCGTTCACAGGACTTAAACATACGCCTGATCCATTGCCATTTTACACCAGGCAACGTGGTTTTGGTTATGACATGCTAATTAAACATTCATTATCTCACATACTTATCATTTTGTTGTAAAACATTTAAAATCTACTCTGAACATTTTAATATTTTAAAATTATAATCTATTAATTTGGAAAATTCTTTCTATGACTGTCAAAAAAGTGAAGAAATAAATATCACTTGTGTTAAAGTCATATTTTATGTGTGCTGCTAGATTTGTTGTGAGAATGTGAAGATCATTTTTTGGAAGAGGTAGAAGAATTTAGTATACTGTTTTACATGTCTATGCCGTATTTTTTATCTTTGAAAACCTTCTTACACATCTTATATTGTATGAACATCACCTTAACCACAGATTTTGCTTCAAAAAGAGATATTATGTTAATTTTTCAAATTAGAACATTTTATCTCATACGTTAAACATGGCATCTGATAGCACACTAAAGGTTATGGATAAAATACTGGATAAAAGCCATTTTCCTAATCTCTTGTATTATACAATCTGTTTGTGGTTATTGCATGTTTTATCCTCTCCCTGAATGTACAGAACATTATAACTAAAAGCAAGTGTTTATTTTTATGTGCTATTGTAAAAAACAAACAAACAACAACAAAAAAATGAAAGAATGTAGTGGGAAATAAATGTAGTCCTTCTTCAATAAGATTGAACAAAGCAAGTCACATATGAACATATGAACGCAGATGTTAAGTATATTCATGGGAAAAATGTAGAGATAATTCTTAACTGTTTTAAGACTACTTAGAAACTAAAGCTGTGAGCACTAGAAAATATCATGACCATTCTTAGAACAATTCAAGACAAATTGAAATTTATTAACTTTTTAGACATGGAAGATGATTAGAATACATTAAAATATCATTGCCCAATTATAGTGATATATTTTAAAAGGGACATTAAAATTAGAATTAATCTAAACATTACTAGCTTGGATACTGCAGAGTATAATGGGAGTCTTATAGGAAGAAACTGAGAGGATTGGATTCGTTGATGAAGATTTAAATATAAGATATAAGGGAAGCATCAGAAATATTATATTTTCTATAATAGAAGAAAGAAGAAAGTTGCTCTCTACATGACATACTTAGCCCAGATAGGAAATATAGTTTGGGTTAACATAAGGGAGGTAGATTTTTAAAAATTATAAATTCATAAAGATCGAAAGGTAAGAACTATGTCATCAAGTGACAAGCTCATATTATGGAGATTATTAAAGCACAGTTATAATGACACTTCTGAAGTTTTGGTATAAAGTTTCTTATCTGTAAAAGATATTGTCTTAGTCTGTTTTATGCTGCTATAACCGAGTCCCATGGACTGGATAATTACAATGAAAAAAATTAATTTGACCTACAGTTCTGGAGGCTGGAAAGTCCAAGATCAAGGAGTGGCATGTGGTGAGGGTTTTCTTGTTGCATCAAAATGTGGCAGAAGGTATCACACAGTTGAGAGTAAGGACGAGACAGCAAGAGGGAGCAAAACTCACTTTCATAACAAATTGACCTCCTGTGATAATAATCTCTTGTGAGGAAAAAGTAATGCTCAGGCCATTTCCATTTCCATGTCTTTTTTGGTTTTTATTCTTTTCTCTATGTGTTATCTCTTTTATTATAATATTTCTCATCTTGTCTTCTTTCCTAGTATATTCTTGTGGTTTTGAAGTTTCCATTTTCTCCCTCCCCATATCCACATTCTTCTCTCTTTCTTTATTGTATTTGATGTTTTGTTAACTTTATTTTAAAATTCTTTTTGATTTACAAATTTTAAAAATGTGTATATTATGGTGTACAATGGGATGTTTTGAAATATATATGCAATGTGGAATGGCTCAATTGAGCTAATTAACGTACACGTTATTTCACATACTTATTATTTTTATTGTAATAACACTTAAAATATACTCTCGTAAATTTCAAAGAATTGGATACATTATTACCTGTAGTCACTATGTTGTGTAATAGTTCTCTCAAATGTATTCCTCTTATCTAACTGAAATTGTATATCCTTTGATCAGCATTTCCCCAATTCCTCACTTCCAGCTTCTTGTAACCACCATTCTACTCTCTGCTTCTGAGTTCAACTTGTTTCAATCCACAAATAAGTGAAATCCCCCCCTTCTTTTCTAAAAGACATTCTAGAGAAGCACTAATGCATAGCAAAATGTCTTAAGATATGCAAACTCAGATCTGTAACTAATAAGTTATACTTTTATTAATTTTAATAAAGGATGTGGTTAATCTTTCTGGGGCATCTAATCTTCCGATAATCTCAGAATTGCTATAGTTCACCACATTAACTAAGTGGTGTCCCTGTATGCACCATGAATGTTCACTGAGATTTTTTACCAAGGCATTGCCTTTTGAGACAGAGAAAGAACATACTTCAGTAAGATGTATATCATTGGTTTTAAAGGAAAAATAATTTAAAGTTTCTAGCTCTTTCTCCACATGTTTCAATTATCACAGCACCATCACCACCACACTGTACCACTACCAAAGAAAAGTGTTAATTGGATTGATCAAAGGACACTAATTAGACCACTTTTTGTTGTGGTGTATCATTAGCTGGAGAGGTAGTCTATATTGGGAAATAGGTGGCTTTTTCTCTCTGGAACTTTTTAATAAATGCAGAGTGATAAAGTGGCCTGGGATTCTCCTTCTCATTTCCCAGCACTTCTCTCTTTCATCTTATTCTCAGCATCGGTCTCTATATCTTTTTTGTTTTTCTATATATTTCTTTCTCTGCCATGAGAAATCAGTGAGGATAGATGATCCAGAAGGTAACTGCCAAGCTCATTGTCCTACCTCTAAAACTCTTTAAGCAAGAGGGCTAGATAGCTTCTCTCTAAACAATAGAGAAAGCTCTTTACTCAACTCTCTTCCACTTTTTAAGAATGGATATGATACAGGTTTGCCTATCCTTGTTGCTGGAAGAGAAATGTCTGAGCTGTGGGTATAAAAGGCTGTTCTGGACTCAAGGCTGCTTTGTAATTAAACAAAAAGATACTTCCATTTCTCCTAGTGAAGCTCATTATACTTCACCCTACATTTGAATTTGGATCTTCCACCTAACAGTAACATATTTCTTTTGTGAACTACAAGGGAAGACTTACTGATTGATACAAGACAGGCCTCAGGTTATTCTGGATTTGGTCAAAATCTAACATAATGCTACTTTGTTAATATCTGACACAAATTCTATACCCTCCTTCCTTTCCTTCCCCATACTTACTTTCACTAAAGTGTCCACACTGTGATATGTGTTACATTGGAACCAATTTAAAAACTTCTCTTAAGAAAAAGATTGAATCCTCTGGTGCACTATAAATGTTACAGTTAAATATTTGTAATAGAAATTCAATAAACCTGAACCTTCAGTTAACCAAAATTGTTATACTGTCAGCTTTTTAAGGAAAAAAGTCAAATGACCCTAAAAAGAAATAATAAACTAGGTTGATATCAGGACTTTGGTAAAAATGCAATTTCCAGAGTTTTACTTACATTCACTAGAGTTTCAGTCTGATCTATGCCCATAAAATGAGGATTGATGTTTAGAATGATGTCCCTGAGGCATTGCTGGATTCTGAATCATGAAAGATTCAATTACCTTCAATAAGCTGAACTTAACTATCTTAGGAAAGGTGATGAATACAAATAAGAAATATCAACAAGCAATGCTCAAATACAGAAGTTTTCTGATTAGGTATCAGGTAACTAGCATTTCTGATTTATTGGAAACTATTCTCTAAGCATCCTAGAAAACTGAAATTTACTGTATGTACTTCCTTGTGGTTCAGTTCACTGGAGAATAGCCCCCAAAATATTAATATTTGGGCTATCTAGAGTAACCTAGATAATAAACGACTAGCCAAAGACTCCAAATATTTTCAATTAGTTCTACTTCATCTCTTCTGCTACAACCTTATCTTTTGCTTGGATCCCTGCACTGGCCGTTTCTTCTACTATCTCACCCCATATCTTCTATCTGTACCAAACACAACATGATTTTTTAAACCAAATTAATATCCTTAATTCTAATTAATTTTAGAAGAGTCTACAAACACTGTATGATCTGGCTTTATCTTTTTATCCAACTTCCTTAATGCCACTATCTTCTTTCTCACTATGATACTGACAAACAGGATCACTTAGTCTCCTTAAATATGCTTCAGAAACAACCTAGAAATGAATCCTTGTATATATGAAGATTTAATCTATAATGGTGTTCCCAGTTATTCTATTTATTATTTAGTAAATGATGCTGGTCAAAACTGATGGCCATTTGGAGAAAAGCAAAATTTAGGCTTTATCCTATACTACACATACAATGTAAATTCCAGATGAATTACATACTTACATGAAATAATCATAACTATAATACTACAAATGTAAAAAGGTAGTACTCTAAGTGTAAAAATAATAATGATAACACAAAAGGAAAATCTACTTGATTAAATATAAAATTAGGCTGGGGAATACCCAAAACCCATATTCATAATATAAAAATTAAATTTTCATAGAGAAGGTCACACCAACTATGTCAATAATAAAGCAGCAAATTTGGTGAAAATATGGGAAATAGAAGGAATAGAAAATATAAGGAAACACTTAAAGATAGATAAGAAAGGAATAAACAACCAACATGAAAGAAAAATGAAGACAAAGATATTAATAGGCATTTCACAGAAGAGCAAATCCAAATCACTAACAAATGTGAAAAGATGCTCAGACTTAGTGGTCATGAAGAAAGTAATGTCAAAATAACCTAAAGGTATCATATTTACTTATGAAACAGACAAAAATGTAAAAGTCCAAAGGGCCTATTCCCACTGACACCAGTGATGCAAGTGAGAGAGCATATTTGTTAGTGCTAGAAATGTAAGCTGTTGACACTGTTTCAGGATAAACTTACTAATAACTATTAATAAAATGATGAAAACTTATGCCTCTACAATCAAGGGTAAGCTTTCTCTGGTAACTTTAAGCAAGCTTAAAAATGTATGTGTGTTTATGTGCTTCTGTTTGCTTGTGTGATTTCAGAATTTAGTGGTAGCAAAAACTTGAAAAATGTGTTTGTGTTAATATGGTTGGGCTGTGTCCTCACCCAAATCTCATCTTGAATTTTAACTCCCACAATTCCCACATGTGGTGGGAGGAACCTGGAGGGAGGTGATTGAATTATGGGGGCGGGTCTTTCCTGCACTGTTCTCGTGATAGTGAATAAATCTCACGAGATCTGATGGTAAAGAGGCATTCCCCTGCACAAGCTCTCTCTTTGCCTGCTGCCATGCATGTAAGACGTGACTTGCTCCTCCTTGCCTTCTGCCATGATTGTAAAGCCTCCCCAGCCATGTGGATCTTTAAGTCCATTAAACCTCTTTATCTTGTAAATTGCCCAGGCTTGGGTATGTCTTTATTAGCAGCATGAAAACAAACTAATACATTTGTGCTCATTTATTTTTGATGGAAGGAATAGCAAGAAAATGTAGAGGAAAACATATTCAGTTATCAAGAAAGGTTACAGTGAGGGGAAGAGATCATGGGAGATGAAGGGCCTTCTTTGCATGGCTGTCTGTCTTCCCTCCAAACACCCTTTTGAAAATGGCATCACATCCCAATTTTCTATTTTTTTTTTTTTTAGTTTTAGCACTTAATGCACTATTTATTTATATATTCATTGTTGTTTCTCTTCACTATGGATATAGTTTGGTGATCCTACTCTGTCTTGTTCATCATGGAATGTCATTTCAGAGCACTATGATTTCACAAAACAGGTACTCAATACGTGTTTGTCAAATTAAGCAGTGTTTTGGTTTTAATCTCACTTTTGTATCTGCAGATTCCTTGTCAGCCCCTCAACTAAACAGTTCATTGCATGGCTGTATGTAGGAGATACTTTGAATTAGAGAGAATGTAATTTGTTAAATTCATAATCCATCCCAACCACTGGGCTAGTGCCTTATAAATTTTGCTTAATTTAACGTTTTCTATGTACCATGTCATGATTTCCCATATAGCAATGGCAACACAGGGTTATGTAATTCAAGTAAATTCATTACTAAATTATCAAAGGGTGGAGACAAAATTTGGAATAATATCGATTTGCTTTCCTAATCTTTGGCATTTGCATTCTACCATACTACTATACTACCAGGAAAAAAAAAATAGGACACTAAGTAAATGGAAATGACAATTATTTTCTCCTTCTCTGTGTCATGCACCTTACTCAGTGTTGGCATGCATTTACTCATTTCATTTACACAGAAAATAGCATAATATTTTATATGTAAAACATACACACACACACACACACACACATATATATATATATATGCACAGCAAGGATGAAAACAGAGGGCATCCATGTCTACATCGTGTGCCCTGCCATGTGCTATACTTATTTAAAACTTAAAATCTACTTTTGAGTTTAAAAGTTCATTTTAAAGTTATTATCTTGAATCTCAGATGACTCTAAATTTTAAAAAGTAAGTATTACTATCTTTCTATTGTAAGACCCTGGACAATGTATTTAACTTCTCTAAGCCTCAGTTTCCTCACTGATAAATGCTGATAATAATGGTATCTACCTTGTAATATAATTTTGAAGATTAACCAGTTAATATAAAACTAGATGTGTTTTGGGGAAGTGGTCAAGAAATATCAACAATGAAGTATTATTTTTACAATGATTATGTGGCACCTGAAACTGAGAAAGCTAAGTGACCTGTGTGGAACTTGATTAAAAAAAGATGAGGAAAAAAAGTGAAATTTATTTTATCTTATTATTTGATATTCTTTTTCATTGCCTTATACTGAGGTGTCCACTGAAGGAAATTTATTATTTGATTAGTATTTGAATGGTTAAAAGTGAGTACTGTCTCTTAATTAGAGCATAGCCTCCAAAGTCCCTTTTATTCTACCAGGGAAGGAAAAATCAGAGAGTTGCTGCTGCTTATTTTAACAGTTTCTTGGGGGTTAAGAAGTAAATGCTCATGATAGTCACTGTTGCAGACCCTGAGATATTTCACTATTATCAAATCTGTCAGAGCTAATTCTGCTTCACAGGGGTCAACGCTGTTGAGTCTCTGTTTGTAGTGATTGACAATTGTAGGTATTAAGAACCTGGGGTTATGCACTTCTATGATCAGGGTTTCTGTAAACAAGTGTTGACAATCTGGGCCACTTGACAGTGTGCAGACAAAGGGTCAATCAGAGCATCTGGGCCTTAATTACTTGGGTTCACTAAACTTCAAATGACATTGATACTCATTTTCATTCAAACAAAGATGCAAAATATTCCTTGCTTTAAAAAACAACTTTTAATTATAAGCTCTGTTTATTAAAATCAAGGCATATTATATTTTCTCTCGTTTCAATTAATAGAGTTAATATTGTTTCTTCATTATAGAACCTTTTTGTGATATTAGTGATATTGGATTGGTCTTGGATAAATCTGTTATTTGGAAGATACTAAAATATTATTTAAATGAGGTCAAATTTTGTGTTCGTAAGACAGTACACAATCAACCAGTATGTAAAACTTCCTGAACTCATTTATAACCTGAGGACATTTATTAATTTACTATCTCCAAATTCATCCTTCCTTTCAAAGTACTAGTTGTTATTATATTGTGAACAGCAATAACAAATAAACACTAACTTGTAAGTAATCTTGGATGGGTTAATTAACTTAAGTATACTGGTCACTAGAGTTCTCACTCTCCTTAGTCTTTCCAAAGTTTTCTGGATATATATCCAAAAGAAAGGAAATCCGTATTTTGGAGAAATACCCGAACTCCCATATTTACTGCAGTACTATTCACAATAACTGAAATATGCAATAAACCTAAGTGCCCATCAATGGATGAATGGGTGAAGAAAATATGGCGCATGTACACAATGGAACACTATTCAGCCATAAAAAGGAATGAACTCCTGTCATTCACAGCAATATGGATGGAACTGGAGGACATTATGTTAAGTAAAATAAACCAGGCACAGAAAGACTGATACTGAATGTTCTCACTCACATATGGAAGTTAAAAACCAATTGAACTCATAGATACAGAGAATAAAATGAACATTAACATAGGCTGGGAAGAATATTGGGAAGAGGGGGATAAATAGGTGGTAGTTAATGGGTACAAAAATACAGTTAGATAAAAGGAATACTCAGTGTTGGTAGCACAATAGGATGACAAGAGTTAACAATAATTTACTGTGTATTTCAAAGTAACAGAAAGAGTGGAATTGAAATGTTTCTAACATAAACAAATGACCAATGCTTGAGGTGATGTATATCCCAATTACCTTGATTTGTTCATTACACATTGTAGGCTTGTATCAAAGTACAACATCTACCAAATAAATATGTACAACTGCTATTCGTCCATGATAACTGAAAACAAGAAATTAAAAAGAAACATTTCTGCAAAAGAGGTCAAAAAAGGTGTTTTGTCATGTGTGGAGTAACAGAAAGAAAATGGATCTTTTATTATTGTTTGTTGGCTCCCTATTAGATTTAGTGATAATGCATAGAAGTTAGAACTTTCTCTGGTTTGTGGAATCTTAGGAAGCCTTACTGATCTAATGAGATTTGCTGATATCTTGAAAGCCGGCAATTTTGCATTGCCAACTTTCAAGATATCAGGAAAGCCCTAGCAGTCCTTTTATCAACATTGTAATAATCCGTGTTTTAAAGTGTGGCAAACTGCATAGTGACCCCTAAGTAATCTATGTGGTCTCAAATGATATCCACATCCTAATCCCCAGAAACTGTGACCCTTACCTCACAGGGTCAAAAGGACATTGCATATGTGATTAAGCAAAGGATTTTCAGATGGGGAGATAATCCCAAATTCACCATTGAGAGCAACATAATCACAAAAGTCTTCATAAGAGGGAGGCATAAAGATCAAATTCAGAAAAAATAGATGTAAAGATGAAACCAGTGGTTGGATTGATGCACTTTGGTGATAAAGTGACCAATTCCAAAAAATGCAGACAGAAGAAATGGGATTTCTTCCCTAGAGCCTCTAGAAGAAAAATAGCCCTGTTGATCCTTTGATTTTCTCACTTCAGGAATGTAGAAAAATAAATTTATGTTATTGTAAGCCACTAAATTCTGGTAACTTATTATAGCAGCAGTTGAAAGTGTACCCATAGTGTGCAATGAGGTATTTTCATGGATTGTGAATACTGAATCTACCACTGGGTCATCCTTCCGTGGGCCATCCTTCTCATTATGAATGCCCTTCATTTGGAGAGGTTTCTCTTTTCCTTTTTGTAAGATTATGGCCATATATGAGTGATCATACTTTTAGTGGCAGGCAATAGGAAACTCTAGTTCATTAGATCCAAAAATAAATGAATTAGAAAAAAATCATGCAAATCTCATGGAAGTCAAGAACAAGCTTTAAAATCAAACAACTGGAAAAACAGGGGACAGAATTGCTCTGGGGAGCTCTGCACAAAAGATTTATGACTTAAACAACACCAGTATCCAAGTGAACATGAGTTCGGCTCTAATTACTCTCAGTCTCTATGTCTCTCTTACCAAAATGGTAAAACCTCTGACTGACCCAGGTTGAGCCAAGACCTCCTCTGGATCCGTCAGTCATGGTCAAGAAAGAAAGGCCATTTAGTAGCAATATGGTTGCTGGAAGGTCACCCCGACATGACTCTTGCAGACCATTCCCAGAGAAGGGGGATCCGTGAGTGCTCAACAATGATTCTGAGAGATGACTACACATGGAGCTATGACACCATGGATATTGCTTAATTTGTTTAATTCTTCTCTGAGGCACAGATTGCAAAGATAAAAATGAAAAATCTCAGGTTTAGTTCAATTACCAAAACACATGCAAATTATGACCTGGTAGATAAATAAGAAAACACTAGATATTTGCTAGAAAACACTGCCCATATAATAAAAAATTAATACATAAATATAACAATGTAACATACTACTATGTAAAAAGGACATTTAAAAAATATAATGCAGGTTTTAGAAATTCATAACTGAACCTATGTGTCTAAAAAAGGTTATCACAATTACATTTGTGTTGTCCTCTTTTTAAAGCCAACTCCAGCACACCATGGTAAGACTGCATGGAGTCATTCCTCCATGATAACCAGCTGTGTGATTTTGGGCAAGTCACTCAACCCCTAATGTCTCAATTTTTTTTAATATAGAAAATGAGGATAATAATATTTTGAAGGATTGTTAGAATTAGAAGCCACATGTGACAGTTCCTGCTACATAGCAGGCATTTAGTAAATATTAAATGTAAAAAAAAAAAAAGCATTCATGCTGCACACAAAGGAATGAAGAATTTTCTTGAAAGACTAGTCTATTCTTACACTTTATTATTTCTAGTACACATCTCTTTCACTTTTCAGAAAATATATTTAAAATTATAAATAAATTATGTACTTAAGGAGTGTATGTGTTTATTTGTAGAGGTTGCCTGCTTTTAAAAATCACATTGGTGTTTAATAGCCTATTTAAATATGCCCTTTGTAGTTACTGCCCTGCTCTTTCATGTATTTAAAGAGACTTAATTTACACAAACATGTGAAAAGCAAAGTATCTATGACAGTATCCCTGGAAAAATGGATGTAAAATAAGGATGATGAAGGTATAAGATGGCGAAAAGTGAATGAAAGAGGAATAGTTGAGACATTTGAAAGTGTTGATATTCAGGGTTATAATTTCCATTAAAATGCCTCGTACTAAAGTAATTTACCATTCTCAGGTACATTTTAGGCAAATAATAATTCTGCTATAACCTGTACTTGAAAAAGATGTGCAGTTCTGTAATCATTTATTCCTTCTCAAATGCCCAGTCCAATCTTTGCACAATAGTAGATGTTCATTGTGAACTTTATAGAATTGAATTTAGATTACTCGAATCACCAATCAAGTGGAGCATAATTAACTGGCCATTAAAAATTTTACCCCCTTCTGCTGGGCATGGTGGCTCATTCCTATAAGCCTAGCACTTTTGGAGGCCTAGGCAGGCAGATCATCTGAGGTCAGGAGTTCGAGACCAGCTTTGCCAACATAGTGAAATCCCGTCTATGCTAAATATACAAAAATTAGCCGGGCCTGGTGGTGGGCGCCTGTAATCCCAGCTGCTTGGGAGGCTGAGGCAGGTGAATCGCTTGAACCTGGGAGGTGAAGGTTGCAGTGAGCAGAGATGGTGCCATTGCACTCCAGCCTGAGTGAAAAAAAAAAAAAAAAAAAAAAAATCTTACCCACTTCAAGAACCTACAAAATGCCAGTTTCTTTGTTCCTAAACAGAAAACAATTTAACTTCTTTGCAGGGTTAAAATGAGGATTTTAATGAAGCTAGTAAAAGACCAAGCACTGTCTTCAGTTATTGTTGCTATTATTTTTAAATACTGGAAATCTTGTAGAATACAGTGAAACTAGAGGGCTATGGATTAAGTCTAACTAAACAAATAAGAGAAAAACTCTATATTATTAAAATGGTGCCATCAATTTTGTAATCAGAATGTGATATATTTGAGAAAAAAAGGGCTAATCTTAAGACTGTTTATATACTGATTTTACAAAATTCAAGGAAACCCATGAAATACTTACCAGACTCACTCAATGCTGTCTTTTAGGTATGTTGTTAATCATATCCATTTGTTTCTCTGTTGGGGTCTCATTCTCACTATCAATTACAGTTTAAATCTCCATTGTTGCCCTGAAGATCAAATTTACTCTGTAATATCTAATGTAACTGACCTGCATACTTCATTCACTGAGATGAACTCCATGAGAAATTTTAGGGTCACCCTCCATACTGTGTGTGTCTAACTAGTGCCTCTGTTCTACCCATTGGCACCCCAAATCCTTTCAAATCAATGGGAAAACTAACTTACCTGAGGAAGTCAAAAGTAATTAAAATAAGTTAGAATAAATTAAAAACTAAAATTTTTGTGGTGAAAATCAAGCGGAATGTTTATAAAAATATTTGCTATTCTTTTTTTATTTTATCAGTATAGTTAATTAAGCATATAGAAGACATTATAGTGAAAAATATATATATACATACACACATCTGTGTGTATATATTATATATATCATGTATACACATCTGTATTCATCTCTGTGTATATCATATACACACATCTGTATGTGTATATACATTTCACTATTTATAATGTATGTGCATATATTTATAATGTGTGTATATTTATAAGGTGTGTACATTTGTGGTATATATACACATACCTATTTGTGTGTATATATATACACATGTGCATGTGCACCTGTGTGTGTGCATGTGTATGTTTATCTACCATTTATAGAAGTCTAGAAAATCAAGTAGATACATTTTAGCTTCACACAGGAAAAGGAGACATCACATTGTTTATTTTTAAAAACAAACCAAGTTTCAAGGCTGAAAAAAATTATATAAATGTGTAACTAACAGATGTCAATAAACTTTATTCTTAGGGTTCTGAGCAGTTAAACCAATTGGTAGTAACAGAAAGTAATACAAGCTGAGTTGGGAATCCCTATAGCAATCCCAACGTACAAATATTTTTACACATATGTAATCCATAATGGTATTTGTTTTCATTTTAGAAGTGAATTCCCATAAAGAATGCATTTAATTTTAATGGAAGAGTTGAGATATTAATTAAATATTAACACCAATACTATATTTCTTTTGTAATAATAATTCAAAGTTTCAGATAGACTTGGAGATGGTAGAGCAACGTTTACTGTGTCGGCCTCTTTAGAAGATGATGTATCAAAACCCTTTCTCAACTAACATGTACACTCCAAATGTAAAAGATTCTATCTTTGACAGATGATTAGGTCATGAGGGCAGATCCCTCATGAAAAGTATTAGTGCCTTTATACAAGAGGCTTGAGGGAGTTTCTTAGCCTCTTTTTGCTCTTCCACTATGTGTGGATGCATAGAAGATACCGTCTATGAGGAATCGACTCTCACTAGGCACTGAATCTGCTGGTAGCTTTATCTTGGATTTCTCAGCATCCAGAACTGTGAACGCTAAATTTCTGTTGTTTATAAATTATTCAACTGTGAACAATAAATTTCTGTTGTTCATAAATTATTCAATGTAAGGCATTTTGTAATAACAACCCAAATGAACTAAGATGGAAATGTGTTTAGTTTATACATTTGCTTTACCTTGTATTTTCTCCTATTAGGAAAATACATTTACTTGCCTTGGTATCAACCTGCAAATATTATATTTAGCAATAATTTGGTTTCAAAACAGTGAAATATAGAAATAGAGATGATGTTATATAACATTAAAGCAAGTCTGTCCCCAGCACAAAAAATCCTTCTTCGACATTCCAGTTTTACGATTATCCCGTGTCTGCCTAAGTCTTTCCAGTTTGGAAAGATTGGAACATGAGCTATTGAGCTATGTTTGGAACAGAGCTATTGAGTGTTCCACATGTGACAGCAGGTCTTACATTAGTTCATTTAATCCTCACATTTCCCTAGGAAAGAGCCACATTGAGCCTTATTTCTGGGATGAGGAAACAGTCTGAGGTAATTTACATTAATTGCTCCATGTCTCATAGCTAATAAGGGGCCGAGTCATTATATGAACCAATGAAGTATATATCTACCTGCCTGCAAATCTTTGCTCCTTTCACAACATTTACTACCTTTCAAAAAACACAGACACAAAACCTATAAAGCAGCTGTATATATGGTAATTAAAACACATGATAGGTGAGTTTCAAAAAGAAAAATAACATTTTCAAGCTGCAATGTGGCCTATGTTCTAACCGTCCCACTCATGATGTAAACTAATGCTAAGCGAAAGGAGAAAGAAAAGTTGAATTATTAATGCGTCAATTTAAAAGGGTAAGCATGATTGTATAAAAATGTAAGGTGTGTTTTTGAGAAATACATAATCATATTTACTTACAAAGATTAACAGTTTAAAAGCTGAAAGACATAGACTGTATCATTCTTTGTTCTAAATAATAATTTAAAAACTCAGTTCACTTTAATAAAGGTAGTCAGAAAAATTAAGCTTAAGTCAGAATTTCTCCTTCTCCTACTTGCTTCTAATGGATTTAAGGGAAAATTTTCTTTATTTCTGTACTTAAATTTTTAACATTATACAGGGCTTCTATATGACTGAATTCTACTAACAAGGTTTTTTTTTTAAAGAAGAAACTTCCCATCGAATTAATATTCATTTTTGAGGAGTAGACATCAGCTTTCTCATTTTAAGTAAAAATAAAGGGCACTGCTGTTTGTAATTAATTTGCTAATTGAGCAATTACTCTATCATATTGCACTGGTAAAAAGCATTACTTGAGGTTTTCAGCAACTTCTGATTTTAACTTAATAATCATTTGAGACAAAATTATTTAGTAAATTAAGCATTTCTTTACCATGCACTCTCTATACTTCTAGTAATTGCTAATTATGCTACCTAATGAAGTAATTATATCATTAGTTAGAAACTTGTCAGAGTGGTAAGTCTTTTTTAAAAGAATAATAAAATGGGGTGGTAATTTTTTCATGAAAAGAAACAATAATAAATATAAGCCTTTAAAAACAGTTGCCCAAATATATGCCTATTTGGAGCTGGTGGAGAGGGAATTCAAAAGAATTTTGCATTTGCCTTTGTCTACCACTGATTCACGGTAGATTAACCAGAAGGTTAAATGGGATCAAATTCTCACTACCTTACTCTCAGTTCCAATTCGAACCCCCCCGGAACTCCAGGTACCTTGCAGAATCAGAGTTAAAATTGATTAGCCTAGGTAAACAGCCTGACCTGGCAGGACTTCTCCCAGAAACCTTTGGATATGTTCGAACCACTGGTACAAGGGATGAAAACCTGCCAGTGCTCATCAAACCTGACTTTAGTGCAGAGGAAACTATTACAACTTTGCTAGGGCTTCTGCTATTAAAACTTTTCCAAAAACAGAAATATACTATGGGAAACTGCTCTTAAGAATCACTGAGAAAAGGGCATCTGAAAATGGAGGGAGAAACTTTCAACCAATTTCCTGTGTTAAAGAAAATGTTGTATTAGCCTGTACAGAAAATTGGCTATTGCTGCTCCTCCTAGTCCCTCTCCTGTAAGTACTGCCAGCCAGTTCATTTAGCTCATCGGCCAAAGCTGAATTAGAAACTGCCATCATTTCTGATCTCACTTGTGCTGTTTCCAATATCATTATTACATAGCAGTGTGGTCTGCTGGGATGTGCACTGCACTTGGCAAAGGGATTCTTGGATTGTATGTACCCATCAACCCTAAATGACTCATTTTGTGAATATAGAAAGTCATATTTTTGTCCCTGGATTCATGTCTTCTATTTTTTTCAAGTAGGTTGCAGTAATATACCACTCACAATATTTTAAAACTACGCTCTAAAATTTATATTTCTATTAAGAAAATCTTCAGTTATAGATTCCAAAATATTGTAACACTTAACTAATATTACCTAAATTATCTCTAAGATGTAAAGAAAACAGGACCAACCTATGTTCATTAATTTTCCCATTCCAGATAAAGAAATCTAGAGGAAATATATAACAATGTTTTATTTACCAAATAACATATAAAGAGATTCTGGTGCCTCCAAATATATACTAGGATGATGCCTTTAAAAAAAAAATCCAACTAGCAAATTCAGAGACTCAGCACTGGAGCCTGAAACTCAATCTTACTGAAGAGGTCTTCAGATTGCTTTTGTAAGATTATAACTTTTATTGATGCTTTTCAGCCACTTATGATTTTCAATCTAAAATCATTTAATTCAAATAATTATGACTTATCACTGGAGAATTATTGATAGTAAAATCCAACTTTTGCTTTTTACTCAGCTCTCCTGTATTTAAATTAATGAATTAATTGAAAAATATGTATTAATATACCTACACTGTTGTAGCCACTGGTTTAAAACTAGAATATATTTCTCACTCCAGTGAACAGAAACAATCAAGAATACAAATACATATATACTGTAGGATACGAACCATTTAGGAAAATACAGCAGAATAATGTCCGCAACAAGAGGCTAGTTTAGCTGGTGCGCTCAGGAAATGTAAACTCTTACCTTTCAACTGAAAGGTGGGAACAGCCATGCAAAGATCTGGGCGAAGAGTTAAAAGCAAGGATAAAGCAAACGCAATGAACCTGAGACAAAGATGGACTTGCCACACTTAGGTACTGACAGAGAACAATTCTGAGTCTGGACACAGGAAGAGCTGAGGGATGAATGGTGAAGGCGGGGAAAGAGAGAGGCCACAGTATATGCAATAAATGGAAGTAAATGTGATTCCTAACAAGATGTCAGTTCAACTCCACCTTCTGTTGGGTTAAAAGGGATACCTACACTTGCTTCCGTAAAGTGTTTTTGTTGAGGCCTATAAACCAATCAGAGCAGTTATTTAGGTTCCATGTGTTCCTTCTATGTGGAAAGTACATTCTTATCCTAAATTCTTAGTGGTAAGCAGGGGTGGGGGTTATTCTGAGTGCTGGAAATTGATTACTGTACTAGCAGGAACATGGTGATCTAAAGCAAAGCCCTCATAAGGGTGGTCTGCATGGATGTGAGAAGTCTACTCCTGATATGATATAAAGTGCTGGGAAACTGCTGCCTCATTTATGTGCTGAAAATTATGTGCTTGGCTGACAAGTCCTCTTACATGTGTTCTGAATTTTGCAATAAAACATATCTTATTTTTTGTTGCCACCAAAATATGAGTAAACATTATAGTGTAAGTTCACTATTTCAGACATCATTATAAAAGAAACAAGTGAAAAGTTAACTGGAATGAATTTCTGTGCTTTAAAAAAGACTGTTTCTTATGTTCATACACACACACACACACAGAGACACACACATATATATAATATATACAATTTTTCCCCTCAAAATGCTATAACAGTTGAACTAAACACTAAAAGGAGGAAAAAATGTTTTACAAAAAAATACTTTATTGATATATAACCTTAGGGGATTTCAAATATTAGGGTCAGATAATAATACATGGATTGTTATTTTTTAAGAAGAATCGTACTTGGAAGATAATAGTAGACGATGACCAAAAGGAATAAAGGGATTCGTGTGTGTGTGTGCGTGCACGTGTGTCTGTATGCGTGTGTTTCAGAGCCACTCCAACAATCCCCAGATAAGTCCTGTCCTATAGACTCATCTCTGCTGCAACTTCAGAGAGACTTTTTCATCATTAGCTATCCGTCTCTTTTTCTTTCTATTATGATTTCTCACTGCTGCACTGCAGCAATACAGCAAAGAAAAGCTGAAAATGCTCTTAACTCTGGAGCACAGATAAAGGAAAGGCTATCACTTTGCTCCTCAGACTCCCTACTCAATCTGCCAATTTGCCAAAGTGGGTTACCAGTTTCACTGCTAATGATGAGATCAGAAGATGCTGTAGCTGCTCTCATTCCAGCAAGCAATAGATATCCCTCGTCAAGGACGCAGGTTTCTTGAATTTTTTTCGAAAGGATCAGGCTGTTAGTGCTACTGCTAAATGCCACTATCAGAAAAAATCTTTTAAAAACTGTGGGGTGCTTTCCTTCTCTACTCCTTAGAAAGGAGCACTTTTATCCATCAACAATTAAAAAAAAAAAAAAACAGGATAAATGTAGAGGCATTCTGAACAATGCCTATGCCATTGGATACCATGTTTGCAAACATTAAAATATTTCTCTACCAAGAAAAGCCAAAGATGTCACAGAACTCCAGAGATATAAAAGGTTTACTGTGGGAGCTCTGTACTTTCCTTATAGGAAACCTGAAATTACAGAAGAAAGCAGATCACCCAGGGTGCTTAAACTGGTAGGAAGAGAGAAGTATTCATATTTTATTATCTGAATAAGCTATAGTAGATTTTTTTCCCTAACTTGTCTGAGAAGTCTTCTGAAAACTGCATTTAATTCAGTAAGTTACCTCAATCAATAAAGAGTTACTGCAAGTTAAGTAACTGTAATGTAACAGAGACAAAGTGATATCTGTGCATGGAGAACGGCTGTTGAATGTCCAGTGGCAATGTGTTTAGAGCAAGGGAGTCTAGAATGGGCTTTTCTTTGATCCACTTTTTAGAATGATAGCCAGGAGAATAAATGTGTTATACTCTTTTGGTATAATTTTCCTTAAGGGAAGCTGAAAAATTCTCAGAGCATCTCCAATCATGTAAATAATATATACATATTGAAATCTTCCTATGTTCCCAGAAGGATTCTGGATGTTAGGGACACAGCAAGAGAAACAGAATCAAAACAACACAGCAGCAACAAACCTTCCTTTGTGGGTCTTTCTTTCATTCCAGGGAGGGAAATAGGGGTACATACATAAAATCTGTAGCATGCTAGAAAGTGATAAAGTCTACTAAATAAAAATGCAACAGTGATGAGTAATTTGAGGTTCCAGGAAGAGGAATTGAAAATTTCAATTTGAGTGACCAGAAAAGTCAATACTGCTGTCTAGGAAAGTCATTCTAAGAGGCTGAAGTAATTGCTACAACAAAAAAACCTTCCTTGGAAGTGCTGGTTCAACTCCACTTCCTAGGTTGAAAAAGCAAGAATGAGGATGAATAACGGGAAGAGTCAATCACTCTTGCTCAGTGGAAATGGGAGGACAGGATCAGAAGGGAATATTTTTGGCTGAATTCCGTCAGTAAGGGGAAGACACACCCATCTTGGGACATGGGTGAGTCTCCTTGAGGGTTGCACACACACAAATCCATGAAGTGAAGGGACTCACTTTCATCTGAAAATACAGTCTTGAAAGCTGGAAAAGAAAAAAAAAAAAAAAAAAAAACAGGGAAAGAGGGACTATACTAGCTCAAAGAAAAAGACAGGTAATGGAGTGGCTGACTCTCAGTTACAGACTGAATTTCTTCCAGGATTTCAGTCAGGAGCACGAGTGAAAGGAAAAATGCCCAGTTGAATCAGACTGGATTCTTATCACTAAGTTTTAAAATCAAGCAGCACGACATGTATTTGCTAACAAAAGAGTGAAAATTGAACTAATGACTTTACACATTTGTGAAAATACTCCGCAGAAATGATTTGACTAAATTGTTCATTTTTGTGGTGGGTGATATCCACAAACTGCATTTATCACAAACATTTGCCATTTTTTAAATGTAATAATTCCATTCTTTCCGAACATGTGAGAGATGTTAGTGGCCGTTTTTGTGTGCCATCAAATCCTGAAAAACAAACAAACGAAAAAATCCTGAATCAATATTAAAAATTTACTTGTGCCTGCTTCAGGAGCCTACAGAATTTCAAACCCTATTAAGTGTAAGTACACTGAGTTTAAAAAGTAATTAGAACTTGTTAGGTGAAGAGAAAGCGAGAACATTTTTGGATAAGAATTTCTGCTACAATGGCAAAAGATCTGCACTTAAAATGGCAAGTATATAACATAACCAAGGATATGGCTTAAGGACTTAGCTATAAGGTATACACAGTATACTTTTCTTCTGGTGCTACTTCATGGCCACAAAAATTAATCAAGAAGCTTTTGTCAAAGATGTTACTTGAACTCAACTGTAAAATCTTTTAAGATAGTCTTCAGTAGTAATATATGACTTAGAACATTGGTGAACTTCTGTAACTTTTTTTAACACAGTTTATTTAAATATTATTTATTTATTTATTTTGAGATGGAATTTCTCTCTTGTTGCCCAGGCTGGAGTGCAATGGCATGATCCTGGTTCACCCCAACCTCCACCCACCCCCATCACCCCTATTTAAGCGATTCTCCTGCCTCAACCTCCCAAGTTGCTGGGATTACAGACATGTGCCACCACGTTTGGGTAATTTTGTATTTTTAGTAGTGATGGGATTTCTCCCTGTTGGTAAGGTTGTTCTTGAACTCCCAACCTCAGGTGATCCACCCGCCTCGGCCTCCCAAAGTTCTGGGATTACAGGCGTGAGTCACTGCACATGGCCTATTTAAACATTATTTTTAGTAATATCTGTAACCAAAGATAAAAATTGCTTGGTGTCTTGCTTGATTTTATAACAGAGAACTTAATACTTTTGTTTAGCTTGGGAGGGAAAATATAATAGAAAATCCTGGAGGTAGAAACTTATCTTACCATTTATCTAAACCATTTTGTAAAGGTGTTTATTCTGGCTGTAATTAGATAAGCAAACTTAATTTATATGAAGTTCTTACATGATGAGAGAAACCGGCTTTCGTTTTTTCGTGTGATATGGCACAGTTTGAGTTTCTTTCTATTAAAAAGATTCAAAATGACAAAAGAAAATGCAACAAAAGGATAAACATAAAAGTAAATATAAACATGATTACTAAATTATCACTAGACCTCCTCAAAATTTCTGCTGTATGTTTCAGAAGAGTGAGACCTCTTTGGCCTGTAAATACACTCAATGTACATTGGCATTGACATTCAACAGTAATTAATTGAGCATCTTGTTCTTCCTTAGAACCATACTCATCTTGTTACTTTGTTCAACATAGACTGGACACCCAATGCTAGTAGCTGCATACACAGTGTTGATGAAACTTATTTCCTCTTCAGTGGAAAAAAACATACATAAAACAGTTTTAATAGAACTTGAAAATGTAGTTTTCTAGGCATGGAAAATAAAATGGGGATACAGTGGAGGTAGGAACTATATGCTTAAGTCATGGGAGATGAGGTAGGGGGTGATGCAACAGAGAAATATCCTACGATATTATTCAAAAAGTATGCTGCCATACTATAATCACTCACACTCTGTCTAGCAAAATAAGACAAAATTCCCACAAGAGCAGGGGCCTTGTCTAGTTTATTTATCATAGTATAAACATAGCCTAGCAATGTCCGTAGCACATAGGATATAGTTGATAAATGTTTATTGAATCATTCTACTTATCAAATGGAAACAAATATATACCAGATATGTACTTGGAAATATACATATTACAAATTTGATTATAGATTAGAAAAAATCATCACTTTGTGGAGATAACATTACATGCTCAATTTTTTATTTTTAATTGTTGTGTGTACATAGTAGGTGTATATATTTATGAGGTACATGAGATGTAATATTACATTTTTATTTTCATATATGATAAGTAGGTACATAAGTTGAACAAATGGAAGAGATGTAGGCTCATGAGACCATAGACTGATTATTCCTAGCTCGTTTGAATATAGGAATGAAGGGAGCAATGGTAATAGAAAGCAGCACATTAGTGTGGAGCAGGACACTGTGCACCAGTTACTAATGCCAGGGGTGGACGCTTAACTGCTTGAGGGATAGCAAAAATCCTCACTATGGCAATCACTAGAAATAGAAGTCCAAACGTTTCTGTCCACTACAGTATTGGAATCACCAAGGAAAACATGACACTTTCAAGCGCTGGTACGAGGCTTTCACTCACACGGAGAAGAGACAGAGGAAGATCAGCTCCAATAATGTGCATCAGTCCTCCATGGCTAGTGGGTCTCCCCTTTATTCTCCCCCATAAAGCCAATACAGGGGAATTGCACCCCTCTTGTGCAGTAGAAAATCCTTTCTCTTCCCCCAAGGAGTCTGAAAATGTGGCAGTCAGGACCTCAGAGTTACTCACTGAGGCAGAACAAAGGAGGACACATTGTGTCTGAAACAGGGACTATTACACAAGGCAATGAGCTCTTTACTGACAGTGTGGGCCCTTTATTCCGTGGTAAAGAAGTGTTCCAGGCCCAAGGCCCATTCCCATGGCGTAGAATGGGAGTTAAAAGATTTCCATGTACATGAGACTGCCTTTCTCAACACTTAGAATTTGATATAAGATTATTTTTGCACCATATTTATTTAGTTACTCAGAGTCACTTAGTTTGTATTTCTTAGGAACAAATTTAGGAAGTTAATGAGAGATTACTTGAATAGTCTAAAATCGAGAAAACAGTACTCGACCTTGAAATTACAATCTATTTTTTCCCCTTCTTAAGTAACAAATTAGTTTGGCGTAATTAGTCCAAAAAAAAAAAAAAGAAGAAGAAATTTCTGATTTCTGAATCTCTGAAAGAAGATACTAAATATTGTCTCTCCATTGCACTTTATATTTCTAAAATAAAATATAAAGAACATATGGGAAAGTTTTTCCATATGTTACTTCTGTTCATACTTAAAATAAACCTGTAAGGTGTGCAAACCATATTTTATTCTCATTCTGCTTTTGCAAAACTTCAAAAACTCCATTATGAAATGCCTTCCTTGTTCTCTGTAGTCATACATAAGTGGTTTTTAGCAACACGCTATCAGAAGATTATAGCAAGTAGAAATTAAAATTTAAAGTATTGAGAAAGAAAGTACAAGATGCAAATGCTCAAAACATAGCTTTTCACCGAAAAATGCCAAAATTGAAAATACATTTAAAATATACAAAATAAAAAATAACCAGAAAATAGAAGCACTTATTTTAAAATTTCTAATTAAAAGGTTAAAACTATACTGATTAAAAGTAAATATGGTTTGCAAAGTAGCCAATGGTTGATTTGGGACTTTTTTAAAATAGGAATTGCTGAAGTTTTATATGTTTTAATGGCATTAATAAATGATAACTGAATTTGCATTCACAGCTTTTGTGTCCAACTGCCTCCTGAACATCTCATTTCTATTTACCAACAGGCAAATCAGACTTATAATATCTCGCACTTAACTCCTAAAATCCCTCTCTTAATGAATCATTCTGCCACACACATATTCCCCACCCCACACCTGAAACTTGTAAATCATCCTAGATTTTTTCCTCTCTTTCAACCCATGTCTAAACAATCATTACATTTTGAATATATCAGCAATATATTCCCTAGTTCTCTTCCCCTTTGCTATGACTGTGGTTTAAGCCTCATCATCTCCTGCCTGGACTGTTTTTTTCTGAACTCTTAACTAGTCTTGCAGCTGACAAAGATCATGCCTGGAGGTAGCAATCACTCACTCCACCAGGGGCTGTGGATCCAGCAGCCAATAAGGCAGAGTCCCTACCATCAAGGAGCTGCAGCCAGGGAAGTGGTGAATGTGGTGGAAAAAGTAAAGAAGACACAGTAAAGTAAACATGTAATCATCTAGTAGTGTGATAAGTGTCATTTTCAATAAATACAGAGGATGCTTTCAGAGTACAAGAGATGGTTACCCAAACATGTCCCTTCTCTATAATCCTTGTTTCCATTCATGAGGGGAAAAACTTCTAGATTGAATTGAATGCACTAATGTTTTACCCATTGCATAAACCTCAAGTCTCTGGCACAGCCTGTAGTATTCAGAGGGAAGCAGGATTGCCTGTCAGTCGCTTCATGGTTTACTGCCTGGTTGCACATCCTGGTTTCAACACTTACCAGGCATGTTTCTCTAGACAAAGTACTTAACCACTCTGTTTCCTCTGGGGTAAAATAGAGCTAACAGTATATCCTCATAGGATTGTTAAAATAAATAAATGACTATGTACATAACGCACTTATATTAGGGCTATATACGGATTTGTATGCTGTATTACTCTCAGCAACCTTGCAGGAGAAATGGACACTTTTGCTTTATGGGGTTGCAAAATATTGTTTGAACAAATTTCAGTGGATTAGAACCAGCTTTCTGCCCTTAACCTGTTTACCTGTAAAAGGCTTACTCATCTTTCTAGACTTACATTAATCATCATTGGAATTTAGCTTAAGAATGAGACTCTGGAATTAGATTGACATTGGTTTGATTTTGAGATTTAATATCCACTAGCTGCATTGTCTAAGTAAATTTACTTTTTCTAACTCTATTTATCTCTGTAGATAATCTTACCGAGCTCCTATAGGATTATATTAAAAAAAAAGATCATTCTATAAAGATACTCGCCTATTATGGCCTCTCAAAATTATTTCTATTAATGGAGAAGTAGGCAGACTTGGTTGATACTTCTACCATATTTCCCCTGACTATATTATGTGTAATCATTTAGTTGTGCATTTGTTTTCTTGGTTGTCTCCTCCCTTAGAAATAAAAGCTTTCCTTGAACAGGAATTTTGTCTTTTTTAAGTTTGATTTCTAAGACATAGCCAATCCTTGCATACAGTACACATTCAGTAAGGAATTGATGAATGAATTAATAAATATATAAATTAAGACACGATATTTTAAATATGGCATAATTAATATTGTATAGCTTCTATTATTTCCTTTTAGTGTAAGTCTACTTTCATTGTAACTATAGAAGAGACAGAGAACACTGATTACCAATATCTTAAGAATTTACACAAGGAATAGGGCCCATTGCCTTCTGGTCGTTGATGACTGCTCAGTGGGTAGCACTGAGTGGGAAAATTATCTGTTATGTTATCAAAGGGGGGTCATTAAAAGGTCATTACAAAGGCACTATTAGTATCAGGAGCTAATGGCCTTTGAACATCATTAGAGAGTTAACTGGTGTATCAAAACCTGAGACTTGTTTCCTTGTGATTTACGCAATTCTTAATAACTTTTCCTAATTTCTAATTCCTAATTTCTCTCTTCTGTAAGATTTAGATACCATAACTTTGTTAACAGATATAGATACCTAGTAATAAGAAGAAAGTTGACTGAGAGGAGTGCTAGGCATCTAAAGAAGTCAACTTACAATGATTTTTAGCTGAAAATAATTATAAAATTATGTTTTTAAAGATTGAATAATTGGTCTTTACAAATAATCTAGAGATTATTTTAAAATAATCTTTATAATAATCTAAAGATCATGAAGGGTTAACCTTGTTATTTCTCTTATTAAAAGTTACAAAATAATACTTTTTCAATATATAAACTATTACAAAGGCTATTTTAAACTATGATTAAATTTCTGCTCAGTATTTCCATTTTCTTTTCAAATTTAGTTGGTAAAGAAATGCAAAATGTTAGCTGATTGACTTGTTCCTTTTCATGACAGGTTAAGCAACTAATTAAACATGAAGTTTATAAATAAAAATTGAAGAAAATCTATTTCTTGCCAATTAGTAAAAAAGAAAGATCAAAAGATAAGAATTTTAACATTATGGGCTTCAAGTGTAATTTGCAAAATCTAAAAAAAAAAAAAAAAAAGAAAAGGATGCATTGATAAAACTAGGACTAGAACACATTGGTATCCATTATCTATAATCGCCTAGTTACTTCCAAGGAATTGTATAATTGTATATGCATGTTAGTGGTGAGGGGGTGGTGAAAGACTTTGTTTTTCTTCTCTCTACTATACCTACTCCCTCACGTGTATCATACATTTTATGTATAATCAGCTATCAATAAGAGGCTTGGACATGGGGAATATTGTTTTCTTATAATAATTGCAATTTTATTATAAGAAAATATAATAATTTTCTTGTAATATCGTTTTTCTTAAAACTAATAATTGCAGTTGTTAGTGTCAATCAATGAACAGCAAAACATATAAAATAACATGAATTGAAAGATAAATGAGCATCTGGTTATGGTGGCTCATGTCTGTGATCCCAGCACTTTGGGAGGCCAACATGGGCGGATCACCTGAGGTCAGTAGTTCAAGACCAGCCCAGCCAACATGGTGAAACCTCATCTCTACTAAAAATGTAAAAATTAGCTGGGCAGGGTGGTGCATGCCTGTAATTCCAGCCACTCGGGAGGCTGAGGCAGGAGAATTGCTTGAACCTGGGAGGTCGAGGTTGCAGTGAGCTGAGATCACGCCACTGCACTCCAGCCTGGGCGACAACAGAGCAAGAATCCAAAAGAAAGAAAGAGAGAGAGAGAGAGAGAAAGAGAGAGAGAAAGCAAGAAAGCAAAAAAGCAAGCAAACAAGAAAGAAAGACCAGCACATAGAAGCCATGATATAACAGATTTAGTATATTTTTACGTCCATTTAAAGCTAGGTTGACATTTACTATTTATATCTTTTATGTAAAAAGGTAATGAGATATTAATATTGAACTAAATTTACCAAATTAGAAAATAAAATCTGTATTAACAAAAAAGAAAAAACAGATACACTCGGATAATTAACCCAATGAGCCATCTAATGTAACCCAATATTTAATATTCAGATGTATTTCCACTATTTTAAAAAATTTCTCCTACTGTAATTTTATGAGTGTGAACATAATACACATATATACACATGTGTATATATAAATATACAGGTATGTCTTGATTTTAAACTAAATGTATTGATACACATCTGTACATCTTCAGAGCCATTATTCTGGTGACCTGTCTCATGTTCTAAGTTTATTTAAAAGTTTCCTTAATTTAGTCTCTTGGTTCGAACATTTAGGTTGCTTTCAATTTTTATTTTTCATTGATCTCACTTTTACAAATACCTATGTTGTATAGCATTTTACTAATTGTTGTATTTTTTATTAGAGTAATTTACAGAATCAAAATAATGTTCAAGACAATGAACATTTTGCAGTTTCACTTTCATATTGCTAATACATTTTCCCAAAATTTGTGTGTGCCAATTTACATTTTTAACAGAAAGATATGAGAACATGGTTTAACTTTATTTAGTTTAAACATATTTTTGTAGTATTTTTTAATTAATTAGGACATTTCTTTTTTTCTTTGAGGTTTTTTGTTGTTGTTTAAACTTTAAGTTTGGGGATACAAGCGCAGAATGTGTAGGTTCATTACATAGATATATGTGTGCCATGGTGGTTTGCTGCATCTATCAACCCATCACGTAGTTTTTAAGCCCTGCATGCATTAGCTATTTGTCGTAATGCTCTCCGTCCCCTCACTCTCGCCCACTGAGAGGTCCCAGTGTGTGTTGTTCCCTTCCCTGTGTCCATGTGTTCTCTTTGTTCAATTCCCACTTATAAGTGAGAACATGTGGTGTTTGGTTTTCTGTTCCTGGGTTAGTTTGCTGAGGTTAATGGCTTCCAGCTTCATCCATGTCTCTGCAAAGGACATGATTTCATTCCTTTTTATGTCTGCGTAATATTCCTTGGTAGCATGTTTTCTTTATCCAGTCAATTATTGATGGGCATTTTGGTTGGTTCCATGTCTTTGGTATTGTAAATAGGGCTGCAATAAACATATGTCTGCATGTGTCTTTATAGTAGAATGATTTATATTCCTTTGGGTATATATCCAGTAATGGGACTGCTGAGTCAAATGGCATTTCTGGTTCTAGATCCTTGAGGAATCGCCATACTGTCTTCCACAATGGTTGAACTAATTTATGTTCCCATCAACAGTGTAAAAGGGTTTCTATTTCTCCATAGCCTCACCAGCATCTATTGTTTCTTGATTTTTTTCATAATTGCCATTCTGACTGGTGTGAGATAGTATCTCACTGCAGTTTTGATTTGCATTTCTCTAATGATCAGTGATGCTGAGCTTTTTTTTTCATATCTTTGTTGGCTGCACAAATGTCTTCTTTATGAGAAGTGTCTGTTCATGTAATTTGCCCATTTTTTGATTTTTTTTTTTTTTTTTCTTGTAAATTTGTTTAAGTTGCTTTTAGTTCATCTCCAAGGTTGTATGGCCTATATCAGTTTTCCAGGATTGTTCTCTCTCTCTCTCTCTCTCTCTTTTTTTTTTTTTTGGTTATTTACTCCTTTTTTCCCTCTGTTTTCTTTCTCTCTTCCTCCCTCAATTTTTTCTTTGCAGGATGGGAACTTCACAACCTGCTAAAAACGAGCTTTCCTAACAACGTGGGACCTATTCATCTAGGAATAAATTGTCTTAGACATGAGAAACCAGACAAAACCCAAGAACAGAGACTCATTTTCTTCTAAAATGCTTTCTCTGAAAGATTTTAAAAAGAAAATAAAACA
>NW_016806320.1:649633-735842 GCF_001698545.2 Rhinopithecus bieti
GGGAGGGATTGCATTGGGGAGTTATACATGATATAAATGATGAATTGATGGGTGCTGACGAGTTGATGGGTGCAGCACACCAACATGGCATAAGTATACATATGTAACAAACCTGCACGTTATGCACATGTACCCTAGAACTTAAAGTATAATAAAAAAAAAAAAATAATAATTTCCCTTATGAAATAGGGCCTCAATCCCTCCCTAGTGACTGTCCTTTTCAAAATAAATATTCAAGGCAATGAAACATATACAGCTGAAAATCATCCAGAAGAAAAACATGAACTATCTTAATAAGATATTAACATATTAAATTAACATATTAAAATCTCTTTTCCTCGCCATACAGAGCTCATTAGGTAGACCATAATGTGTGGTGGTGAATGAATGTGTGCCTGTGTGTATGTGTGTGTTTATAGTTATTCATTAATATATTATTTATGGTTATCTCTGATTTGGGAAAGTCTATATAATTATATAAATCATGCATAAACATAATATATATGCATATTTACATATACACACATACTTGTTTTCAATTCTCATATGGGTTAAAATGTACACATATTTTCTTCTACACATACATATATACAAATTTTAAAGAAAAGATGAGCTGTGTGTGTAATATTTATTTTCTTAAATACATTTTATAGATTAATATTAAATTGCATAAACCTATCTTTACCCTGTGGCTTTACCTTTATTTATTTACTTTCTATTTTTGGAGACAGAATCTCCCTCTGTCACCTAGGCTGGAGTGCAGTGGCGTGGTCTCAGCTCACTGAAACCTCAGCCTCCCGAGTAGCCGGGACTACAGGTGCCCACCACCACTCCCAGCTAACTTTTGTGTTTTTAGTAGAGACAGGGTTACCCCGTGTTGCCTAGGGGTGGTCTCAAACTCCTGAGCTCAGGCAATCCACCCGTCTTGGCCTCCCAAAGTGCTGGGAATGCAGGGGTGAGCCACCGCGCCCAGCCTGTGTTTCCTTTTAAGTCCAACGATGAGTTAAGAGCATTACTTGTCTTGAATACTTGGTAAGCTTCTCTAGAAGGCACAATGGGACAGTTAAGACTGCATGATTCCTAAAAGGATGGCATAAATCAATGTTGGTGCTTTGGTGTGTGTGTGTGCTTTTTTTTTTTTTTTTTTGAGGTGGAGTCTAGCTCTGTTGCCCAGGCTGGAGTGCAGTGGCGCCATCTTGGTTCACTGCAAGCTCCACTTCCCGGGTTCACGGCATTGTCCTGCCTCAGCCTCCCGAGTAGCTGGGACTACAGGCGCCCGCCACCTCGCCTGGCTAATTTTTTTGCGTTTTTAGTAGAGACGGGGTTTCACTGTGTTAGCCAGGATGGTCTCGATCTCCTGATCTCATGATCCGCCTGCCTCGGCCCTCCAAAGTGTTGAGATTACAGGCGTAAGCCACTGCGCCCGCCCCCCCCCCTTTATTTTTAATGTTGGTGTTTTATGCCTTGTACTCTGAATATAACTGAACAACCAAATTCTTCTGTTTCAGCAGTGTTCAAGAATCTAAGGTTCTAATTCAATTATTTTGGAAACCAGAATCTAAGCTTGGAATTAGAAGCCATGTATTAATCAAGCAATGACAAAAGGTAACAGAGAATATAAAAAAAATTAAATGATTACATTAAAAAATCAAACTACTAATCAAAATCTTGTATTAGGCAATGTTTTTGCATCTTGCTAGAAAGTTATGCATTAAAATTATCTCCCAAAGTGGTTCATGATTAAACTACAACTCTTGACTGAGGATCATTTGTTGCTGTATACATGAGTGTGTGTGTGTGTGTGTGTGTGTGTGCATGTATGTGTGTGCTGGTAATTCAAATATGCAGAAAAACCATTATCCAAAGAGCCACGTTTTTATTTATGTTTCTATGCTTATTACTTAACAGTACCTGAGAATTCAAAGAAAGTTCAAGTAAAATAAAATTTTAGAACTTGAAATTTATCCAAGTTATTTCCCTAAAATAGCCTTTTTACTCAGTTTTCATAATACCTGCCAGTCTATCATTAGAGATTCATTACTTTGGGTTTAGTATGGCCCTTTTCAGGTAGATTCTTTAGATAACATATAATCTAAATAATGAGGTAATCCATATGTCTACCTAATGAGATTTGTTTTTATTAGACATTTTAGTAGTGACAATAGGTACCATGAAAGGATAAAAATATTTGAATTACTGTAAAATTGTAGAAAGTTTAGGAAAATATTCTAATGTACAAATTTACATGGAGTCAATTTTATGTACTTCGGTGTAAATAAGAAGACACATTTCATAATCTGACTACTGCTTTTCGATGCTATTTAGTTAAATCTGTCACTGTTGATGTTTTAACTTTCCTGAAAAGAAAATGGAATTATTTGAAACCACAATTCTATTGTGCTACTATTGTTTACTTTTCCATCAAAGGAAGCTTATAACATCCTTTATCCTGTTTATATATTTAATTACTAATTTCTTACATTTTGACACATAACACACCTTCATGGATAATTCTGAGACCAATTTAACACATACTTAGCATTGATTATTTGTCAACTCTCCCTTTCTTAATTTGGCCACTCTCATATGCATAGAAAATGTCATGTAGTGAACAACTCATTGAAAATGTGAGAATGTTGTTTTTATATGTTATATGAATAATAACAGGTAAAATGATGATCATTGTTGAAACTTTATGTCACTTAATAAAAACCAACATTTCCAATGTCAATAGAAAATTGTCATGCATTTTTTTCAGATTTTAAAACTGTCACATCAATAGACTTTTTTTTTTTGTTTTTTACTATGGAATAAAGAACCCCATCATGACATTCTCCTACTGTCTCATTATACACATCTTTGCTGTGCTTCCATCTGTTGGATGTTAATATAGTCAATGGGAACCATAGGACATTCAAAATTTTTATCGGAACACATAGGTGATAAATGGCTATTGGGATTAAAAGTAATAAAGGAATTTCTAGAAAACATCTAAATTGAAAATTATTTATAAGCAGATCTGATAGATAAATCCATCAAGTAATAACTAGTTTATATCAAAAAACTAAGCTAAATGACCTTCTGTTAGTAACCAGTCAAACTTTAGTTCCTGCTCACCTATATACTCATCTGAAAGCATAGTGCTCACATTCCCTGAACATAGATTTCATATTATTTTCTGCTTCATCAAATATTTCACTTGTATTTAAATAGAATAGAGGATTCAAAAGCTAGCTCCATAATTCAGGCAAAAATATAGTTAAGAAAATAAAGTTCAATAATTGTATTTTTAGGATTGATACTAATTAATTGAATGTTGATCAAGATATATTTTCTATATATGCATTAGTTATAAAATTGATAACTGTATAATACTTATAGTGTTATAATAAAACTCCAGTTACTTTGTTCAACCAGGAAATATGCATATCAAATCCTTTGCTCAGAGTCTGGAGTAAAAAAGGAATTTCCAACTCATTATTCTGTCAATCCTCCAATCTTGTTATTTCTTATTCTTCTCAGTAGTTTCCAATTTTGTGTGCTTGCTCTTTGTTCTCTCAGTGTGAGAATTTGTGAAGTGCCCTCAAGGTACATATCCACCTTTAGATATTCAACTCAATTTCATTGTGTTTGTAGATTTCACTGTAGAAATAATAAAGTCTGCAGCATGTGGTAGAACAATAAACTTTGCACCTTCTGGTGCACTCAGAGACATAAATGTGTCTTTTTTTATTAATCTGTCTTGAGCAGCTACAGGTGTTAATTCTAAGTTTCTCATTGACATTCTAAATGTTGTGGGGTAAAGGGATTGGGTTATCCTGATATGAAACTATTTACTAAGCATCTATACTTGGAAGTGACAGTATATTTATATGTCATTGTTGGAAAAAAATATTCCAAGTAAAAACCCATTCATCATGTCACACAAATATTTTCTTTCTGTAGTTGACATACTCAGCCAAATATCAAGGTACTGGTACTCGAACCTAGAATTTTAACTGTGGCAATTGTGCAACTAAAAACTTTCTGGAAGGCAAAATATCCCTAATGAATGCTTCAGGTGGAAAGTAACAACGTGATTTGCCATATATAATTGTCAGAAGTGAATTATTTTTATTTGCATGCAGAAACCAGTAAGAAGGCATATCTGTATTTTGTTAGAAGTGTCATTTATGTACAGTGACTATGTCTACAGCATCTTGTAAGCTCCAGTAGAAAAATTAGATTAATAACATGGATTCATGGAGTAAACCAACCCACTATCTAATGGGAGAGAAAAACATAGGAATGTGCTTATAGCTATATAATATGCATTAAATATAGCTGTATACATACACAGTGAGAAGAGAGAGAACTGTTTTGAACTTAAGAGAGAGATTATAGTTCTGCCTTAAAACAGAACAATGCTATGCCTGAAAGGCAAAACTTTGAGAAATTTTTTCTGGCAAGGGGAATGTAGTATGGAATTAACTTTTGTGCAAGAGTTCTACTTCAGTACTCTCTCAGATTTCATTGATATTCCCTTACACCTTCAAACTGTAAGGCTCATAGACAGAATTATCAGAACAGAAGGAACTAGGAGAGAGTATAATATCATAGAACTAGGTACTTTTACAGAATTTTCTTGACTGTTTATCCACAAAGGAGTATAAAGAGCTCTAACACCCAAAATTTTGGATAGAAAACAAGCAGAATTTATTGTAAATTGTCTTTCAAATATGTTCTACCTCCTCACTGAACTATGTACCTTTAAAAATTTCATATGCAAAGAAAACTCAACTACGTTATAACCACGAGTTCAAAAAGGAAATGGGTTGCACACCATGATCTTCATTGTTATTTATCCTTTAATCAAGAACCAATTTGGAAAATGAGAAAAGCTTGCAGGACACGTGACAAAAAGGAAAATAATTGTGAAAATCTTGATAAAGAGCCTTCTTACTTTGTTTTCTCCTTCCCCATCTCTAAAACTAAATCAGAGTCTAGGAAGATAATTTTGACTATGATTTGGGAAAATGGAATGGGAAATTCTTCTTCCCTTACATGAACACTTGGCATCCATTTTCATGTCATTTTCCTATTTTTTCAGAGCAAGAATGTGGCAATTGTGTATTAAATGCACTTCTTCAGTTCTTATGCATCTACCATATCTATTTAGATGGAATTGTAACTGTGTGTTCATAACAGTGCTATGAATTCTGGAATATAATGGAACTAGACCAAAAGAGTTTGGCCCAAAGCAAGCTATCTGAAAATCTCATCATTTCAAGCATTTCTTCCGGGCAATTTTCACACATATCCCAACTGGAGAAAAGAGTTCATTGGCTACACAACAAAAATCGTGTTGCTGATTGAAATACACAGCATAATTTCCTTGATATTTAAGGGAAAAAAACATTCAGCACCGTGTACCTGTGGAACAGGTTCAGGAACTGATTTTATTTATGTTTACTTGTTATCTCTTAGCCTTCTCTTCCCATCTCCTGTGCTAATTCAAGGTGGAATTGATAGGTAAAACTGCTTCAGCCATATGTTGATTTCATCAACAATATCAATTTTAATATTATGACGTATATCTCAATCCTATCCTCTATTATTTCTGATGTGGTATGTCATTAACTAAATCAAACTAAAATAAAGCTTTGTCCAACTTGTGTTATATTTACTAACATGCAATTAAAGTAGTAGGCAATATGATTTGTCCTAAGCACTGAATAAATAAAACTGGGATAATAATATATATTGACCATATTTCATGGACTATGTAATATTGAGAATAGCATCTAACATTAAGAGAATAAATACGACAGCTGAGAGAAATCATGGAGGAAAACAATAAAGCATGCTGGATTTCTCATAAGTAATAATAAGAAAAATACATTTTTTGGCATTCATAATGTTAATTTCAACAGAATTAAAATAATAAGCTTTTTATGTTCAATAAATATATTTACAGGAACATTGCAAAGATTGTACAGATATTTTCTGTATAACTTTCACCCGATTTCAGTTTTATTTAATGTTGTTATCTTCAACTACTGAAATTCATTTGTCAAAACTAAGAAAACAATATCAGTGCAGGTATACCTCAAAAATATTGCGGGTTCAGTCCCAAACAACTCCAACAAAGGGAATATCCTAATAAAGCAAGTCACACAAATAGTTTGGCTTCCCACTGCATATAAATATGTTTACACTGTACTTAATCTATTAAGTATGCAATAGCATTGTGTCTAAAACCAATGTGTATATTTTAATGTAAAAATACTTCATTGCTAAAAATAGCTAATAATCCTCTGAACCATCAGCCAGTTATAATCTTTTTGCTGGTGGAAGCTCTTGCCTCAGTGTTGATGGCTGCTAGCTGATCAGAGTGATGATGGTTCCTGATGGCTGAGATGGCTATGGCAATTTTTTAAAAAAAGGACAACCGTGAAGTTTGCTACATTGACTCTTCCTTTCACTAAAAGATTTCTCTGTAGCATGAGATGCTGTTTGATAGTATACTCAAACCCTGCCACTGCTTTATTAAGTAAAGTTATGTAATACTTTATTTGTTGTCCTCTCTACAATGTTCACAGCATCTTCACCAGTACTACAGTCCATCTCAGCAAACTCCTTTCTTGGCTTATCGTTAGGCAGCAACTCCTCATGCATTAAAGATTTAGCATGAGATTGTGGTAATTCAGCTAATCTACAGGCTCATTTCTACTTCTAGTTATCGTGCTATTACCACCACATGTGCAGCTCCTTCCTCTGATGAAGTCTTGAAATCCCCAAATTCATCCATGAAAGTTGGAATTAACTTCTTGCAAAGTCCTGTAAATGTTAATATTTTGACCTCTCCTCATAAATTACAAGTGTTCTTAATGGCATGTAGAATGGTGAGTTCTTCCCAGAAGGTTTTCAATTTAATTTGCTCAGATCCAGCAGAGGAATCACTATCTTTCACAGCTATAGCTTTATGAAGTGTATTTCTTAAACAGTAAGATTTAAAATTCAAAATGAATCCTTGATCCATGGGCTGCAGAATGAATGTTTTGTTAGCAGGCATGAAAACAATGTTAATCTCCATCAGAGCTCTTGGGTGACTAGATGCATTGCCAATGAGCAGTAATATTTGCAAAATTTGCAAAGAATTTTTTTTTTTTTAACTGAGCCATGAATCTTAACAGTGGGCTTAAAATATTCAGTAAACCATGATGTAAACAGACATGAAGTCATGCAGGTTTTGTCTTTTCATGTATAGAGCACAGGCAGAGTAGATTCAGCATAATTCTTAAGGGCCCTAAGATTTCAAAATGGTAAATGAGCATTGCTGCATTAGACCCTAACAAAAGACAGTGAGCCTTCCTTTTGAAGCTGCGAAGCCAGGCATTGTCTTCTTTGCTCCAGCAATCAAAGTCCTAAATGGTATCTCCTTCCCATATAAGTCTGCTTCATCTACATTGAAAATCTGTTGTTTAGTGTGCCCACCTTCATCAATGATCTTAACTAGATCTTCTGGATAACTTGCTACAGCTGCTACATGAGCACTTGCTGCTTCAATTGTACTTTAATATGATGGAGATGGCTTCTTAAACCTCATGAACCAACCTCTGCTAGCTTCAAACTTCTTCTGCAGCTTCCTCACTTTGCTCAGCCAGTATCGAATTAAAGAGAGTTAGGGCATTGTTCTAGATTAGGCTTTGGGCTTAAGGGAATACTGTAGCCTTTTTGATCTTCCATCCAGACCACTTAAATTTCCTCCATATAAGCCATAATAAGGTGATTTCACTTTCTTAGCATCCCCGTGTTCACTTTTAACTTCCTTAAGACCTGTTTCTTTGCATTTACAACTTGGATTACTGGTTAGCCCAATAAGCCTGGCCTTTGGTCTATATGGTCTTTTGTCATGCCATCCTCAGTAAACTTTCCAAGTTTTCATTTAAAGTACAAAAACATGTAACTCTTCCTTTTATTTGAACACTTAGCACTGTAAAGTTTTTCATTGCTCTAATTTCAATATCGCATTTCTCAGGGAATATGGAGGTCTGAGTAGAGGGAAGATAGGGGGGTACAGCCTGTCAGAAAACACACCTTTATTAAGTTTGCTGTTTTATAAGAGTGTCACTGCAATAGTAAATTCAAAGATCACTGATCATAGATTACCACAGCAGACATAATAATAATGAAATATTTAAGATATTGCCAGAATTACCAAAATGTGACGCAGAAACATGAAATGAGGGCATGCTGTTGGAAAAATAGACTTGTTCAACACAGGGTTTCAACAAACCTTCAATTTGCAAAAAATGCACTATGCACAAAGGGCAATAAAGCAAAACACAATGAATGGAGGTGTACCTGTGCTGTGCATCACTATCTACTAATCGCTAGATCAATTCAAATTTCACCAGTGATTTTTTTTTTTTTTTTTTTTTTTAGGCAGTCTCCCTCTGTTGCCCAAGCTGCAGTGCAGTGGCGTGATCTCAGCTCACTGCAAACTCTTTGTTCAAGCAACCCTCCCTCCTCAGCCTTTGGAGTAGCTGGGATTAGAGGCCTACACCATCACACCTGGCTAAATTTTGTATTTTTAGTAAAAATGGGATTTTGCCATATTAGCCAGGCTGGTCTGAAACTCCTGGACTCAAATGACTCGGTCATGCTGGCCTCCCAAAGTGCTGGGATTAGAAGCATGAGCCACCATGCCTGGTCTCAACAGTGTTTTCTTTCTTTTTTTAAATTTCATTTTATTTTCCCGTAGGTTATTGGGGTACAGGTGGTGTTTGGTTACATGAGTAAGTTCTTTAGTGGCAATTTGTGACTTTTTGGTGCACTCATCACCCAAGCAGTATATACTGCATCCTATTGTAGCCTTTTATCCCTCGTGACCTCTCCCACCCTTCCCCCCAAGTCCCCAAAATCCATTATATCATTCTTATGCCTTTGTGTCCTCATAGCTTAGCCCCCACCTGTCAGTGAGAACCTAGGATGTTTGCTTTTCCGTTCCTGAGTTATCCACTTAGAATAATAGTCTCCAGTCTCATCCATATCATTGCAAATGCCATTAATTCATTCCTTTTTATGGCTAAGTAGTATTCCATCATATATTTATGATTATATATATATATATAATTACAGTTTTTTTAATCAAGTCATTGATTGATGGGCATTTGGGTTGATTCCACGATTTTGCAATTGTGAACTGTGCCACTATAAACATGCATGTGCAAGTATCTTTCTTGTATAACGACTTATTTTCCTCTGGATGAATATCCAGTAGTGGGACTGCTAGATCAAATGGTAGATCCACTTTTAGTTCTTTAAGAAATTTCCACACTGTTTTCCACAGTGGTTGTCCTAGTTTACATTTCCACCAGCAGTGTAGAAGTGTTCCCTGATAAACAAATTCACTTCAACATCTACTGTTTTGTTGATTTTTTTATTATGGCTATTCTTGCAAGAGTAAGGTGGTATCACATTGTGGTTTTGATTTGCATTTCCCTGATCATTAGTGATGCTGAGCATTTTTTTCATATGTTTGTTGGCCATTTGTATATTTTCTTTTGAGAATTGTCTATTAATGTCCTTAGCTCACTTTTTGATAGGATTTTGTTTTTTGTTTTTTTTTTTTTCTTTCTGATTTGTTTGAGTTCATTGTAGATTCTGGATATTAGCTCTTTGTCAGATGTAGAGATTGTGAATATTTTCTCCTGCTTTGTGGGTTGTCTGTTTACTCTGCTGACTGTTCCTTCTGCTGTGCAGAAGTTCTTTAGTTTAATTAAGTAAGTTCCAGCTACTTATTTTTGTTGTCATTGCATTAGCTTTTGGGCTCCTGGTCATGAAATCCTTGCCTATGCCAATGTCTAGAAGGGCTTTTCTAATGTTATCTTCTAGAATTTTTAGTTTCAGTTCTTAGATTTGAGTCCTTAATACATCTTGAGTTGATTTTTGTATGAGGTGAGAGATGAGGATCCAGTTTCTTTCTCCTACATGTGGTTAGCCAACTATCCCAGCACCATTTCTTGAAAAGGGTGTCCCAGGCTTGGCCTGGTGGCTCACACCTGTAATCCCAGTACTTTGGGAGGCCAAGTCGGGCAGATCACAAGGTCAAGAGATTGAGACCATCCTGGCTAACACGGTGAAACCCTGTCTCTACTAAATATATATATATATTAGCCAGGTGTGGTGGTGGGCACCTGTAGTCCCAGCTACTCAGGAGGATGAGGCAGGAGAATGGTGTGAGACTGGTAGGCGGAGCTTGCAGTGAGCCAAGATCATGCCACTGCACTCCAGCCTGGGTGACACAGTGAGACTCTGTCTCAAAAAAAAAAAAAAAGAAGAGAAAAAAGAAAATGGTGTCCCTTTCCCACTTTATATTTTTGTTTGCTTTGTTGAAGATCAGTTGGTTATAATTATTTGGGTTTATTTCTGGGCTTTCTGTTCCATTCATCAGTATATGTACTTATTTCTATACCAATACCATGCTGTTTTGATGATTATTTCCTTATAATATAGTTTGAAATCAGGTAGTGTGATGCCTCCAGATTTGTTCTTTTGGCTTAGTCTGGCTTTGGCTATACAGACACTTTTTTGGTTCCACAGGAATTTTATAATTATTTTTTTCTAATTCTTTGAAGAATGATGGTAGTATTTTGATGGGGATAGCCTTGAATTTGTAGATTGCTTTTGGGAGTATCGTCATTTCCACAATATTGATTCTACCTATCCATGAGCATGGGATGTGTTTCCATTTGTTTGTGTTGTCTATGATTTCTTTCAGCAGTGTTTCATAGTTTTCTTTATAGAGCTCTTTCACCTCCTTGGTTAGGTATATTCCTAAGTATTTATTTTTGCAACTATTGTAAAAGAGGTTGAGTTCTTGATTTGGTTCTCCACTTGGTCACTGTTGGTGTATAGAAGAGCTACTGATTTGTGTACATTAATCTTGTATCCAGAAACTGCTGAATTCTTTCATCAGTTCTAGAAGTTTTCTGGAGGAGTTTTTAGGGTTTTCGAGATAAACATTCATATCATTAGCAAACAGTGACAGTTTGACTTCCTCCTTACTTATTTGGATGCCCTTTTATTCTTTCTCTTGTCTGATTGCTCCAACTATGACTTCCAGTACCATGTTAAACAGAAGTGGTGAGAGGGGACATCCTTGTCTTGTTTCAGTTCACAAAGGGAATGCTTTCAACTTTTCCCCATTCAGTCTTATGTTGGCTGTGGGTTTGTCATAGATGGCTTTCATGACATTGAGGTATATCCCTTGTATGCCAATTTTGCTGAGAGTTTTAATCATAAAGGATGCTGGATTCTGTTGAATGCTTCTGCATCTATTGAGATCATCATGTGATTTTTGTTTTCAAATCTGTTTATGTGGTATAGCACATTTATTGACTTGTGTATGTTAAACCACACCTGCATCCTTGGTATGAAACCCATTTGATCATGGTGAATCATCTTTTTGATATGTTGTTGGATTTGGTTAGCTAGTATTTTGTTAAGGATTTTAGTATCTATGTTCATCAGGGATATTGGTCTGTAGTTTTCTTTTCTGGTTATGTCCTGTCCTGGTTTTGGTATTAGGGTGATGCTGACTTCATAGAATGAAGGGAGGGTTCCTTCTTTCTCTATCTTGTGGAATAGTGTCAACAGAATTGGTACTAACTCTTCTTTGAATGTCTAGTAGAATTCTGCTGTGAATCCATTTGGTCCTGGACTTTTGTTTTGGCAAATTTTAATTACCATTTCAATCTCACTGCTTGTTATTGGTTTTTTCAGGGTATCTAATACTTTCTGATTTAAGCTAGGAGGATTGTATTTTTCCAGGAATGTATCCATCACTTCTAGGTTTTCTAGTGTTCATAGTAGTCTTGAATGATCTTTTGTATCTCTGTGGTGTTGGTTGTAATGTCTCCTGTTTTGTTTCTTATTGAGATTATTTGGATTTCCTCTCTTCTTTTCTTGATCAGTCTCACTAATGATCTCTCAATTTTATTTATCTTTTCAAAGCACCAGTTTTTTGTTTCATTTATCTTTTGTATTCTTTTGTTTTAGTTTCATTTAGTTCTACTCTGATCTTGGTTACTTCCTTTCTTCTGCTGTGTTTGGGTTTGGTTTGTTCTTGTTTCTCTAGTTCATTGAGGTGTGACTTTAGATTGTTTGTTTGTGCTCTTTCAGTATTTTTGATGTAGGCGTTTGAACTTTCCTCTTAGCACAGGCTTTGCTGTATCCTAGAGGTTTTGATAGGTTGTGTCACTATTGTTGTTCAGTTCAAATAATTTTTTAATTTCCATTTTGATTTTGTTTTGACTCAACGATCATTCAGGAGCAGGTTATTTAGTTTCCATGTATTTTCATGGTTTTGAAGGTTCCTTTTGGAGTTGATTTCGTTTTATTTCACTGTGGTCTGAGAGACTGCTTGATATAATTTCAATTTTCTTAAATCTATTGAGGCTTGTTTTGTGGCCTATGATATGATCTGTCTTGGAGAAAGTTCCATGCATTGTTGAATGGAATATGTATTCTGTGGTTGTTTGATGGAATGTTCTATATATATGTTAAGTCCATTTGTTACAAGGTATGGTTTAAGTATGTTGTTTCTTTGTTGACTTTCTGTCTCGATGATCTGTCTAGTGCTGACAGTGGAGTATTGAAGTTCCCCACTATTATTGTGTTGCTGTGTGTCTCCTTTCTTGGTCTATTAGTAAATGTTTTATAAATTTGGGAGCTCCAGTGTTAGGTGCATATATGTTTAGGATTGTTACATTTTCCTGTTGGACAAGGCCTTTTACCATTATATAATGTCCTTCTTTGTCTTTTTTACTGCTGCTGCTTTAAACTTTGTTTTGTCTGATATAAGAATAGCTACTCCAGCTTACTTTTAGTGTCCATTTGCATGAAATGCCTGTTTCTACCCCTTTAAGTTTATGTGAGTCCTTATGTGTTAGGTGAGTCTCTTGAAGACAGCAAATAGTCAGTTGGTGAATTCTTATCCATTCTGTGGTTCTGTATCTTTTAAGTGGAACATTTAGGCCATTTACGTTCAGTGTTACTATTGGACTTTGAATTAATTCCATCCAACAAGGACAAAGAAAAAAGAATGTTAGCAAAGCCTCCAAAAAGTCTGCGAATGTGTTAAACTATCAAACCTAAGAATAATCAGCATTCCTGAGGAAGAAGAAGAATCTAAGTTTGGAAAACATATATGGGGGAATAATCAAGGAAACCTTCCCCAGCCTTGCTAGAGGCCTAGACATCTAAATACAGGAAGCACAAAGAACACCTGGGAAACTCATTGCAAAAATATCATTACCTAGGCACACTGTCATCTGGTTATCTAAAGTTAAGACAAAGGAAATAATTTTAAGAGCTGTGAGACAAAAGCATCAGGTAACCTGTAAAGGAAAGCCTAACAGATTAACAGTAGATTTCTCAGCAGAAACCCTACAAGCTAGAAGAATTGGGGCCCTACTTTCAGCCTCCTCAAACAAAACAATTATCAGCTAAGAATTTTGTACCCAGCAAAACTAAGCATCATGTATGAAGGAAAGATAGTCTTTTTCAGACAATCAAATGCTGAGAAAATTCACCACTCCCAAGTCACCACTACAAGAACTGCTGAAAGGAGCTCTAAATCTTGAAACATATTCTTAAAACACATCAAAACACAACCTGTTAAAGCATAGATTTCACAAGACCTATACAACAAAATACAATTTGAAAAGCAAAATGAAAACAAAAAAAAACAAGGTGCGCAGGCAATGAATAGTATGATGAATGGAATGGTACCTCACACTCATCAGTGTTTTCAATTATGTCTTCTCTCTTTTCTAACATCCAATCCAGGATACCATGTTGCATTTAATCATCATGTCTCTTTAGAGTTCTCTGGTCTGTGAGAGTTTCTCACTCTTTCCTTGTTATTTAAATGTCCTTTAGAGTTTTAAAGAGTACTGGTCAAATATTTCACAGAATAGCTTTCACATTTGGTTTGTCTAATGCTCTTTCATGCAACTAAGTTTGCCAGTTTTTATGAAGAATACCATAGAGATGAACTCCCTTTCTCATCACATAATATCATGACATCCACATGAGATCATTAATGATACAACTTTGACCACTTGATAAATGAGTATCTGCCAATCTTCTTCATTGTGAAGATACTACTTTTTCCTGTTGTATTGTTTGGGAGCAAGTATTTAAGTCTGGCCAACAGTCAAGAAGAGGGGCAGGTAGTGTCTCTATTCACTTCCTAGAAGGGAGAATGTCTACATATTATTTGGAATTTTTCTGTAATAAAGAAGATTTTCTGTATTTGTCTGCTTGTTTATTTTTTATATTGGTATGAAGTTGTGGATATTTATTTTATACTTTTGAGTTATAAAGCAATGCTAGGTAATTGATTAAATTATTTCAGGTTTGGCAATTGGAAGTTTTTTCTGAATAGCTCCGTTGTATCTTGTACATGTCATCATTGCTTTATTTTTAAACAATTTTTTTTAACCTTTTGGTTGCTCCATACTCATCTTCTCCCTGTCCCAGCTCTAGAATTAACCATTCTCCATGGACTCCTGGCTCCTTTGGCCAACACATATTTAATAATTAATTTATCTAAACATGTATTAAAACATAAAAGCATTTTTTTCTAGATTTATGCAAATGAATACCTATCATCTTATATTTATATAGCATTGACTCACAAATTATTTAACTATTTACCTACCTTCTCAAAGTGGTTACAACAGCTACATTTCTAGATTGATTTTAACTACTTCTACCTCTTTGGATCTTGATCACTGAGAAGTGGTACAATAGCTTTACTCTTCAGTTGTGAAGCTAAGTGTCTATTTAAACCCAATATTCTTTATCATTTCACTTTCTAAACACAGCTCTCTCAGGTGGCTTATTGGAAAGACATTATTTCTGCAAATATTTTTGTTTCCATAACCTTTTAGGACAAACATACAATAAAGGCACATGAAATCATTTTATGATTAATGCATATTCTCTGGCCTCAATATTTGATGGCAGAAATGAAAATCCTGCCTCATGATTGGCTGTCAATGCTTATTATCATTCAGGCTATTTTTCTTGCATTTCATTTCAGGAATGTGCAACAGGAAGCCAAAAACAATGCATGCATATGATTTCTGAAGATTAGCAACAGAGAGTTCAGTGAAAACCCTCACACTCAAGAAATTAATGTTCACACTAACATTTAAAATTTTCTTTCTGATGAAGAAAGCATTGTAACTATACTACATTATTAAATTCACATTTCATGAAATAGCAAGAATCTCTTTTGTCAATATTACTAATCTTCTAAGAAAATATACCGTGTGTTTGTCTCACAGCAGTAGGCATTTTTAAGTCAGTATTTCTTTATGTCCATAGAGATTTTATTTCATTGTAGAAATGACAAAGATAAGGTTATGATGGTTAATTATATGTTACTGCCAATTACATTTTAACCATTATAAACTCATCTCAAAGCTGCTACATTTACAATGCTAAACAAAATGGAAACATGCACATCTATCATATACAATACATAAGTACCAAAAAATCTATTGTATTTTTTCATGTCTCAAAGCACACATACAGCTTTCAATCACAAGCATTAGTTTCCATATGTGCCAGTGCAAATGCTGGTTTTTGGCATTTTAAAATAAAATTTATTTTTAGGGAATAGTAAAAGCATACTTGGAAAAAATAAATCTTGGAAGAAAATGCACACTGCCATACAATTCTGCAAATAGTTTAGGAGGTAAAGGTACATGAATTTTAATACAATCAGTTGGACCCCACTTGGAGAACTACTGATACAAGTGTCTTCATGAACAACTCTTTTTCTCCTTTAAGTTTCTCTTAAGCAATATCAAAGCAAAGTGTTGTATAAAAATCAACATTCCCAACATGTCTGGTTTCACAAAGCTATGGAATTTATCTGATATACAGCTGTGACAGATGTCAGCAAGATGGCATAATAGAACTTTCCATTGCCTATCCTTCCCCTACAGAAACATCAATTTAGACAATAATCAACACAGTAAAACACTGTGTGAGAGAGAGCACATAACTGGTTGTAGCACAATAACAAAAGAAAGGTGCATAGATAGGGCAGTTTTACATTACTGATGTTACTCTTCCTTGAACCTTAGTCAGCACAGCTTGTAGAGTGATTGTGGGCCTAGTATGGTGACGTATGCCTATAATGTCAGCACTATGGGAAGCAGAGACAGACAGAGGCTTGAGTTCAGGATTTCAAGACCAGCCTGGGCATCATGGCAAAACCCCATCTTTACAGAAGTAAAGGAGGGAAGGAAAGGGAAGGGAAGAGGGAAGGGAAAAGGGAAGGGAAATGTGGGGGTAGTGGAGTAAAAGTCTAGACGTTTTTTCATGTTATGAAAATTAATGTATCAGCTTAAAATATACTGTTACAACAATAAGATATTTTATGTAATCATTATATAAAATAGACTGTCAAAACTAAAATCAAACAAAGAAGGTCATTTTATTTTATTTTATTTTATTTATTTATTTATTTTTTTTATTTATTTTTTTTTTTTGAGACGGAGTCTAGCTCTGTCACCCAGGCTGGAGTGCTGTGGCCGGATCTCAGCTCACTGCAAGCTCCGCCTCCCGGGTTCAGGCCATTCTCCTGCCTCAGCCTCCCGGGTAGCTGGGATTACAGGCGCCGCCACCTCGCCCGGCTAGTTTTTTGTAGTTTTTAGTAGAGACGGGGTTTCACCGTGTTAGCCAGGATGGTCTCGATCTCCTGACCTCGTGATCCGCCCGTCTCGGCCTCCCAAAGTGCTGGGATTACAGGCTTGAGCCACCGCGCCCGGCCAAGAAGGTCATTTTATAATGATAAAAGGATTAATTCATCAAAAGAATGTAACTCAACATTGGAGCAGCTAAATAAATAAAGCAAAGATACTATACAGCAGATTGAAACTGCCTCCATACTGACTCCCAGGAACTTTTGAAACCTTGTAGAAACACTATAACTTGTATGGCTTCACAATTACTAGGCTGCTGAAAACCTCCCATAAGGTTGTGTGTTGGTGTGTTTTGTCTATAAAACTGAGATTCATTCCTTGCTCAATGAAGAATATTTTTCATGTACAGGATTCAGGGTCAAATAAACCTAAACAGGACCTCTCACTGGCCAAAACTCTGACCTACCTGTTTTGATTTAATGTTATAATCCAGAGGTGTGAAAGGTAGAGGGGAAAAAATATGTTTGCAGAAAATTAACAGCAGGCAAAACATTTTTTATAGTCCATTGTCTTTTTTCTAAAAGTTGTCATATGCCAACTTGCCTACATGAGTTGATTAACTTTTGAAGGTGTATAAGTAGCTTGCTGATTTATTTATTTATTTATTTATTGAGACAGTCTCACTCTGTCTCCCAGGATGGAGTGCAGTGGCACCATCTTGGCTCACTGCAACCCCCACTTTCCAGGTTCAAAGGATTCTCATGGCTCAACCTTCTAAGTAGCTGAGATTACAAGTAGGCACCACCACGCTGAACTAATTTTTTTGTAATTTTTTTAGTAGAGATGGGGTTTTGCCATGTTGGCTAGGCTGGTGTCAATACTCCTGACCTCAAGTGATCTGCCTACCTTGGCCTCTCAAGTGCTGGGATTACAGACATGAACCACCACACCTGGCCAACAGTGTGTATTTTTAATGTTGTCTATTTTTCCCTACACTCAATTGGGGTGGTGAAAATAACAAAATCCATGGCAAATGAAGACAAATATCCCCTGAGTAAACATTGCACTGAGTGGATTAGCTGATTTAAAACAGAATCCAGGGAATAAGCATCCAGCACATGCTACACATGATTTTTGCCAAAGACAGGTCAAGGATTAGAAAGACAGTTTTCTGTTCCTGGGTACAAATTTTAGAGATGAGAATTAATGGAGCTAATAAGCCTCAATCATTCCTAGTGGGACAAGCACTCCTAGGGTCTAGGATACAGAGCTGGTTTCTAGGCAACCAGTCCCAACTGTAATGTATTATTAGGGTTAAGTACACTTGTCCAGATATTGGTACCCCTGGAGTCTATGGTGTATGTGTATGTGTTTGAGAATAATCAAGATTTGTAACCACTTTCATTTTTCCAATAATGAAATGCTTTATAAATACTCTCATCCTTTGAAGTACCTGAACAGTCTGTTCTACTATTACTTAAAACAATTGAGAAAAAACAAAGTTAAAAAAAAGGGGGAGAAATAGAAATAGAAAGAACTAATTAGAAATTTCAAAGTAACCAGGCACACTTTCAAAATAGGAAATTTAAGAAACAGCATCTGAACAAGAGAGATATTTCAAGTCTTAGAAAATAGCTACCATTTTAGAAGAAGGAAACCCAGAGTGAACCCAAACCTCTTTTCAAACTCCAGTTAACCCCAGGGAACTGGTGGGTGAAGTAAAGTTCCTGGCCTCCTACCAGGATTCCCAATATGAAGTTTAATTTCCATATGAAAGAATTTTATATTATCCTTTGTGCTCTGACTTCAAGTTTTGGGTGAACACAGTCATTATGTCATTCTTAATATTAGCTGACATGTTCTTCATGTACCTAACAGCCACTGCATTAGCAGAAACCTTGATTGAACTGTAAATGATCTTTTATAGCTTTTTACTCCACAGGTTATAACTAATGCAGCAACTCCATAGAACGTGAGCTCTTGATTTTAAATAGCCGTCCCCACAGAAAAGTCTAGATTTTAAAAAACCAACAGCAGCTTTAGACACACAGAGAGAATATCTAGCCTGCATCAGGGGATAAAGTGGACTTTGAGGTCAAAGAGTGATTAGATAAGTTGGTCATCTTGAGCAATGGCACATTTAATTACCATTTTTATACTCTCCTGAGAATTAAGCATTGGAAAACGAATGTCTAAGAGCATTCTTACCATTTAGATGATCAAAATATTTACATGTCTTGTAAAATAACAGAAGAGATATTTGACTTGAAATACATTATATGAACATATACAACAAAGAGATAGACTTTGTTTGCATAATTAAGCTTATTTAAAAGTTTTTTCAAATATTAATCATCTTGGGCATTTTTAAACTAAACACTTTTAAAGATTAGATGTAGGTAGATCGTTGATTTCCCATAGTTATATTTTAACAATGCACAAGCTTTTCCTTCAGTGAACAAGTTAAATCTATCTTTCTCTCACGCACACACACATTTCAAAGAAATTCTTAAGCAGTTGCATCTGCCTTTATTTCCCTGTCATTAACTTCTAACAATTTCCTAAGTCAAGAATAATCTGTTGTACAGGCTTTTATCAAAAGCTGGACAGGTTTTTTTTTTTTTTTTTTCTTAGCTGTGCAGAGACACAACAGGGTTCTCTATTATTAAGCAACTAATGGAGGATATTAATGAATGCGAAGTGTCAAACAGATGCCATCAAACAAAGTGACCAGAAAGGAGAAACAATAGAAATGAGGGAAGAAAAGTAGCCAAGGACAATACTTATTTAGACAAATGAAAGGCTAAAAGTCGCAGCCAAGAAAACAGATGAGTAGGCAGAAAAATAAACAAATGAGCAATAAAACAAAACACACTCGCCACACAGGCATGCCTGAGATAAAGGCGGCCAGCTGTATATTTTGAAGACACAACAGGAGGAGAATTTTACATAAAACTTTGAAACAGTTTGAAAATAATAGCTGTAAGCAAAAAGAACAGAAATAGGTTTATTACTATTATCACTAATAATAAACATTTAAGGAAGACATATTATACATTGGATGCTGTGTTAACTATGGTTTTAAAATTCACTTGTCTTCACCAAGCTCAACAAAAACGGGTAGTGCACCCTCGCAAACCACAATGAATTGCATCCTAATTTAGTATGTTTCGCAGGAAAGAAAAGCAGTCCCTAGCTCAGACCGGCAAAATTCCCATTTCACAAGCAGAGATTATGTGTATTTGAAAACACTTCGGTGAAACTCAAGAGGAAATTAACTTCCATCATTAGAAGCATATAATTATAAATAGAATAAACCCTTTATAAAGAAGTAACAGAGATATAATAATAGCAATGTTAGTAATAATAAAAGTTTCCATTTTTGAATTTTAAACATTGTAATTAGAGCACTTGAACTTTAAGAACCTTACAAACTTGGGAGTCTAATTTTAATCACGTGTTCACTTTGGTGGTGAAGAAAACTTGTTATAATTTCGTAAATACCACTAAGTGACAAGCATTTAATGGACAACTTACATACAATTCATTAGTCTATAGGAACACGTCTTCCAGTTAAACATTTTTATCTCCCTTTCACCACAGAAGAAATGCAGGCTCAAATAAAACAAATTAGTTGTCCAAGGGCATGCAATAGCACTTGCCAGACACAGGTGTGTCCAGAATTGGTGGGTTCTTGGTCTCACTGACTTCAAGAATGAAGCCGCAGACCCTCATGGTGAGTGTTATAGTTCCTAAAAATGGTGCGTTCGGAGTTGGTTCCTTCAGACGTTCAGATGTGTTTGGAGCTTCTTTCTTCTGGTCTGCTCATGATCTGGCTGTCACGAGTGAATCTGCAGACCTTCATCATGAGTGTTACAGCTCATAACAAAAACATGGACCCAAACAGTGAGCAGCAGCAAGATTTCTTGCAAAGAGCAAAGGCACCAGGCATCCATGGTAAAATGCCACCCAAGCAAGCTGCCTCTGGCTGTCTCAGGCAGCCTGCTTTTATTCCCTTATCTGGCCCCACCCACATCCTGCTGCTTGGTCCATTCTACAGAGAGCGGATTGGTCTATTTTACAGAGCACTGATTGGTCCGTTTTGACACAGTGCTGATTGGTGCGTTTACAATCCTTGAGCCAGACACAGTGCTAGACTAAAAAGTTCTCCAAGTCCCCACTAGGTTAGCTAGACGCAGAGTTAGCTAGATACAGAGTACCAATTGGTGTATTTATAAACCCTGAGCTAGACACAGAGTGCTGATTGGTGTATTTACCATCCCCTCGCTAGACATAAAAGTTCTCCAAGTCCCCACCAGACTCAGGAGCCCAACCGGCTTCACCGGATAGATTCCGCACCGCACCGGGGCTGCAAGCAGAGCTGCCCGCTAGTTCCCAGCCGCGCCTGCACTCCTCAGCCCTTGCGCTGTCGCAGAGACCGGGCGCCATGGAGCAGGGGGCGGCGGCCTTCGGGGAGGCTCGGGCCGCGCGGGAACGCGGTGGGGGGCAGCTCAGACACTGAGGGCTGCAGGTCCCAAGCCCTGCCCCGCGGGGAAGCAGCTAAACCCGGCGAGAATTTGAGTGCAGCGCAGGCGGGCCAGCACTGCTAGGGGACCCGGCGCAACCTCCGCAGTTTCTGGCCCGGTGCTAAGCCCCTCACTTCCCTGGGCCAGCTGCCACTGGGGTCTGAGCTCCGCCCCGCCGGTCCGTCTACCAAAGTCTGAGGCCCGCCGGAAAGCGTCTCTGGCCCGCGAGCGTGGCGCGCAGCCCGGGTTCCCGCCCGCGCCTCTCCCTCCACACGTCACCGCAAGCAGAGGGAGGCAGCTCCGGCCTCAGCCAGCCCAGAGAGCGGCTCCCATGGTGCCGTGGCGGACTGAAGGGCTCCTCAAGCGCCACCAGAGTGGACGCCAAGACCGAGGAGGCGCTGAGAGTGATGGCTGCTAGCACATTGTCACCTCTCACAGGTACCTAATCTTTTCAGGCATATTTAGTCCCTGGCATAGTGTTATGCCCTCCATAGGTGAGTATTTGTCCTTCTGATTTTTATATATTATTCTTTTTGTTGATAAACCTTCGGATTTGTGAAATGCTTTCAGTTCCTTTACAAGCTTATACTTTAGGAACATTAGTTCATTTGCTGTTAAGGAGCTCAAGTTTGCTTGTAGTACATGTTAACTTGTTAAAAATTCTCCTTCTTGGGAGGCTGAGGCGGGCAGATCATGAGGGCAGCAGTTCGAGACCAGCCTGGCCAATATGGTGAAACCCCATCTCTACTAAAAATACAAAAACTATCCGGGCCTGGTGGTGCCTGCTCTAGTCCCAGCTACTCAGGAGGCTGGGGCAGAAGAGTCGCTTGAACCCAGCAGGTGGAGGCTGCAGTGAGCTGAGATCCGGCCACTGCACTCCAGCGTGGGTGACAGAGCAAGACTGCGTCTTAAAAAAAAAAAAAACAAAAAAACAAACAAAAACAACAGCAACAAAAAAACTCCTTCAGTGTACAGAGTCTGCAGGTTTCTGCCTTGTTCCTTGAACTGTTAGTATTCTAGCTAAATTTAGTCACATCCCCCTTAACCGGCTAAGTTCTCCAGGACATTCAATATGATTTTCTGGAAAGGATGTGTTTGTACAATTACTTTCCTACAGATTGAAATATTTACTTTTTATAGTTTCCAATTAACATCTGTACATGAACATCATTGTTCCTTCTATGTTCACTTTATTTCTATTGCTTTACTACCTCAAAAAGAAAAGGCAGAGAATATGGTACAATATATATGAGAAGTTTTTGGAAATTGACTTCAATCATTGCTGCATACCAGGAAATTTTTTCTAAAGGTTTAGCACGATAGGATCAGAGGGTGCAAGTGAAGTGATTACCTCATTTGGGATTATCTGGTGGGAGCCATAGACTATTTTGTAGCATCCTCTTATTCTGTAATCTTTAGTGGCAAAATCTTGTTTCTCAAGAAGTGCTCTGTGAACAGCTGCAAACAATTTGCCTTTATTGATTTTCCTGCTAAGTCTGACTGACTGCTTCACCCTGGCTCCGAAGTGCCTCACAGGGACCACGCCCCCTCTCTTAAGGCTTCTCATCTATTGAACTGGAAGTCATTTATCATCTCTCCCATCTCAGTCAAAAACTGGTAACCGATTGCTTACCTCCATTACCAAGAGGCTCGCTACTTCATAGTTATAACATGGATGATAGGCCAGACTGTTAACATTATTTAGTTTGCAATTTATATTTTAAAAAGATCCCAATTCTTAAACAAGACAAAGAGAGAAACATAGACTGTAGACTAAAACAGATTTAAACATTATATTAACCAATTTCAATGTACAAATATTATTTGGATCTTGATTTCAAAACAAACAATTAAAAAAAAAATGAGACAGCCAGGGAAATTTGAGCATTGACTGGACGTTTGTGGTATTGTAATTATCGTTAATGTGTTAGCTGTGAGAATGATACTGAGAATACATTATTTCTAAAAGGATCTTAATCTTTGAGAGACATATATATAAACAGTATATGGATTAAATGATAGGATGACTAAAACTTTTATAATAATCCATTGCTGGAGAGAGAAAAGTTACCTGAACTTCAAGGTCATTTATTCCAGTATATTATTCGATTTTAAATGTTGCCTAAAATTTTCATAGTCAAAAGTTACAAAGAAGTCAATTAAATCCAGTAGTTTTGCAATTTAGTAAAAATATAAAAATACTAACGATGACAGGTGAAGACATTTTTGAATATTGAGCATGTGCTATACTAAGTAGTTTGCATACGCTATCTCATGTAATTTTTATAACAACCCTGTGAGGTATGTATAAATATCCTTATTTTACAAATGATAAAATTAGAGCTTAAAGAGGTTAAGTAATTTGCCCAAATTTTCTTACATGACAAATGGCAGAGCCAGAATTCTACAGAACCTTCCACTGCAACAATCTGTCAGTAGTCTTTCATTACTGTTTAGATCCCACCCCTACTTTACTTCTATTTTACAATTAATATTAATATGAAAGTCTCAAAAAGATGCTTTATGAGCCAAATTTTCTGCAAAGGCACTTTGGTTAATAATTGAAACTTCATTTTCAAAATTTATAAAATTAACATCATAAGTTTGCTTGTTTTTAGGTTTTCACTATTAAAGGATTTTTTGGGTTATAATTTACCATTGAAGAATTTTCATAAATACTGCCATTTCTTATAAATGGTTAAATTTTCTGATGCGAACCCATTGGTTTGTTTTCAAATGATAATTTCTTAGCAAAAGAAAAATGACATCAACTATTGAATTGCTTTCATAATATAATATTCTACTTTGTTTATCTACATACATTATCAAGCCACTTTGGGTCTCACTGTCCTCATCTGAACAGGAAGGAAACTGACTTTTAGAAATTGACTTCATGCAAAATGGTGAAAAAAATTCTCTTTGATCTTCATTAGACTTTTGAAGCACACTACTACATCAAAGATTTAACTTACTTTTATTTTGTCAAAATGTTCATCCATCAAATTTGTATATAATCCATGCATTCATAGTTCTCTTTTCCTCAGAGAGGACATACTTTACCACTCTGTGTATAAGCAGTACGCCTTTTCTCTGTCTCCCTTTATTGCTTTAATTTTTGTTTTCAGCAATAACACTTGTCAAAGCAAAAATTACACTGGACAAAGTCATACAGTCCAGGAAAGTGTTATTCAAGACTATTGCCATAAAAAAAAAAAGGCTATTATTAAGTGCAGGCGTGAGGATGAGATATTGACGATCTGTGTTTGCTAACTAGCCTTCCCCAGATTAAAATTAAACTTTCTCATATATTCATGCAAATAAATAGTTTTACAACTTTGAGCAAGGTACCCTCTGTGGGAGTGTACCTTGTTAGGCCCTTACTCTCCCACAGAAATTGGGAGATAGATGTGCTATCTTCCTTGATACTTATGGTTTAATAAAATGGCTTAGTTCCTTTACAGTGACATTCCCAAGCTGCACAACTGGCATGAGCCTTTTTTAAAGACTTGAATCATAAAGAGGCAGAGAAAGAATTTATAATTACATGTTTTCTAACATAAATGTTCTAAGGAAAGAGAGATCAGGGGCCTAGTGTCAGGTAAAAACCTATGTAAAGTTTAGTCAAGTTGAGAGAAACTTCTTGGTCAACCTTCATGTTCAGACCAAGAAGAAACATCTGTGAATTTTTAATACTTATTGAAAATGTTTAATATTTTTTATCCAATTGGTTTTTCTATTCATAGCCATCAACAAAATTGAAATTTCTCTCAAAATTTTCATTCATTTTGAAAATGCTTTGACTATGAAGCATGTATTTAGATCGTCTTTCAAAAAAATTAACACAGGAAGGCAAAGTACATCTGTAAACATTCACTGCGTTCTATGAAAAATGTTAGTTTTATTTTATTTTTATTTTTTCTAATATTTAACATTTTCAATCAACATATATTACAATATATGAAAGACATTTGCACACTAATTTGGGGTCAGGAGAGTGGCTCTGGTATTTCTTTGCTGTTGTTCTTTCTCTACATACAAATTCAAATATTAAACATTCTCAAAAAGTCATATGCATTAGGCTTTGCAATACCAAGGCTTGAAATGACCTAAATTTAAAAGAAACATCTCGGTATTGTGAAGCTATTGAAATAGAATACTAGATTTACAGTGGTGAAAGAACATTTGAGGCTCCCATTAAGTAGTAAAAAGTTATTTTAACTCAAGTTTGAGGTGAATTTTCCCTAAAATTAATTATCTCCATTAGACATGGTTCATATTTTAGCTTTTGTGCTTTTGTCATTTCTTGAATTGTTCTTAAGTTTTTTGTCAGGTTTTATTCACTTGGAGAAAATTGTTTCCTTTAGGTCTTGCTTTGTTTAATAACATTCTTTTTTCTACTATATTCACACCAAGGTTTTCATTTTATAAATATTATATATTTGATAGTCCTATTTTCATAGGCAATTAGCAAATTGGTCTTTCCACTCATAACCATCAACAAATCAAAATTTTCTCTCAGAATGAGTGTTAATTTAGAAAATCATTTTATAGTAAAGCATGTATTTGGATCATTATGTATTTTTAAAATACTATAATAAAGGAAGACGAGGTACATTTGTAAACATTTACTAAATTTGACAAACGGTGTTTGTTGCCTTTGCATTTTATTTTTCTTTAATTCTCACAATAACCCTCTATGATCAGATGTCCAATTACTTGTTACCTAACGAAATAATTGCTGGAGCTGTAAATGATGCCTTTTACTAAACCTTTTTTTTTTTTTGCTATGACTCACTGTCTGCTGGTCATGCTCTTGTTTATAATAATATCCTTTGACTCTAATGTAGTTCACAATATTACTCAAATATTGTAAATTATTATATTTATATTCTATTTATATATTCTATAAATATATAGGATAAATTTTTATAAGTATACTTTGTGAAATATTCTAGTACAATTTGTACCAAACTTTTTATTTTTGGGGAGTGACCACAAGTTTTATACAAGTTGTGATTCCTAAACAGCTTAATTAACGTTTTCCTTATTTTAGCTTATCCTTTATTTCACGTATCAAATATACTTGGTATTAAAAAAAGAATCCATGTTTGATGGAGTCTAATGTTTATAAAGTTTCAAAGCTCTACACAAGAAAACAAATGAAAAATTACGTATAAAGGAAAATATGTATTTAGAATAGCAACAACAAAAAGTTACGGATTTTAAATAATTGGCAAAATGCTGAAAGATGCCAAAAGGAAAAGAGTTCATGCAAGTTAGGGACTCTGAAGAATTACCTTTAATTCTGTTTACTTCTCTGTAAGCGTTGCACAGTCTTAAGTGTTTTTATGGACTCTTCAATTTAATCAGCTTCTCAGTTTCCCTATTGCCAGTTTATATATGTTAATGTGCAAAATGAGATGTATATTTGATGATCTGTTTTTCTCCAGAAGTATAAGTTTCGACTTTTCTAAGCCAGCAAAAGTTAAGTTTTCAATTAATTGCAGATGAAGAAATATCAGCTTGTCCTAGATTTGTAGCATATGCTATTATATCATTGTTCACCTTTTAAAAAACTAAACAATAATGAAGTGAAGTGAATTTATTTTTTAAAGTTTAATTAAAATTATCACATTATTGTATTTCGTTAACTTTGACTAGCAAAAATTACAACTTTCAAAAAATTAACATTATAAGAATAACGCACAAGAGAAATACGGAACAAAGATCCACAAATTATATAAAATTAGTTGGTCAAAAAATTAAATGTAAAACTTAAAACAAGAAAAAATGCAATAATGTTTAGCAATTTATATGTATGTGCTAGATTCTAGAGGTTTTTCTTAAAAATAATGAAAACTCTGAAGTTGCAAATAAAAATATAGATAAAGCATGTACTTAAACAAAAATGTAATCATTTTGTGTGGCAAAATAACTCGTAATAGGCAGGGCATGGTGGCTCAAGTCTACAATCCCAGCACTTTTTGGGAGGCCAGGGCGGGTGGATCATAAGGTCAGCAGATCGAGACCATCCTGGGTAACGCAGTGAAACTCCGTCTCTACTAAAAATATAAAAATAAAAAATTAGCTGGGCGTGGTGGCAGGCGCCTGTAGTCCCAGCTACTCAGGAGGCTGGGGCAGGAGAATGACGTGAACCCAGGACACAGAGCTTGCAGTGAGCCAAGATCGTGCCACTGCACTCCAGCCTCAGTGATAGAGAGAGACGCTGTCTAAAACAAACAAACAAAAAACTCATAATAAAATTGTGTATAATGAGAACTGAGGAAAATTATAATACAAATGATAAAAAAGGGTTAATTTCTGCTATACGCAGTTTTTTCATACTGTCAAAAGAAAGCGAATAATCTCAAAGTAAGATAGTTAATTTACAGAAAATAGAGTCTAAATTATACAAACAAATCAGTTAAAACTCACAAGTCCTTTATGTAGTAATGAAAAATTTTCTTTTAAAAACTTGAAAATAAAATAAATATCTAGATAGTGTCAAAATGGAAATATTTTGCAACATAATGTGGAATACAATCAGAATAAAACATAAAAACATTTATATTTATATTAACAAAAATTAATTATTTAAGAATTCACTCAAGAAGTTAGAAAAATAAACATTAACTTAAGGACAAAGGAAATCACTAGTAGAATAGCAGAAATTAATAAATTGTGTTGAGGTCCGCGTGTTTCCTAAACAAAGGAATGAACACACAAGACAACACAAGACAAGACAAACATGGCGGCCACCTCCAATGGCGCGCTCTGCTTTATTTTATACAGTCCTTTGTGGAATGTTGCCAAGTCATAAGACACATTGTTGTTTTTCTGACCTTTCCCTGACTTTCTGGATTTGCAAGATGTTTGCACATAAACAGGCCTCCAGGGTCTGCTGTTAGCAGCTGGCTCCTTTGACGTCCCTGTTTGCAGGGAAGGAATGCCCTGCTTCCTTTGCAAGAACAAGACTTATTGGGAACCTCTCGTTTGGGAGCAGGTAGTCCTCTACAAATTGAGAAACAGTCAAGATAGAACTTAAGATAATTCAAGAGGAAACTATCTGAAAAAAATTATAGCAATGAAATGTATCGCCAGCCATCTAATCAGGGGTGACAATGTAAACAAACAAATAAAATACAAGTTTGGAAATTAAACGGACAAATGACTACAGATACAAAGGACAATAAATGAATTGGAAGAGAATGAGAGAATGCCCTAATCGACTATATACAAAACGTCTTAAAATTTCTGAACTTAGAAGGCACAGGAATTTTTGTGGTGCAATTATTCTGATAGGTAAGGCTAAGAAATTTGATAAAACTCCTTTCTTGTCTACTTCCTCACCAAAAGCTCCTAATCTCACAAAATAAAAAAATTACCAATAAGAGATATCTTCAGCATGAATTTATATCAAACATTCAAGAAACAGACAAATCCAATTATACTTAAAGTTTCAGAACATATAAAATGAGAAACACCTTTAAAACTTACATAAAGCAAGTATAGCACTATCTATGCACATGCCCTAAAACATGCCAAATATATACATACATACAATAAGAAAATTCACAAAACAGTTTGATTCATAAGTACTTATGAAGAAATTCACACACACACACAAAAACATAGCAAATAGAACTCAGCCAAGAATCAAAAGAAATAAAAGAAGACTTATCCCAGGAATTCCATGATAGTTTAATGTCATAAAGTTTATTTAAATAATTGAAAGGAGTAAATCATATATATATATATCAAATAGCTTATGTCATGCTGATATAAATGCCTTAAAAGCATTTCAAAAAAATGAATGTATAGTTAGTTAAAGATAATAGATTCCTATGTCTATTAAGTCAGCAACACAAAATGATCAGCAATATTGCTAGTATTGGTTAAATTTCTCTGTAAGAATATGCCAATGAAATTTGGTAAAATTATAAAAATGGGATAACACTTTTTTAAATGTGTAAAATTATTTTCTGGTGATATGTGTCTACACATGATAAAATCTTCACCACACACTGGATCTTTTGGCACCTTGATCTTGGTCTTCCCAGCCTCCAGAATTATAAGAAATAAATGCTTGTTCTTTAAATCATTGAGTCTGTGGTAATTTGCTATATCAACCCAAACTGACTGAGATGGAAACTGATATCAAAATATCTAAGAATAAAGTTAATAAGCCATATTTAGGATTTGAGTGAAAGAAATATGAAATTCTCCTAAGAGCTATGAAAGAAAAAAATATCTGAATACATGATAAAAACAGACTGTTCTTTAAAGAATAACTCAATAGTTTAATATTCTTAAATAGTTTTCAATTTAATGTAATCCCAAATTATAAGCAACTTTCTTTTTTATAAATATAGACCAGCTGTATCTATGTTCTGTATAAAAATTTAACTTGCAAGAATATTCAAGAACATTTTGAAAGAAAACTGATGAGTAATGTCTTTGTGTTGAGGAGGTACTACTCTAGCTTTCCAGCTATTAAGGAGAGAGAGATTTTCATAGTACAAAATGGAAACACAGGAATCTGTACATCTATCTATAAAATTTAACATATCATAATTGTAGTGTTTCAAATAAAAGTCGTTATAATTGATTAGCTGTGTAAATAAAATTGGACTCTTAATTATGCTAAAATATATTCTACGTGAAACAAAAATTATAATAGGGAAGAAAATATATTTCATCAAAAGTAACCATTAGCATAGTTTTAAAATAAACTTGGAATTGAATCAAAACTTCTAAAATAAGACAATAGCTAGGAGCAATGCATTAAACGATTGCAGGTGAATTTGACTCATCATTTAAAATTTTCTGCAGGACAGATAATTTATAAGCCACATGTAAAGATAATCAGAAAAACTGTGCATAAATGATGGGAAAATTAATTTCTCTATTATAAAAGTGTATTTATAAATTAAGAAGAAAGTAACAAAAGTGACCAAAACATGAGAGAAAAACAGGCAGGGCATGAACAGAACAGGCTGTACACAGCAATAAACAAAACAAAGATAAATGGCTTTTAAACATATGAAAACATAATCGTGTGCACAATTAAATGCAAATTAAACATATAATGAGATGTCATTTTTCACTTTCCACATTGGCACAGATCAAAGATGTATAATAATATACATCTGTAGGTGTAGGTAAAGATATGAAGAAACAAGCCATTTCATACACTGTTTATGAAAGTGAAAATTGGTGAAAGTTCTTGGAAAGCAATACAGAACTACAAAAATTTAGACACACATACTTACAGGCCAGGAAATTACATTTTTAAAAATGTCACTTACAGACATGTGTATATAAAATGCATGTAAGCATCTGTAAATTGCATTTTCTTGGATAAAGACTGGAAAAAATGAATATTCATTAAAAGAAGATTGGCTTAATACTTAGGGGCCTATATGAAAATAATATGCAGTTATTTTAAAAAGTAGAGGCAGGCCAGGCATGGTGGCTTACACCTGTAATCCCAGCACTTTGGGAGGCCTGTGCTGGTGGATCTCAGGGTCAGGAGATCAAGACCATACTGGCTAACACAGTGAAACCCCGTCTCTACTAAACCAAATACAAAAAATTAGCCAGGTGTGGTGGCAGGCGCTTGTAGTCCCAGCTACTCGGGAGGCTGAGGCAGGAGAATGGCGTGAACCTGGGAGGTGGAGCTTGCAGTGAGCCGAGATCACACCATTGCCCTCCAGCCTGGATGACAGAGTGAGAATCTGTCTCAAAAAAAAAAAAAAAAAAATAGAGGCAATAGGTTGATATACACGGAGAAAAATGATCTTCAAGGCATATTTTTTCTGTAAGACAGTAGGTTAGCCAGCTGGAGAAAAGGAACATATCTCTATATATGCTGTACTTATAAAAATATACACAGAGTCTGTGTACAAACTAACATACACACGTACTTAGATTGCTTGTATAGGCATTACATATGTCCAAGAGAATACATAACGAATCAAATACAGTGGCCGCCTCTAAAAATGAAACTTACAGTGCTAGTGGGTGGTGGTGAGAGGGATATTGACCTTATGCAGTATTCCATTTTGTACTGTTTGATATGTTTTATCATTTGTTAAACTATTTTACAGGTACTTCATTACCATTTCAATAAAGAAATGTAATAAGTAAAGAAGAATAATGAACAATTTTGAGTAGAAATTAAAGAATGAAAACACATTGCAATTTAAGGAATCAATCTCATTGTCCTTTTAGCTGTAAATACTAAACCTTTCTCTGTAACTTTAAAGAATAGTTTTAAAACTTTTGCTCTTCTATGGAAATATAACATTTTAGAGCAAAGAGATTGTAGACTTTGAAGTACCACACTCAATGTACAAACCACAGTTCTGTAGAAGTTATGTGAACTCAGAAAAAAAAATTATTTAATTCCCATTTTCACTGCATCCTCTTTGGTTATCTGAAATTTTGAAGAAAAATGTATACATGAAATAAAATGAGTTGAATTGTGTAAAGTTCTAGTAGCCTGTGAAATCCTAAAAGAATTTACATGGTTCTTGGGTATCAAGTGTCTTTGATTCATACTAAAATCTCTTTGCTTTGCAGTTCCCCCCCAACCCCCCCCCCCCTTTTTTTTTTAACTTTTTCCACTGTGATGTTAATAGCACAAATAATACAGTCTTGTTCCTGAGGCCAGTCAACCCATAAAAGACTTAATTCAGTTTCCCGAAATCGTTGGTCAGTAGTGTAATCCTAATTGCTTCCTTTCATGGAAATTGGAAAGAGAAGAAGAGGGAAACAAAACCAACCAACCAACCAATATACCTGAGTAAGCCAATGTTTATGAGTATAATGTTCTAATTTTTAAAACCAAAAGTGGAAAGATTTTTTTCTTATAAAAGACTCTCTTCTTTAGCCATTTATCATTTTAAACAGTTACTTGTTTTATTTTACTTTGCTAAAAATGCCTAAATTAACCCATTACTTATTGATGCTTCTCTTCTGCTATTTTAGAAACTGACCACTCAAGAAATACGACTAAATTTTAACAGAAAGGCATGACATTGNCAGTCTTGTTCCTGAGGCCAGTCAACCCATAAAAGACTTAATTCAGTTTCCCGAAATCGTTGGTCAGTAGTGTAATCCTAATTGCTTCCTTTCATGGAAATTGGAAAGAGAAGAAGAGGGAAACAAAACCAACCAACCAACCAATATACCTGAGTAAGCCAATGTTTATGAGTATAATGTTCTAATTTTTAAAACCAAAAGTGGAAAGATTTTTTTCTTATAAAAGACTCTCTTCTTTAGCCATTTATCATTTTAAACAGTTACTTGTTTTATTTTACTTTGCTAAAATGCCTAAATTAACCCATTACTTATTGATGCTTCTCTTCTGCTATTTTAGAAACTGACCACTCAAGAAATACGACTAAATTTTAACAGAAAGGCATGACATTGGAAACGTTGCAAACACATAGCATGGCAGAATTGGACAGTAAAAAATAAGAGCCATGTCTATCTTTTGAAACAGAAACTCTAACTACCAATATTTGCATCTATATAGATAGGATTGAGGATTAGTGGCTGCATGTGTAAAGAGGTCTTAGGAATTTTAAATGTCAAAAAGTTCTATATGACTGTACATTTTTATATAAATGTGTGAAATGCTGCTATCCCTACAGGTAGCATAGAGATGCTAGAAGCTGAACTAAAACCATGATTACAGTTTTAGTAATCTGAATATTGAGTATTCCCTAATGTATAAAACAGACTGGATATAAGTTTAGAAAAATGTTTCAGAGAATATCTTAGGAAGCTAAGGGATGTTTGCACTAACCACATTTATTTATATTCTATAGCGGGCCAAACAATGGCCTCTACAACTAGCCACGTCCTAATTCCTGAAATTTGTGAATGTTATGTTACGTGGTGAAGAAGACTTTGCAGCTATAACTTTAAAATGAGGGAATTATACTGGATTATCTGGGTGAGTTCAATCTAACAGGATCACACTTTAAAAATGGAGAATTTTCTCTGCCTGGAGTAAAACTGAGATGTTTCAAATGAGAGGCAAGAAAGAAACAACAGATAGGCAAATTAGAAAGATGGCAGGCCTAATAAGGATCAAAGATGCACAGGTCTATGTGAAAATAGCAATTAGAGGCTTCTAGGGACTAAGTGAAGCCTCTACCTGACAGCATCAACATAGATACTTGGACTCCTACAACTGCAACGAGCTGGGCTCTACCATTGATGCAGGATTTTTCTTCGCAGTCACTTTGCAAGCCAGGGACCTCTGGCTGGCAGTGCCCAGCCTCAATCCCACTCAGCCATCCTGGTGTGCCCTAGCTCACCTGAGTTATAGCTTGTACCTGTGTTAGGTGGTTCCCAAGCTCTTGCACCATGTTCGAGAAGAATGAGGGTACCCTGGACATTGAAGGGTGAGGAGGGTGGGAAAGAATTTTAATTGAGCAATGTATCAGTTTTCAGTGGAGAGGGGAACTGGAGGTAGTCCCCCTAACTGAATGTCGGCAAGTCCCTCATGTGGCTGGATCCAGGGCCTTTTATGGACTTAGAATGGGAGGGTGTGCTGATTTGTTTGTGAGTATGCAAAAGAGGTTAAAGCAAAGACATCACTCAAAGGTGAGCACAACAGTGCAGAAAACCAATTAGGAAAGGGTAAGTATATGTAAAACAGGTGAAGGGTGGAGATCAATCAGAGAAAAGTGCACCAAATTGCAAGACAAGTTCTTAGTTTTGTCCTAGGATATAATTTGTAGCTTGGCTTTCAGTCTTTAAACTGTCTTTGACTTAAAGGTGGGGTTTCATCAGGGACTTGTCCTTATCTGCCTAAGCATTTGGATACCTCCTGCCACTCTCACCAACATTCTGAATGACCTAAGATACAGCTTCTAGGCCTCCTCAGAAGAATGTAGATGTCTGACACCTTGATTTTAATCCTGTGAGACCCTAAGTAGCAACCCAAAGAGCCACACTGTGCCCAGACTTCTGACCCAGGGATATTGTGAAATAATCAATGTGAGTGATTTTAAGTGGCTAAACATACGGCAATTACTTATAGCAGTAATAGAAAATTAACACAAATCTCTTTTAACACAGATTCTCTCATCCCTGGAGTTTCTAAGTAACACCATCTGAAAACAAGGAACTAGCTAAATGTTTATGAAAAATACAGAAAATAGGGAGGATAGGCATAAAATGATTAGTGAGGCAAATACACATGATGGAAATCTCTCATCCTCATTCTCTCCACACCCATAGTATTTCATACATTTTAATTGACTCAAATATTACTGAGGAGCTTGGTAGAAATTCAAATTTCTAGACCGCATACCCAAAGTTTTACATTCAGGACATCGCATTTTTGTTTTTGATATTGTTCTTTGTTCGTTTGGTTCTTTCCTAATCTGGATTCAGATTGCTATCAAACCACATTCTGAGAAACATTCATCTGAATGTCAATTTCCCCATGAATGTCAGTGATTCCCAATTTCCAAGTATCCATTTATTTCATTTATCGTGTCTGTCTGTCCTTCTGTATGTATGTGTCTATTCATTATTTAGTAACTCTAATTCAAAGCATTGTGTTGGGATATAAAATAATAAATGATGATACAGTCATTATGTTTGGGAAGCTTTTATCTTAGTAAAGAACTAAGAATGTACATTTGAAAGCATGAAAAGGGAGATGTCAGCATGAAAAGGTACAAAAACATCATTACAAGTATTTGGGAGGAGATCAGCTGCAAAAAAACATCACAGGTGAAAAGAAGTTGAATTGAAATTGGCATTTAAGAATGGTTCAAAGTATACAGGTATAGACAGAGAACCACAGCCATTCCAGGAGGAATGGCACAAGCAAAAGCCCAGAGGCAGAAAGAGACCTCTTTGTGTTCTGTTTGTGTTCTGTCTCTAGCTCTGTAGGGATGACTGCCTGGTGGGGCTTCCCTGGAGCAGTCTGGCATATGAGAAAGAGAGTTGTACTTGATGTGTGGAATTCTCATTTCAAATACCTGCTCAGACACAAAGTTGTTTAGCCTCTTTCCTCTCAGTGTCTCCTCATTACTAACTCTGGGGTAACTTCCTATTTCTACAGTTCTTCAGTGGTGTTGATCCACCTAACTTTCATGTTTGTTTTGTTTTTAATTAGTGAGACCAAGATCATGATACTGATTTGAAAGATAGAACAGAATGCCTTTGGAAAAGAGGGAGGTAAAGAAACATGACCTAATTCTTTATTTTTTTTTATTTGTTTTTTTGAGACAGAGTCTCGCTCTTGTTGCCCAGGCTGGAGTGCAGCGGCGTGATGTTGGCTCACTGTAAGCTCGCCTGCCGCTTCACGCCATTCTCCTTCCTCAGCCTCCGAGTAGCTGGGACTACAGGCACCCACCACCACGCCCGACTAATTTTGTTTTCGTATTTTTGGTAGAGATGGGATTTCACCATGTTAGACAGGATGGTCTTGATCTCCTGACCTCGTGATCGGCCCGCCTCGGCCTCCCAAAGTGCTGGGATAACAGTTGTGAGCCACCACGCCCAACCCAATAATTTTAAAAAGTATTTTGGATTTTATACATTTGCCTTAAGTTTGACATAGTCTACTGCTGTCATAATCTTCAACTTAAATATTAAGCTGTTCGGTTGTATACCTTTAAAAATATTTTAAACATTATATACTTCCTTGTTTTTGCTTATGATTTGCAATGATTTATATTCACAGATATGTAATAATATTTGACATCTTGATTTTTTTTTGTTTGCTTGTATTCTATTTTGAAGGATGATTCACCACCCAACGAACTAAGCAACAAGCATTTTTTGCACTTTTTATATCCAAAGGATATATTGTTACTGCTAATTAGGTGGATATACAGGGAGTGTTTAGTCTACAAATTTACTTGGACTAGTCCTACCTTTTGGAAATATAAGATTGTTATTATTTATAGGTGTTACTTTTTTCTGAGTGTTTCCTTTATCCTGAGTCAATTAAAATCATATAAAACTGAAAGTCAATTTAGATTATATAAATAATATAAAATTACCTTCCAATGATTTACAGCATATAGATGCCTTACAAGAAGGTTTAGAAGACAATAGGGAGATCTGACTTTTGGGAGAAGCTCTGTATCTTCTTCCTTATGCATTCTGTGTCTCTTGAGAAGAAAGTTGTCTGGAAAGAGCATGAAGTTGTTAGAAATTCTGAATTAGCTTTGTCCTGCTGTCATTATATGGGAGTGTGAAACCTCTACCTGTTTTAGGGAGAACATACTATTTAACCAGTGTTATGAAAATAATTCTGGGTTCAAGGGAAATGTATTCACATTTTAAGTTGATCTGTTTAGAATTAAGAACAAGAGATACCACTTCTAACATTGTTCCTGAAAAGAATACATCCAAATTCAAAAAATCACTATGATACATGGCATGATGAGATGTCTAGAAATAGAATTGGGGATCATTACAAATGAATCAAGTTCACATATCAGGCATTTCTAACAGATAACAGAGTGTTTCAAGTACCTTTGTCAAAGCTGATGACAAATATAGATACTATGGTCACTAAAAGTGATGATATACATTAAACCTGACTTAAACGAGGTGGAAAAGAAAATGGAATTTACATTGATATTTTATAAATAACATATTTTGGTGAACCAGATTCTGTATGTCTTTACATTTGAGTTGAAGGAAAGAGTTTGCTGATTTATTTCAATGTCTACCTCCTCAGATCTGCTTAAAAAGCAAATGACAAAACTACACACTGGCAAAATATCCTTCAGTGACAAAATATCTAAATGAACCAGTAACAGAAGATTCTTATTTTTTTTCCTTTCTCCTACCCTATTAAGTCGTCAAAAGTGGTTGATGCAACAACCAAAATAAAAATGAAAAAACTTTCTATGAAAGTTTATAACTTGAGTTTTCACATATGATATTATGGCTTATCAAAAGAACTCTGGGCCAGGCACGGTGGCTTATGCGTGTAATCCCAGCACTTTGGGAGGCCGAAGCAGGCAGATCAAGAGGTCAGGAGATCGAGCCCATCCTGACCAACACGATGAAACCCTGTCTCTACTAAAAATACAAAAATTAGCTGGGCATAGTGGTGCGTGCCTGTAATCCCAGCTACTCCGGAGGCTGAGGCAGGACAATTGCTTGAACCCAGGAGGCGGAGGTTGCAGTGAGCCAAGATGGTGCCACTGCACTCCAGCCTGGTAACAGACCGAGACTCCATCTCAAAAAAAAAAAAAAAAAAAAAAAAAAAAAAGAACTCTGTAAAGCAATCCGGGGGTCATGATGATTCTCCTGAATAAATAAATAGAACTCTGAAGATAAGTACATAGAATTATTATGTTACATAATTTGATTGTGATTAGAGGTTAGTAATGAGTAGAGTCAGAATTCACTTTAAGCTTTATGAGACAATTACATTCTGTTTTACCTTAAAAAATGAAATTTCTGAAAATCTCTGTATTAAATAGTTTAGGAACATACATTGCTGTTTTCATCTGAGCCTTATTAAGATTAATCAAGTATTATTTTACCAAGTCCTTGTTCTGGGAAATAGTTTGTCTCATGAGTTAACTCTGAATACTTGCATGAAAAAAGGACAGCTTCTTTATACTTTTTGTGATAATATATCAGTTGCCTCTGAGGTTTGTAAAATTAGAATACATAGTACTCCCAATATGTCGAGACTATGTAGCAAGGAAAGGCAGCATCTATACTTTCCTGAAGTGTTGATTCTTCAATCTCCAAATGTTTGCCAATTTGAATTGTCAAAGAGGAAAAAGGAATAATTTGTTTTTTATTTTCATACCTTGTGTGTTCTACAGTAACAGGCATTTTTGTTGTTGTTGTTGTTGTTATTGCTAATGAATGACTGGATGACTGGAGGAGTGACTTTTCCTGACAGGGGAAAAATGTCCCAGTGAGAAAATACAGGTTCAAATTTTCGGACTCTATTTTGTGAAGATTAGTCTGTCTCTTGCCTCTTCTCTGGGTTAACTTCAATTCCTTAAGTCTGTGCCATTCTTTACATGAGGATTTAATTTCTTTATATCCAATGCCAGAAATATAGCAGCTCAGCAAACTGCTGGAAGATACAAAGCATGGTCTTCTTCAGCCCATGTGGATGGTGGCTTGACTCAGGCCATGACAGGTGTGACCCTGGTGATCTTTCAGCAAGCCTCTGGAGGACAGTTTGCATGGTTTCTTCAAGGCTTTAGTTGGCAGAAGCAACTGCGTGCATTCAGAATAGCATGTCCTATTAATTGGATATTACCCAAAGGGATTCTTTATTAAGGAAAGAGTGCTATTCCTCTGAACGTTAAGTTGTTGGTTGTAAGCCATATTTGCATAAAACGGGCTGGCACTAGGAAATTGCTGATGGAGGCTTTATGTGCTGTCCTCTCTGAATGGTTTCTATATTCTCTTCCTCACTTAGAAACCATGTTCTCGGCCAGGTGCGGTGGCTCGTGCCTGTAATCCCAGCACTTTGGGAGGCTGAGGCAGGTGGATCATTTGAGGTCAGGAGTTCAAGACCAGCCTGGCCAACATGGTGAAACCCCGTCTCTACTAAAAATACAAAAACAATTAGCCAGGCAGTAGTAACCTGCACCTGTAATCCCAGCTACTTGGGAGGCTGAGGCAGGAGATCGCTTGAACCTGAGAGCTGTAGGTTGCAGTGAGCCGAGATTGCCCCATTGCAAACCAGTCTGGGTGATAGAATGAGACCCTGTTTCAAAAAAAAAAAAAAAGTACTCTTCAATTAAACCAATTAAAAAAGTGCGCAAAACATAGACCAAAGACAAATTGTCTGTCTCAGGTGGCACATAGCTTGTTCAGACCTTATTATTGGGAAAGAAAACCCCAGGAGAAAAACAGAACGAGGGGTGAACTCAGTAATCTTATCATGCACCTTCTGCCACACAGTCATTAGAACACTAAATTTTTTTGAAGCTGAGCATGTGGATTGCTACTCACTGATAAATATTGGGTGGCGAATGAGAATTGTTGCAGTCTCAGACTGAGGTGGCTTAAACAATGAAAAATCTAGTAGGCTAAACTATTGCAGAAAAACCACAGGGTAAGTGGATTCAACCACATGATCATTTGTATCTCTTTCACTTTATGGTCTTAGAGGTTTGGAAATTATTTCTCTGAGCATTCATTTGTTGAGACTGCTGAATTATCCAGAGAAGACGAACTGCTGAAGTTAAAAACGGCTATGAGATGTCTTCTACAATATTCAGGGCAAATGTGTGTTTAGAATGCTGATTATAAAATGATTGTGGTATTTTCTTCATCTGTAAAAGCTCCTTGTAGTACCAGATAAAATCATCTGATGGGGAATTTGCCTGTATGCTCTAACTTTTTGTTTCCCTTCATTTTCCATAACTCTGAGTTTATTTGAAAGTAGGAAATAAAAATGATAATTTATGTGACTTAAGGGCTTCCCTAATTTGCTGGTCACCTCAGTGGTTCCATCTCACTGATCTCTTTCTTTTCTCCTTTCTCAACTGAAGAAGCAAATTTAAATGATATTAGTTACATAAAATTATAGAAATATGCTGATATAGTTTGGATACATATCCCCCTTCAAATCTCAAATTGAAATTTGATACCCAGTGTTGGAGGAGAGGTCTAATGGAACTTCTTCAAGTCATGCGGGTGGATCCCTCACGAATGGCTTGGTGCCTTCTCTGTAGTAATGAGTTCTCAATCTGTTATTTCACAAGAGAGCTGATTGTTCAAAAGAACATGGCACTCCTTACCCCTTCTCTCTTCCTTCCTTCCTCTCATGCCTGTTCCCCTTGCCTTCAACCATGAGTGGAAACTCCCTAAAGCTCTGACCAGAAGCAGATGCTGGTTCCATGCTTCTTAAACCTCTTTTCTTTGTAAATTACCCAGTCTCAGGTATGCCTTTAAAGCAGTTCAAATAGATAGGACTTATACATACACACCAATTAAATGTAAAAATATGCATATACACATAATCCTGACCTGATACAAAGCATTTGTATTGCTAACCCCTAACTGAACTCAGATTGCATTAGTTGTCCATTGGTGTAAAGTATACCAGACATGATATTCAAATAGTTAATAATTGCTACAGCAGAGCAAGCACAATGTACAAACAATAAACAGTATGGCTTCCCTCATGTGTACTAGCTCTGACCACCATCACAAGATATAACAAAGAAACAATTAAATTTAAGTAATTTTTAAACAACGATAGTTATAAGAAATTAATATTTGTGTAATGTCAGTAAAAATTTTATTACTATCAGATTAAGTATAAATAGCAAAACATAAATGATCCCTAGTTGTGTACAGGTACCAGAGGGGATAAAGGAAGTATGTGTGGCAAAGGAGGGTTAGACTGCAATTGAAGAACCTGAATTCTAGTACCTCCTCTGTTCATACTTGCCAGGGGAATATTAGCATGTAATTTACTCCCTGTGAACTTGATTTTCTTATTGAAATTGAAATGGTGCAAATATAAATGGGATAGCGTCTTAGATATGAATCTCTCTTGTTCACCACCTGAAAAGCCTTCTGCATAAAGGGAGAAAAAAGCAAGCGACCCTTTTATTGAAGCAATAAGACACAGCAAGTTCAACAGGGCCAACGTAAGATAAACGACATGTTAATGATCAATGTCATACAGGAAGCTTTGGTGCAGAGCACATCACACAAGAAACGGTAGGCATTATTACAGTAGCTCACTGAGGGACCAACCAGCAGCAGATCCCAGAAAGAGCCTACAAGAATGTCTTCTCAAAGATCAATTATCCATCCCGAATTGCACATGCTGGAGAACTGAGTTATAACAGAATGGATTAGGCAAAGTCCTCACCCAGGAACGATAGAGCATGAAGACATATAAATTATGTTTTTGGTAGGATCCCAGTGAAGGAAGTTGGGTGAGGGTGGGACTTAGGTAGCAGATCTCAGGGGCTGTAGCAAAATTACATGTCTTAAGCACACATTATTTACTTATCTTGGAGCTTAACAAAAATTGGCTGTAGTAGTCAATGGTGTTAGTAATCATGGTGGCAAAAGGTAGGAACAGAAGCCATCCTGAACCTAATTGTCTTCAGAAAGACAAAAAGAAAACCCATAAAGGCATTATATTTTAATAGAATATTTGGTCATCCAGGCAAGAGAAGAGATAGTCTTTGAGTTAGGAAGCCTGGAGGGCAATCTTGGATGCCATCGTATGCCACCGCCCTAAAATAAAAGTAAAGATAGACCAACTCGTGCACCTGGTTCTGAAAAGCCCAACTCTGAGTGGTAAGTCATTAAAAGGGATCTGGCACAACAATACTATTAACAACATTGTGGTGAAGGGTCATTAAACATATTTACTTAACAGTAAATATGTTGTTGAAGATTAAAACAATATTTTAACAAACTTTGCATGTAAGAAAACACAGACAAAAACATAAGAATTGAGGGAATAGGGCTGAGAATAAGGGAAGAATATGTGAACCGGCAAAGTGGTGAATTAGCAAAATTCAGGAAAAAAATGAAGAAAAACAATTTTAGAATTTAAGATGAAATTGAGTGAAGCACAAGAGAAGATACCATGTGGAAACAGTAAGAAATATGAAGGATATAAATGAAGAATTATATGAAAATACCCCACCACCACACACACATAGATAATCAAGGAGTTGAGAAAGTGGTAGCGTGAAAATGATAGATTTAGAAGATATCCCAAGGAGAATGTTTCACAGCAGTGGAACAGAATAAATATTTTAAAATATAACAAGCGGCCTTGTATCTACATGTTGAAAGTTGTGTAGTGTGCCAGAAAAAATGAAATATAATGGTCAATATTGAGACATAACCTAGTAAAGTTATTGAAATTTAAAAAAAAAAAAAAGTTTGGCAGCAAAGCGAAAAAAAACAAGTTACTTCTAAGGGAAAACATAAAATAAAATGAACATTTCCTCAGGCTACTCTACTCCATTATTCAACTCCAGAAGACACTGGGCTTAAAATGTTCTTAAGAAGATAAAAGTTGAGCCAAAGATTTTATATCCAGCCAAGGTCTTTCAGTTATAAAAGCTGCAGACAAATAGTTTTCCCCAAGAATCTCTTGAGGAATCTAATAGAGAATGAATACAGCCTGCCAAGAGTTGGTGGTTGAAAATTTAGCCAAAGCCTCAAAAACAAGCATCAAATACATTCAACTATAAAACCAAGTTCTAAAGAAAAACGTAGACCAGAGTGGCAAAATATGGTCTAAACATAATTAAAGAACTAAAAAGTACTAGAAAGGGATGAGAGGAAAACTTGAAAACTTACATATTGCCCCATGGAATCAAACATTATAACATAAACCTGACAAATGAGTTGATAGAAGTATAGCTATATTTAACTGTACAAGATTAAACAGTAAGAAAGAGTATACCATAGACCAGTTCTGTCAGTAGAAGACAGGTATGGGATATGGGAGAAAAAGGAAATAATTTTGTTATTTTTTCGTAGTAGAAAACATGTATTCTATATGCAAACACAGAACTAAAGGTATTTTATGAAGTCATTATATAATCTCTAAAACAATAATTGAAATTTTGTAAATATTAGAAAAAATGGCAAACAGAGAGGGAGAAAACAGACGGCAGAGGAATTATACTGATTTTCAGATTTTATTACAAAGCAAAATCTAAACCTATAAAAGAATAAAAATGATTCACTCAAAACAATGTCATTTAAATTTTAAAAACACAAGATTGAGTAAAATTATTCCAAGTACATGTTTTCAGCTAAAAACAATAAAACAAACAAATAACTGTAATTTATAATATACAATGAAGATAACAATTATGAAAAAATCTATATATCACATAGCCTGGCTGTAATTTGGTTACACAAAAAATGCAGGAGACAGAGGAAAATTTTTTTTTTAATGAGGCTTTAGTAAATCTCTAAATTCAGAATAAATCGAGACCTATTAAGCCCAAATATGTAAAATGTTAACAACATAATCTACAAAGACATCTGATTAATCTATATCAACTTCAATATTCTAAAATCAGGACTGTGCTTTCTTTAAAATTTCTGAGTTTATATTATAATATTTAATATATAATTTATATGTGTGTATAGTGTATTAGGGTTTTCCAGAGGAACAGAAATAGTAGAGTATGTGTACACACACACACACACACACACACACACACACACACACACATTGAGAAACAGATAGAGGTAGAATTTATTTTAAGAAATTGGCCCGTATAGTTTTTGAGACTGGCAAGTCCAAAGTCTGCAGGGTAGGCAGGCAGGTTGGAAACCCAGGAAAAGACAGGTATAGTAGCTTGAGTCAGAGAGCAGTCTGAGGCAGAATTCCCTCTAGGTAGGAAAACATTAGTTTGTTTTAAGGCTTTCAAGAGATTGAATGAGATCCACCTATTTTATTGAGGATAATTATCTTTAGTCAGTCTAATGATTTAAATTTTAATTTCTAAAAAAGAAAACTTCCACAGCAACATCAGAGTAGTGTTTGCCAAACTATCTGGGTACAATGGCCTAGCCAAGTTGACACATAAGATTAATCATCACAGAGAGCTATTCATATGCATGTGTGTTCATATAGATATATGTGCATGGTCATATAGATACGTGTGTGTGTGTATTAGAAGAATGACATGTTTTTTGTGCTGCAGATTTTTGGTAAAATCGCTCATTGATTGATTGTATTAGTCCATCTTCATACTGCTGTAAAGAACTGCCCAAGACTGGGTAATTTATAAAGGAAAGGGATTTAATTGACTTATAGTTAAGCATGGCTAGGGAGGCCTCAGGAAAGTTACTGTCTTCGTGGAAGGCATAGGGGAAGCAAGGCACCTTCTTCACAAGGCGGCAGGAAGAAGTGAATGCAGGAGGAACTACCACACACTTAGAATACCATCAGATCTTATGAGAACTCCCTCACTATCATGAGAGAACAGCATGGGGGAAACTGCCCCCATGATCCAATTACCTCCACCTGATCACGCCCTTGACATGTGGGGATTTTGAGGATTACAATTTGAGGTGAGATTTGGGTGAGGAAACAGAGCCAAACCGTATCAATGATGTTACACTATTCCATCAAGAAAGATACTTCAAAATATATCGACATGCCTCTATACCTCTCTGTTGTTAGACTCGATGACATTGATCCCTATTGTCAGTATATTTGCCCTCTTTCTTGCTTTTAGTATGGAAGTCAAGGCACAACCAGGTTTTATATGAGTCTATGGCTACTCACTCAGAAGACTACATTTCCCAGATGTTTCTTATAGCTTATACGATTCCCTTATAGCTGCCAATCTCTAGGGGACTAAATTTTGCCAAGAATACAATGATGTATGCACCTTCAAATCTGCATCTTTTTTTTTTCTTTGTCTTTTTTCGAGATGGAGTCCTGCTCTGTCACCCGTGCTGAAGTGCAGTGGCATGTTCTCGGCTCACTGCAACCTCTGCCTCCCGGGTTCAAACAAGTCTCGTGCCTTAGCCTCCCGAGTACCTGGGACTACAGGCACGTGCCACCACGCCCAGCTAATTTTTGTGTTTTTAGTAGAGACAGGTTTTCGCTATGTTGGCCAGGCTGGGCTCTAGCTACTGACCTCAGGTGATCCACCCCACTTGGCCTTCCAAAGTGCTGGGATTACAGGCATGAGCCACCTCGCCCAGCCAAAACCTGCGTCTTTAAAAAGCAGTCTTTGCTCATGCTCCTTCCTCTTTTCTCAGGCTGAATGCCAGAGGTGGTAGTGACCCAGCTTTGACTATCTGGAGAGAGAAATTACACATGGAGGCAGCAGAGGAAGAAAATTAAAACAACCTAGGTTTCTAAATCTTACGGAACATAACTGTCTATTAAGAACAGTACTTTCTGTTCTTATGAACACAATTGTCTGAGTTATTAACCAGACTCTTGTGTAAGATATGAATACACTTCTCTCTTATCCAAGCTGTATTTAGGGCATTATTATTACAGTAGCATAGTCTTTATTCAAATAATGTGCAATATTTTTTACCAGAATTTTCATATTGTGAGTAAGGTTGTGATGCATGTATGTGCATAGTTTTTGTTCTGTATTTTGAATTTTTAGAACCTTTATTTTAAATCACTTTATGACAAGATTGTACCAATTTACTTTGACATGTCCTGTGCATGACAATAGTACTATCATTAAAACCGAAATTATTGAACTCCTTTGTGACCGAAGAGAGATAAAAAAAAATCTTCTCGTTGTGTACAGTAAGAGTTTTCACAGACTCTATTCACTCCACTTCTTTACCAATGTCTGTATTAAATCTTATAACTACTTTTATATAGGAAATATTACTGAAGTTGACTATGAGAGAAAAACTATGCTTTGTTTTCCTTTGGAGGTTTAAGAAAAATAATTATTTTAATTATATGATACTTTTCATCTTTAACCTGACTTTCAATAATTAAGCTTCTAATTATGTTAATTAAAAAGACTATTTTGAGATTAATTATATTGGAAGGAGGGCATACTGGGCGTATTAAGAGAATTTTCTTTTGAATTTTGCTTTGACTTCAAATGTTACTTAGTATCCACTCTGTTCAAATTGCCCTCTCATGCGCTGCTCTGATTACATCCTGTTCATTCAGCTTGGAGATGAAGGGACACAGAAAGCCCATTTGGAGCTTTTATCTTTAGACTATACACTCACCCCCTTCACCTTTTGTTGCTTTGACAGTCAATTGGACAATCACTTATGGTGAAAATGCCCTGCTGATAAAATAGAATTTAACTCTATTTTTACTTTGTTTACATGAATATCTCTCATAAGTTTTCAGGAACAAAGATTTTTGAGAGCCCTCCCCTACCAATTTAACAGTGACTCAAGACGTAAAGACAAATCCAGACTATGCTCTGATAACAGCACCTTTTAGCTGACTGCTTGGAGAACTTCAGACCCACTTTCCCTTGGCCTGTGTTGCTCTCTTGAGGAGCACAGCAGGTTCCCAGCCATTTGCTCAGGCCCAAACTGTCATGACAGAGGCAATTAATGTGATAATGAGAGTTTGGCGTCCAAAATGTTTTTTCCTGCAGGGCTTGTCACATATTTCAGAGAACACTGGGAGCAGAGAAAAATCTGCTTTTTCTCTTCGCATCCACAAACAGTTGAACCTTGGAAGTCTAATACATTAGAGTCATACCAGAGAAACAGATTGACGAAATGGGAACAGAGGGCAATGCTCACAGTTTCAATGATGACGACTGGTTGATGAAAGTTGCAGCAATACTGAGAAATTAGGTAAAAAAAAAAAAAAAAAAACAAACAAACATAAACGTTTACTCTTACAACCTAATGTCTCTTTAATGCAGATTAACTCCAAGTTTACTATGGGAGACTGACCTTTCTCCTGAGTTTGAGAGGGTCTGACCTTTTCTGTGTACATAAAATTGTATAGTCTTATTAGGGAAGAGTGCAGGACCTTGAAAATGGATCTACAGCAAGCTTAAATTTCTGCCACAAACTAGCAATGTTGCAAGCTTATAATGACTCTGTAATTGGACTCAATTTGGAGACAGAGAAGTGTTTAATTTAGATTATGAAGTGAGAAAAGCTATGAAAAGTTCTTTCACATGAAATTTCCTGAAGCAAAACTGCAGAATAAGTATCACCTTTTAATGTAGTCTCAGTGAAATGTTTAATAATTGTTCTGTGAAACAAATAGAACAAATTCATCAATGTGCTACATCATTTAATTAATAAATTAACTAAATACTAGCAATGAAATTCAGAATAAATTGATAATGGTTTGAGGGGTGACTGGGCTTGCTTGTTCAGGTTATTTTCGTCCCAGTTTTGCCTTTGGGAAATTTTGTAATGGAGTCTAAAGTGTCCATGTCAAATCTAATATTCTAAGATTATGTGACGTAGATGATTTAATTCAGTCTCTCAGAGTGGATAATCTTTGGAAGGTTCTTTCCATTATGTATGAACCTTGTGACATCTGGGATATCCACCTGTGCATTTGTGGAGCATTTTGAGGAGAGTGTGCTTCGTAACTGCTGTGTGACATCTATGAAGATGGCAACTGTGTGGCCAATGTTCCTAAAACCATCCCCTTTTACTCGCTCTGCAGTCTAAGAAACATAGCATAGTGCGGCTGTCTAATGCCTCTGTATGTGATATGTGACTGTGTTCTCTTGCATAAAAGACAGCCTAACTTTATGCACACCTGTGGCCTGGACAATAGTCTTCCATCCTTTACTCTCCATACCTCTTAAATACAGACCTCTAAGTCATTCAATATCATGGTTTAAATGTAAATATTCTTATTTTGTTCATGAAAAGAAAGATTAACTACTGAGATGTTGAGAGGAAGAGATGTAAAAGGCAGAAAAACAGAATGAAATAAACTAGTAATAGCATTCTGATAATCAACTGCTGCCTTAAAAGCTGTTCCCAAATAGTGGATTGAAACAATAGCATTGTGCTCAGGATCTCTAATATAGTGACAGTCAGACATTACTTAGGCTGGCATCATCAAGTAGCTGGGAGTGGATACTGCTATATACTGCAGTCATCAAACAGTTGGAATACGAAACAGCTGTACTTCTTGGTCATCTCTCTGGCTCTGTGTAGTTTCTACAGCAAAGTAGCTACATGGCTGTGCAGAGTGCCAAATGTATGTGTTCCACTAAAGAGAAAGACAAGGGAATTCTATGGGCAATGCAGGCACATTGACACATCGACAGCTAAAATGTTGACAGCTGCAACATTTTATTTGTTAGAAAGGAAATTATTAAGGCAGCCCATATTGAATGAGAGGAGGATTAAATTCTACCTTTTGATAGGGGAAGTGTCAAAAAATTAGTTGATATGCTTAAAACTATCACAAATAGGCCAGGCGCCTGTAATCCCAGGCAGTCCGCCAAGATCAGCCCATCACTGGAGCCAGGAGTTCAGGACAAGTGGGAGCAACATGGTGAAACCCCATATTTACAAAAAAAATAGAAAAATTAGCAGGGCATGATGACACAAACCTATAGTCCTAGCTACTCCGGAGGCTGAAGTGGGAGGATCATCTGAGCTGGAGACATCAGTGCTGCTGTGAGCAGTGATCCTACCACTGCAATCCAGCCTGTCTTCCCCACCAAAAAACCTTACCACAAATATAAATGTTATTGATTTTCTATAATTTCTAATATTAAAAATTACAATAGAAACATTAATAACAGTATCTAAAATTTATCAGGTGCTTAATATTTGCCAGGCATGTATTAAGGATATTATCTGTAGTATATCTTCTGAAATAGTTACGTCTGTCATCCCCAGTTTAAAGACAAAGATTGAAAATTGAGAAGTTTTCATTGTGCGTTCATGGTCCTACTGTAGCTAACAGGAGTTAGACATGATATCAGCCAGGATCTTTATATGGTAAAGGACTCTCTCCTCAGCATTGCACTCTATCTACTACGTCAATTTACATGTCCTTGTAACTCAATATTCTACATGGTACTGATGCATGGGGGCAGGTATCCTATATGATTTTACTTGGGTTTCTGTTAGATCATTTTATGTCTTGCTAACTGACAAAACAAATACTTTAAGTAAAAGTGCTGTTACAGATATAAGTGATGTGTCACTCCTGTTCATGAATTCATTACACGCTCTCAGAGAAAGCATTGGATAGTAAAAGAAATTAACTTGTAAAACTGCTGTTAATTTATGTTGACACAGAGCAAAACTGAAAATAAGGAGGTATTTGTAGCTGATAGGTAACACTTGGAAAAACTGCTGAGTGGTTCTCTCTTAATGGGAACATTCTGAAGTATTGTATGACAGATGACAGTATTGTCCAGTATTATTACCTCTTCTTCAGCAGGAGATATTAAAAGAGTCTGTGAGCCAAGTTGATTTAAACATCAGTAACATTCATGTAAACAACCACCACAGTATAACCAAATACATCACTATGGGGAAGCATGACAACCAATTCAAAGTGCACCACGTATTAAAACTCGTCATTTAATATACTCCTCATAATAATATGAGAATCGAATGATACCAAATACCAGTCCTAGAGGTTTGAACTCGTGTATATGTGTATGATAGTTGCATGCCATTTTAATGACTTATGCGCTAATAAGAAAGATCAGTCATTGTACTTAAGCAATTCTTATGTATTCTTAACCATTTTACTGTCTTGCGATATTTTATCTGCAGGCTATTTGGAAATTAAACAAAAGTTTGTAAAACTAGTAATGAAGAATTATTCACAGTCAATTTTATACATACTTAAAGGATCTGAGAAGATGAATCTTTTGAAAACCATGTACATTTTAGTCTAATTTTTATTAACTACTTTATATTTCCCAAATGTTCCAGTCTTTAAGAATGATCACATTCACTCTGAGATATGAAATGTACCTGCACCTCCACTCATTGATATTTAAAGATAGAGTGTTAAGATTTGGTTATTAAAACAAGCATTTTGAAAAAGCAGTTTGACTGCTGGCATGAATGAGGGATTTTCAGTTAAGAATTCAATATATAAAATCAGTTTATTCTAAGAACGTAGGATACTTACGGCAAGTCTCTAGATCACTTAGTGGTTCAATTTCATATTTAAAGATCAGAATATTAGGGATTATATTTCAAATGTGCTTTTCCCTTAAATGGCTTATACATGATATGCATGATTATCTTTGAATCATGGAGGAGGAAGGAACGTCATGACTCTATAAATTGGGAAATGAGACATACTCAGGGCAGCTTATCACATAGCTTGTTAATGAAAAATTTCTCCCATGCCACATCCTCAGCCCAAGTAAAATGTGTCAATTGACTTTCAGTCTGGATTTCTTTTCATTAAATCATTTCCATCAAGGAAAATAAGCACAAAAGCAAGAATTGTCCCTTAGGTAATCAGTAGTGGCCCTTTTACTGTATCAGATATTCCAAGATGAAAAAGATTTATATATTTTTGGCCAATGAATATCACCGGTTCTAGCAGGAGTGACATGTAAACCTTTTTTTTTTTTTTTTTTTACGTGCATCCCTCTACTACATTAAAACAGATTTAAGATAAAAGAAAAAAAACTCTGACTTTCAGTAAAGGCAGACCTACAATTAGACTACCAAATTCTACAGTCACATAGAAGAAATGCCTAAAAATCTTTTTTCTTGGGAACTCCATCATAACCATTTTTAAACATTCTGAAACTATATAAGATTCTTTAAATGCTAGGGGTGCATATGTTATCTCATACTTCTTGTTTCCAGCCAATCCCTGTGCACTGACATTGCTTGTTATCATAAACTTCACTTTTTGCAAATCTTCCACTCCAAAATTGTCCATAAATTCTGGTCTTACTCATTCTAACAGAGATATGTCTTGCATCTAATGTTCAGTTGTCTCTCTCTTCAGTTTTACTTCTGTGGTCTAAACAACCATTATTTTTCTCCTCAAGAAGCATACTAAATTGCTTCCCTTAGGTCCCTCTTGTCTGTTCAACAAAACGCACCTGGAGTGATAGTTACAAAATATAAAATACAGATCATGCATTTCCCCTGCTAAAAACTATTCCATGACTTTCCATTACACATATAAGAAAATTCAAAGCCCTTAGCAAGGGCACAAGACTATACACTATGACCCTTGCCTGCCTCTTTCACTTACTCCCTTACCACTCTCTGCTGATGCCCCATGAATCAACAACACTGACCACTCTTCTGTTCTTCTAATGCCCCACTATTAATTATGCCTTTATAACTTTTGAATTTAATGTTCATTCTTCCTGAAATGCTAGGCCTCAGAGGTCAAGTGTGGCGCCTTTACATCATTCAATACAAGGTATCTAACTTTCATTTCCATCATCCCAGTGATTTTTTTCACTATCTACTAATTGTAGTATATGTTGACACTAATAATTAAGGAAAATTATTTTTTCCTCTCATTTATTCTCTTACCTTTTAAAATCTTCATTACTTCTGCCTCATAATTAGAACATAAGCTTCTGAGAGCCAGTTTTCTGGATTACTGGAATCTGGAAAAGTGTCAAGCACAGCAGCCTCTTGATAAATGTTTGATGAATGAATATATATTTAATTTATAAATAAATGTCAGGCACAGAGCCCGTGATAAAAATCTGTCCCTCTGCTGTTGCTGTTCCTTCATGCTGTCACTTAGTGTCACTGGAGAAGACCAGAAAGGTAAACCAAGGTAATTATGACTAAGGCAAATGGCCAAAAATACCAGCAAACGTTGCAAAGGGTGAGCAAGGCATATATGGGCTGCTGACATTGTAGTCGAAACAGTCTTCTCACTACTCATTGAAGATGCTGAAAGGTCATCTGGTACCAGACCATGTCACTGAAAGGTTGGATTTGTACTGTGCAGGTGTGCATTAGCCAGTTTTCACTGTGTATCTTTTTTTTAATTTCATTTTTTATTTCAATAAGCTTGGGAAAACAGGTGGTATTTGGTTACGTGAATAAGTTCTGTTGTGGTGACTATTGATATTTTGGTGCATCCACCACCCAAGCAGTGTACACTGTACCAAATGTGTAGTCTTTTATGCCACCCTTTTCCCTGAAGCCCCTAAGTCAATTGTATCATTCTTATATGCCTCCTGTCTCTGTGGTGAAACAGAGCTTCACCACAATGGTCTACTTTGACAGGCTCTCTGAAGCATAATATTGTTCCACTTTATTCATACTTCAAGCATTTCCTATGCTTAAATGAACATATTATTTAAAAGGAAGCATTTGATTCTTCTGCTGCGTTTTTATAATGGATGTGGCTGACTTCAGAACCCCTCTCTCCCATTCCTGCATCTCCAGCAAACAATATCCTCACCATTTGACTTTCCAACTTAACTTTTATTATGTTCTGTTAATATAAATATTGGGCTAAGCCCTTAGAAACAACAAACCACAGTAATACAAGCAATAGCATTAATAAGAAGAACTAATATTTATTGTTTAATATGTGTGAGGCACTAGGTTAAATGCTAAATAAACATTATGAAATAAGTGATATTTGTTCCAATTTTATAGATGGAGAAACTCTTCTTATTGTGCTTTAGCATTTCCTTCAAGAAATTGTATTCATGCCATGATTTCTATCATCCCTACACACAGATGGCTCATATTTTCTATCAGCTTCAGTCCTATGCATCCAACTACTATCTTGATATCTCCTATTAAAAATCTCAAAGAGAACTCAAACCATCTCTTCCAGAGTTCTCTATTGCAGGAAATGGCACCACCCACTTGTCTAGTCATTCTCAACACACTATTCTCACACCTCACCCTTAATATATGCAATCCACCATCTCTTCCCTGTTATACTTCTATGTATTTCTTCATTTGATCCCTCATATCCATCTAGTATAACCCAGCATCATTTTTATCAGCTATACTATCCAACTCTGAACTGTTCTACTGATAGACACTATCTCCACCTCCACTCCAGCTGGTCTCTGCACATCAGTCAATGTAATTTTTTTGATGCAAATTTCCATGTTATCTTTCTGTCTTAGAACTTTTAAATACGTTTTTATTGCTCTTGAAATAAAAGAAAAACTCCCTTGTTGTTGCCCAAAGGCTCTGTAAGACCTACTTCTCTATCTAGCGTTGTCATATCTAATGGCTTCACTCTGTGTACTTCAGCCATACTGGCCTTCTTCATATTTAGCATGTGATATGGTTTAGATTTGTTTCCTCACCCAAATCTCAATTTGAAATATGATCCCCAATGTTGGAGACGGGATCTGGTTGGAGGTGATTGGATCATAGGGCAGATTTCCTTCCAGGTGTTCTCATGATAGTGAATGAGTTCTCATGAGATCTTGTTGTTTAAAAGTGTGTGGCACCTCCCCCTTCACCCTCTTCCTCCTTCTCCAGCCATGATTGTTAATTTCCGCTTCACCTTCTGCCATGATTGTAAGTTCCCTGAAGCCTTTCCTGCCACTCTTCCTGTACAGCCTGCAGAACTGTAAGTCAATTAAACCTATTTTCTTTATAAATTACCCCGTCTCAGGTAGCTCTTTATAGCAATAGGAGAATGGACTAATACAGCATGTCTGCATGTAACCAAAGAAACTTTGCTTATGCTATTATCTTTTCTTGGAACACTATTTCCTTGCCCTCTTCTCCTAATTTTACAATCGCTGTTTTATTATTTGATTAGTGTCTATCATTCTCCATTCTTGGTCTTCATTGTGAAAAATTTAAAACAATGGATACATTTTTAAAATATATGACTGCTGGGGATTGACATGATAAAAGAGCATGAGAAACTCTTTTATTGATGTCCCCTAAGGAACCATAGCATCTGCTGTACATGGTCTTGTGAAGTCACTCCCTTCGAATTTGCAATCAGTAAGTTGTGTTGAAAGTAATGCTCTCAAGTTTTCAGCCTAAGATGTAAGAAAGCCTAGCAACTTTTTTCCTTTTGGGGAAGCCATTCTCCATATAAGAAATCTAACTCTCCTGAGACTGCCATTATGAGAATTTAGCCCCATGGAGAGGTTAGGTAGAGAAAAATTAGGGCTTCTGACTGTACAGCCCTAGCAGAGCTCCTATCCATCAGCCAGCACAATTCACCAAACACTTGAGTGGGGCCATTTTAGAAGTGGGTCTTACAGCTCCATTTGAGTTTCTATTGATGACATCACGTGGAGCACAGGAAAACTCTCTCTTCCAAATGCCGCTCAAATTAGAGAACTGGGTGCAGATAAATGTTTGTTGTTTTAAGATACTAAATGTTGGAGTGGGTATTATGTAATAAGAGATAAGCGAAACAAAGAAAGAGCATCATGAGCTGAAAGCCCAAAAGGTATATTCTGAAGTTGAAGTGGGTAGGGGAGCAGGAATCAGAAGCTACCCTGAACAACATGGGGAGTCACTTTTTAGTAGATTGATTTGGAAGAAGAAGAGACTTTGAAACATCAACAAAACTGGTAAGAGAATTGAAAGAGTGAAAAGGGAAAATAATATTTTAAAACAAGTTTTCTGAACATTAGTGATACATAACCCTTTGGAAAATTTTCTAAAGAAGATGTAGAAAAGGGTTAAAATGTTTTCATTTATATTGATGTGTGTATAAAGTATTGTATATTTTAATCATGTAATAATTTCTTGCCAAGAGTAGGTAATGAAGAGAGGTATGTTATTCCCAATGGAAATATCCATGGTGATATACCATTGCTAAGAGCACTATAAAAAAGATAGACACAGAGTTTAGAAGCAGCATTTAATGCTGATTATGCGCACATTTTATAGTGTTTTTTAAAATTAATTTATTCAAATGGAATAAATTAAAATCTAAGATCTAAAAATATTGGTTTAAATTGAAATAGTAAAGTTAAAATGTGAAATAATTATAAATGGCTATGGATCTCAGATCATAAGAATTGTGAATATATACAGAATATAACTGTATTTTCTGCATCTGAAATTAAATTTCTGTTATGAGCCCCCTTTCCTCAGGATGGGAGAACCTGAACACTTAACGTTCAGGCTCTTCTATCCCCTATGCTGAGTTATGTCAGGGTACCTTAGTTAATTATACAGTGTCAGTTTCTAGGAATTGAAGACAATTGGTCTTTGTACTTTTCTGTCTTTCTTGTTCCTCGCTGGACTTTGGATTTCATTCCCTGGAGGTGTGTGCTAAGTAACTGTGCTGTGGATAAAAGTCCTCCTCTTGTCTTACAGTTATCTATAAAATATGTGTATTCTCTCAGAAACAGGCAACATATTCTGTTGTGCCCTATGACACTCTGAAGCACATAAAGCCTTTAGAAGACTGTTTAAAGGCTTTTGTCCAGATGTAGTAGGCAAACATCTCTTCCGAATTTTATCATCCTGACTGTGTAAAAACGACGAGGGATTTTCAGCTTCCACTGTGCTTCTCTGAGGCTAAGTTATGCAGGTCCTCTCTGACATGTGTTTGCCAAGCTGCCTGAACTTTCTAGTACCCACCATTTTAAAACTCTATCTTGATAGAGCATAAACAAGGCACAGTAACTCTTTATGGAGACTCAGGCATTTACATGTCTTCCCTTTTGTCTTCCTTATTCTCGTCCTTATTCTTTGCCCAGTCAAGAGAACTCTATCTAGCTTTGATTGTAGCAATGTAATATTTCATATGCGCTCTTTCAGGGCTTACTTTTTCTCCTCCCTTCCTCCCTCCCTGCCTCCCTCCCTCCCTTCCTTCCGTCACCCAGGCTGGAGTGCAATAGCACGATCTCAGCTCACTGCAACCTCTAGGAGGAAAGGCAAAGAAGAGAAAATCCTAGAGAACACAACTGTCAGTGGATAGTCTGTTATTAACAGACATAATACTTTATGGACTTGTCCATCCACTCATGATAGGGTTAAATGCCTCAGTGGTCTTATTTTTGCTAAAATTTGTTCTCTGTAAAGGGTGTAAGAGATAAGCCACTGAAAATAATCTTATTAATAAAGATGGATACTGATGGTTTACGTATTTATGCCTGCCGTTCCATTTTTTGAACGCTAAGCATGTGGGAGTTATTTATATTCTACTGCTCAAGGTCATCGCCAACGTATGATTGCAAAAATTGAAAAAATTGCAACCTCAGATATAAATGGGTTAAAGAAAGACTTGATATCGGTATATAAAGAATCCCTCTAGCAAAGAGATACTGTCTCTGAAATCAGATAAAATAGCCTTCAAATTCATATGCTGCCATTTTATTAGCTGTGTAACTTTGAGCACATCATATAAACTCTCAGCTCATTGGCTTATCTGCAAAAAAAAGGGGGGGCTGGGGAGGAATGATCATAGTAACTTTCTCTTAGCACTGTTGAAGAGATAAATACAAAATATATCGGAGAAATTTATCACAGAGATATTAGTATAGTAAACTTCCAATGGATATTAACCATTGTGCCTATTTCATCAAGAGAAGATATGAAGGCACCTCAGAAAGAGTTTTCATTTACAGGATGTGTATACTGCCTCCCCAGAACTCTGGTAGGCAGGGGTAGAGCTAGTCTCCTCTCTGTCACACTGGAATGCAGCCACTTATGGATAGAATCATGGTATGCCTCTTATTTTTTCTACCCTTATGGGAGAGAAGAAAACAGCATTTCCAATTAAAGCACACCAGGCATGTTATAAACCAAATGTAATCACCGAAGTTGGAACTATAACAGGGAACTCAGAAAAGAGAGAAAAAAGATGCAAGATCATGTTATTGAGGAACTCTACAGTACAGCAGACATTAATTTAATTTATTTCAATTCAATTAAAAATTAATGTTTACCTATTGCATACTAATCACCTTGATATATTCTGTATTATATAAAGAATAGAAGAAAACATGAATCCTGTGAAAAAGACTTGCAATCTTTTGGGGATAATAATGCATATTCATATAACTACCAAGTAATACTGAAAGTGTCAAATAATACTGATATCAATAAGTAGTTTCATGGAACACTTACTATATACAAAGTACTATTATAAGCCTTTTGCTTTTATAATTTAAATTTCACAAAATGTGATCGAGGAACAATTTATTTTTCTCATTTTACATATAAGAAAACAGGCATCAAATACTTGAGTAATTAGCTCAGGTTCATATGGATATATTAAATGGGAAAACTGAAATTTGAGCAGAAGCCTTCTGATCCCAGAGCATTTTGTCTTCACCAATGTACTGTGCTGCTGATTTTCTAATTTATCTACACAAAAACTGAAAGCAAATATATAATAAATGTTACACATTTGTAACATGTAATACAGAGAAAGAAAAGTTCCCATCCAGATAGGAGTTGGAAGAAGGACATTGAAATATATTTCCATTCAAGGAAAAATTTCAAAGAGGGATATGAAGAGAAGTTAAAAATCTCAGTCAGAGTAGTTTAAGTAGGAAAGGGACCAGATGAGCAAGGTAATGGAAGGCAAGAAGTATAGGCCATGTCAGAATTAAAATGGAGTTTCTACTTTAGGAAGAGTCTAAGTTGAAAAGGACATAGTAGGAAAGGATTTTGCAGATAAATGGGAGCCATGAAAGATCCGTGTCTGAAGATCTGTTTTCTATAGCTAATGGGGGTATATTGCAGACTGAAACATAGACATGTCAAATGTAGAATGAAGATAATTGCCTAAACCTTTACCTTCTCACACACTACCTATTATTTCTTCTCTTAGACAAGGTGCTTATTTAAACAAGTAACAATAACACACTTTTAAAAGGTGGACCTCTTCTTTCATGTGAAATATTTTGTAGAAATATCATGAAACTGTAAATAAAGGGAAAGCTATGCTATTTGAAAGAGTTAGTGGGAGAAGGAGGCATAAATCCACCCATCTGATACTCTTCCTTATGATGTTTCTTCTCTGAATTCTGGAGCTCTGATGAACACATCTGAGAAGTATCCTAATTAACCTGTGGACAGGATGCCACAAAAAAGCTCCTAAAAATATAATAATCTTATTAAGTTTATCCCTTTCTTTATAGATTTTTCTTTTTCTTTCTTTCCTTCCTTCCATTTCATCTAATTATATTCAGTTTTCTTTTTTCTTTTCTTTTTTTTTTTTTTATTCTGCCCTTTAACTGGTTACTGTAGCCTATGGTCATGTAATTATAATCATAGGCAAAAAGTATTTGGGAAAGTTCCTGACCCATTGGCCCCTTGGTGTTAGCTGTTGCTGCACATTGTTAAATGCTACTGGTATTAAATTAGAAGGGATACCTTTCCTATAATCTGCTCAGTTATTTCAAGGTAAAAGTGCCATATCAGCACAAATATTTACTGACTTACAGAGGAGCCAATGATGTCAGTCAAACCTAAAAGATCTGATTCCCCTTAGATCAGATTTGTATAGACAGAGTGGACTTGTCCCATTAAATTAGAGCTTTTGGAACTGATTTTATTTGGCTACTCCATGTAAAACTGGCATTAATAACATTTATTCATTCATTAAACTTACATTTGCTGGGGCTTCACCTTGGATAAGATTTTGTTCAAGACACCAGAGAATGATGACATATTTTAGGTGTCTCCTGACCTCCAGAATATCATCTTGGAAAGCTTTTCTGTGTTATATTCATAATGGAGAGAAAAAATCACCATACTCTAAAGTCAGCTAGTATTGCTAACTGTAGCAGTTTTAAAGATCTGGATAGATTGCATATTCTTGATATAGCAGCAGCAATTCATACCTATTTTGAAGATAGACCATGGTAAGCTACTCTGACAGGTTTCCTTCATTTGGTTTATTTTCTAGCATGCATAAAATGTGGCCTGAATACTGACTTATCTAAGAATGATGTGGTAAAAAATACCTTCAATTTCTAAACAATTTATAATGACTACACTTCTGTATAACCATTAAGCACTGTTAATATTAAGTACTTTTTGTAGAATCATTGAACATTACTGTAAATATTTAGACATCAAAGAAAGTGTATAAAGTCAGTAAATTGACTTTTCACATTTTTCAATCAGAAAATAATTTCCCAACCTCTGTATTCTGCAGCAGAGGATCCAATTTAAAGAATTATCATAGTCTTTGAACCAAGATGAGTGGGTAATTAGAACATTCACGTTTTCTAAGACAGAAAAGAACTAGCTCTGCACAACGAAACTACATAATCGAGTTATCTTTTGAGAAGGATAACAGGTTGTTTTTAAAAGGATTGTTGTCATTCCAAATAGCTACTGGGATTGATTCAACTAAGAGCTTCCTACTGTTATAAAATCAGAATGCAGAATGGAATACCTCCTCATAATTGCACCAGTAAGGATATATTATTGGTCACTTCAAATATGAGAGTATGTTTATTCTTATTAATACAGTAAAAATTCCAATATACCTGATGAATAACCATATTAATTAACCTATTCTGTATTTTCTTATTGTTTTGTATCTCTTACTTTGAATGAAGTAAGAAAATATAACTCACTTATTCTCCCACCATTCTGATGAACCACACAATGCTGTCAGCAGAACTGTTCTATAAAAACTTGGTTTGTTTTTAAACTCAATTACCAAGCAATGGAGCTTACTCTTATATGTTAGTGGTTCAGTACATTTGGGCTGCTATAACAAAATACACCAAACTGGTTAGTTTTTAAATATCAGAAATTTACCTCTCACAGTTCCAGGGGCTGGAAGTTTAAGATCAGAGTGTCAGCAGGATTCAGTTCTAGTGAGGTCTGTTTCCTGGTTCATAGATAGCACCTTCTCACCATCTCCTCATATGGCAGAAGGGGCAAAGAAACTCCCCCTGGACTCTTTATTTTTTGAGCCGGAGTTTCACTGTTGTTGCCCAGGCTGGAGTGCAATGGCACAATCTCGGCTCACTGCAACGTCTGTCTCCTGAGTTCAAGTGATTGTCCTGTCTCAGCCTCCGGAGTAGCTGGGATTATAGGCATGTGCCACCACACCCAGTTAATTTTGTATTTTTAGTAGAGATAGGGTTTCTCCATTTTGGTCAGACTGGTCTCGAACTCTCGACCTCAGGTGACCCACCCCAAATTGCTGTGATTACAGGCATGAGCCACCGTGCCCTGCCTTGGACTCTTTATAGGGGCACTAGTAGCAGTAATGAGGTCAGAGACCTCAAGATCTAATCCCCTCCCAAAGGCCCCCACCTTGGCCGGGCATGGTAGCTCACACCTGTAATCCTAGCACTTTGGGAGGCCGAGACAGGTGGATCACCAGAAGTCAGGAGTTTGAGACCAGCCTAGCCAAAATGGTGAAACCCCGTCTGTACTAAAAAATGTAAGTTTGCCAGGCATGGTGGCTGACACCTATAATCCCAGCTACTCAGGAGGCTGAGGCAGAGAATTGCTTGAACCCAGAAGGCAGAAAGATTGCAGTGAGCCAAGAACGTGCCACTGCACTCCAGCCTGGGTGACCGAGCGAGACTTTGTTAAAGAGAAAGAAAGAAAGAAAGAAAGAAAGAGAAAGGAAGGGAAGGGAAGGGAAAGGAAGGAAAGAAAGGAAGAAAGAGGAAGGAAGGAAGGAAGAAAGAAAGAGAAAGGGAGGGAGGGAGGCCCTACCTCTTATACTATTGGGCTGGGGATAAGGTTTCAACATATGAATTGTAGGGAGACATAAACATTCAAACAGTGGTGGTAAGGAATGAAAAAAGCACTGGGCATTATTAATCCAATCTGTTAAGATAAAGGATTCCATCAAATATCTATGAATCTGCAGGTCACTGTGACAGCTGAAATTCTTGGATCAACCCACAAATTGGCCCTGTAGTTAAGAGACAGATTCAATGAACGTATAATTGTTTGGTGGTCCTTTTCCTCTTAGATGGTAGACATAAACAATGTATTGTGTGTGGTATTGGCTTGAATAAAAGATGCCAGTAGCCTCTTTCAGAGTAATTTCACATAGAAAATGTACTTTATAAAACCAAAACAGATGTTGCCCTCAGGACCTGTCACATATTGCTGTTTCCTTCTTGGCTTCATTACCAGGATTTTCTACTGGTATCTTTTGCCTATATTTCAAAGTTCTCTAACGTAGTTAACATTTCATGTGGCGTTTCTAGAAAAGTTTTAACAATGTCTTAGGATTTATTTTGCACAAACAAGTGTGGATGATTTAGAATGATTAAGTTCAAGTTCTGATTCTGCCTTTTTCTAATTCTGTGGTCTTGGGCAAATCAGTTACACATTCAGAGTCTTTGATTTCTTCTCTTTCCTTTCTTTTCCTTCCTTCCTTCCTTCCTTCCTTCCTTCCTTCCTTCCTTCCTTCCTTCTTTCTTTCTTTCTTTCTTTCTTTCTTTCTTTCTTTCTTTCTTTCTTTTTTTCTCTGCACAGCATAGAAAACAAGAGAGTGGAAAGGCAGCCTGTGGAACGGGAAAATATTTGCTAACTATGTGTCAGATAAGGGCTTAATTTCCAAAATATACAGATGCCTCTCTACTTATGATGGGGTTATGTCTCAATAAACCCATCGTAGTTTGAAAATATGATGTAGAAAATGCATTTAACACTTCTATCGAACATCATAGCAGCCTAGTCTGTCTTAAACATGCTCAGAACACTTACATTAGCTTACTATTGGGCAAAATTATCCAGCACAAATCCCATTTTATAATAAAGTGTTGAATATCTCACTTGTTAAATACTGTAGTGAAAGTGAAAAACAGAATGGCTCTTTGAGTACGTGAATTATGTTTTCTACCAAGTGTGTATCTGATGCCAAGGCAGTACTTTCTCATTCCTCCCATTCTCTAACTTCAGCCCTCATAATAGTGCTACCCGTCCCTACCCAGGAGCTGAGAAGACAAGCTTGAGGATGGCCAATCTAAGATGTAGGAACATGGGTGTCAGTAGGGGGAATCTTTCTGGCATCAACAAGAGGATCTTCACCTGGGTAGCCTGAGAGTGGCAAACCAATCTCTTGCACCATTTTGAGTGACCTGGGAAGGTGAGTTGAGTAAAAATAGCTACTTCTGAATTTCAACTCCAAAATGGATCTCTATACTTTAGAATATGTTATTTGAACTGGAAATATTAAACTTAAACCTTCATTTTGTAGATTCCATTCAGTTCTTGACAGGCTAACATTAATAACAATTGGTTGTCATCAAAGGAATAGATTCTGGAATTGGCATTATAAAGTTTTGGAGATGCATTTCTTGAATTATATTTTCTGTTCTTTTGTGTTTAAGACAGTGTAAATTACCTGATTGTAGAGCTCCCTGAAACTCTGAAAATCAGGCAAAGCTCCATCTTCATCATTTTTCCCTGCGACTTCAAGAGGTTCAGACCTCTTAGTTCTGGTAATAGCATATGGTTACAATTTAGTCCATGGTCAAAAAGGTTATTACAACTTTTTTCTCAATGAAATATTTTATTTACATTCCAACTTTTAATACAATTATCTTTTAAAGAGTTGTTCTGAAAAGGGAAATAATTTATGCCAGAATCTGTAGAAAACATTTCAACTTATAAACAAAATATAGTGATTACAAGATGAATATTTGAATGAATATTATACAATAGATATAAAATAATTTAACAACATTTACACAAGGGGAGAAGAAAAATTCTTGGCATGTTGGAGATGTTTAATATGAGCCAAGAATTCTGCTAGGCACTTTGTGGATGTTTTACCTTAGTCATTGTACGTCTGAATGAATGCTAAGTAATTTCAGCATCATATTACAGATATGGAAACAAAACTGTAAGGTGAAGCAAATGATAGATTGTAAAGCTGGAATTCAAACTTAGAATCGTCTTGCTTTAAATACATTGTTCTTTACATCAATTAATTCACTTATTAAGAAAGTTTAAATATGAGCAATAATATATTTTACACTAGGCCGGGCGCGGTGGCTCAAGCCTGTAATCCCAGCACTAAGGGCACTTGGAACGACCGAAGACGGGCGGACTCCACCGAGGGTCGGAGATCGACATCCTGGTAAACCAACGGTGAAACTCCGGTTCTCTACTAAAAAATACCAAAAACTTAGCCGGGGCGGGTGGGGCAGGCCACTGTTAGTCCCAGCTACTCAGGAGGGGCTGGAGGCAGGGAGCAAATGGCGTAAACCCCGGGAGGCGGAGCTTGCAGTGAGGCTGACTGAGGATCCGGGCCCTGCAACTTTCCAGGCCTGGGCTAACAGCAGAGGGACTCCATCCTCAAAAAAAAAAAAAAAAAAAAAAAAAAATATATATATATATATATATATATAATTACACTAAACTCAGTAAACAGATTAAACAATCACATCCCTTTATAAAACAAAGCTTGATATTACTTCTAATATCTTATTTTTCCAACTTTATGTTAGATTCAGGTGACACATGTGCACGTTTGTTACAGGTAAATTATGTGTCGCTGAGTTTTGGTGTACAAATGATCCCATCACCAAGGTAGTGAGCATTGTACCCAATAGGTAATTTTTCACCCTGCCCCCCTCACCATGACGCCCCCTTTAGTAGTTCCCATTATCTGTTGTTCCAATCTTTATGTCCATGTGTATTCAATGTTTAGCTACCACTTACAAGTGAGAACATGTGATATTTGGTTTTCTGTTCCTGCATTAATTTGCTTGAGATAATGGCCTCCAGCTGAATCCATGTTGCTGCAAAGGACATAATTTTGTTCTTTCCTATGGCTGAATAGTATTTCATGGTATATGTGTATCATATTTTCCTTATCCAGTCAACTGTCAGTTAGCAATTAGGTTGATTCCATGTCTTTGTTATTGTGAATAGTGCTATAGTGGGTATATGGGTGTATGTGTCTTTTTTGTAGAACAATTTATTATTATTATTATTATTATTGAGGATCTATCCAGTAATGGGATTGTTGTGTCAAATGGTAGTCCTATTTTAAGTTCTTTGATAAATCTCTAAACTGCTTTCCACAGTGGCTGAACTAAATTACATTCCCACCAACCATGTATGAGTGTTTGCTTTTCTCCATAGCCTCACAAGCATCTGTAATTTTTTGTCATTTTTAATAATAGGAATTCTGACTGCTGTGAGATGGTTTCTCATTGTGGTTTTGGTTTGCATTTCTCTAATGATTAGTGATATTGAGTATTTTTTACATATTTATGGGCTATAGCTATGTCTTCATTTGAGAAGTGCCTGTACATGGTTTTGCCCATTTTTAATGAGGTTATTAGTATTACTTTTTTGCTTGTTGAATTGTTTCAGTTTCTCATAGATTCTGAATATTAGACATTTGTTGAAGGCGTAGTTTGCAAATATCTTCTCCTATTCTGCAGGTTTTCTATTTACTTTTGCTGTGCAAAAGCTCTTTAGTTTAATTAGGTCCCAGTTGTGAATTTTTATTTTGTTGCAATTGCTTTCGAGGACTTAGTCATAAATTATTTGCAAAGGCCAATATCCAGAATGGTGTTTCCTAGGTTTCTTCTAGGATTATTATAATTTTAGGTCATACCTTTAAGTCTTTAATCCATCTTGAGTTAATTTTTATATATAGGTCCTGTTTTATTCTTCTGCATATGGCTAGCCATTCATCTCAACATCATTTTTTGAATAAGAATTCTTTCCCCATTGCTTGTTATTGTTGACTTTGTTGAAGATCAGATGGTTGTAGATGTGCGGCTTTATTTCTGGGTTCTCTACATTCTGTTGCACTCGTCTACGTATCTGTTTTTGTACCAGTACCATGCTTTTTTGGTTACTGTAGCCTTATAGTATATTTTGAAGTCTGGTAGTGTGATGCCTCCAGCTTTGTTCTTTTTGCTAAAGATTGCTTTGGCTATTTGAGCTCTTTTTTGGTTACATATGAATTTTAGAATCTTTTTTTCCTAATTATGTGAAAAATGAAGTTGATAATTACATAGGAATTGCGTTGAATCTGATGACTGCTTTGGGCAGTATGGCGATTTTAATGATACTGATTCTTCTAGTCAATAAGCATGTGATGTTTTTCCATTTGTTTCTATTATCTATGATTTCTTTGAGCAGTGTTTTATGGTTCCCCTTGTAGAGGTATTTTACCTCTTTGTTAGCTATATTACAAGGCATTTTATAAATGTTGTGGCTGCTGTAAATAGGATTACATCCTTGATTTGTCTCTCAGCTTGAATGTCATTGGTGTATAGAAATGCTACTGATTTTTGTGCATTAGTTTTATATCCTGAAACTTTGCTAAAGTCATTTGTCACCCTAGCCGCCTTTTGTTGGAGTCCTCAGGGTTTTTAGGTATAGAATCATAACATCAATGAAGGGAGATAATTTGGCTTCTTCAATTACTATTTGGATACATTTTATTGCTTTCTTTTCCTTCATCATGGTGAATTAACTGTTGATATGCTACTGGATTTGGTTTGCTAGCATTTTGTTAAGCATTTTTGCATTTTTGCTCATCAGGGAAATTGACTAGCAGTTTTATTGTTGTTGTTGTTGTGTCTTTGCCAGGTTTTGGTATCAGAGTGATGCTGGCTTTGTAGAATTATGTAGGCAGGAGTCACTCCTCCCCTATTTTTGGAATAGGTTTAGTAGGATTTATACCAGCTTTTCTTTGTACATCTCATAGAATTCGGCTGTGAATCCATCTGCTCCAAATCTCTTTTTGGTTAGTAAGTTTTTTATTACTGATTCAGTTTCAGAGTTCAGTATTCATCTGTTCAGGGTTTTGATTTCTTCCTGACTTAGTCTTAGGAGGTTGTGTGTTTCCAGGAATTTATCTATTTCCTCTAGATTTTCAAGTTTGTATGCATAGGGGTGTTCATAATTGTCTCTGAGGAGCTTTTGTGTTTATGTGAGATCAGTTCTAATGTCACCTTTGTCGTTTCTGACTGCATTTATTTGGAGCTTCTCTCTCTTTTTTTTGTTACTCTAGCTAGTGATCTATCAATCTTGTTGATTTTTTTCAAAGAACCATCTTTTCATTTTGTTGATCCTTTGTATGGATTTTTGGATCTCAATTTCATTCAATTCTTCTCTGATTTTATTTATTTCTTTTCTCCTGCTAGCTTTGGGGTTAATTTGATCTTGTGCTTCTAGTTCCTATAGGTGTCGTGTTAGATTGTTAATTCGAGAGTGTGTAACTTTTTGGTATAGGTGTTCAGCACTGTAAACACTGCTTTAGCTGTAACCCAGAAATTTTGGTATGTGTGTCTCTGTTTTCATTTATTTAAGATAATTTTTAAATCCTGTCTTTATTTTGTTGTTTACCCAATTGTCTTTCAGGAACAAATTGTTTAATTTTCATGTAATGTTGTGGTTTTAGGTGATCTTCTTGGTATTGATTTGTGTTCTTATTCCACTATGGTCCAAAAGTATGGTTTGTATAATTTTGACTTTTCTGAATTTATTGAGACATGTTTTATGACTGAGCATGTAGTCAGTCTTAGATTATGATCTGTGTGCAGTTGAGAAGAATTGATGTTCTATGGTTGATGGGTGGAGTGTTCTGTAAATGTCTGTTAGGTTCAATTGGTCAGAAGTCAAATGTAAGCCCAGAATTACTTTGTTAGTTTTCTGCCTTGGTCTCTCTAACACTGTCAGTGACATGTGGAAGTACCCTACTATTATTGTGTTGCTGTTTAAGACTTTTTGTAGGTCTAGAAGTACCTGTTTTGTGAATCTGTGTGTTCCAATGCTGGGTGTGTATAAAAGATAGTGAAGTCATATGTTGGATTGAACCCTGTATTATTTTTTTTAGTGCCCTTCTTTGTCCTTTTCTTTACTGTTGTTGGTTTAAAGTCTATTTTATCTGATATACAAATAAAGACTCTTGCTCTTTTTTTTTTGTTTTCAGCTTGTGCGATAGATGTTTCTCCAATCCCTTGCCTTGAGTCTAGGGTGTTCTTACATGTGAGGTGAGTCTTTTGAAATAGTAGATAGATGAGTCTTTTTTTTTTTTTAATCCAACTTGCCCCTCCTCCCCTTGAAGTAGGGCATTAAAACCATTTAAATTCAAGATTAACATTGATACGGGAGGTTTTGATTCTATCATGAAGTTGTTAGCTTGTAGTTTCTATTGTGCAGTTGCTTTAAAGTGTCTGTGGGCTATGTACTTAGGTATGGTTTTATGGGAGCAGATTTTGCTCATCTCCATGTTTAGAACTCCCTTAAAGAGTACTTGTAAGGCTGGTCTAGTGGCAGTGAATTCCCTTAGTGATTGCTTGTCTGAGAAATACTTTATTTCTCCTTCACTTATGAAGCTTAGTTTGGCAGGGTGTGAAATTCTTGATTAGAATTTCTTTTTTTTTTAATTTGTCTAAACTTTTTTTTTTTTTTATACTTTAAGTTCTAGGGTAGTACATGGGCATAACGTGCAGGGTTTGTACATTGTATACTTGTGCCATGTTGGTGTTGCCCCATCACTCATCAGCACCCATTAATCGTCTATTTAATACATCAGTATAACTCCGAATGCAATCCCTGGCCCCTCCCCCTCCCCAATGATAGGCCCGGTGTGTGATGTTTCCCCTTCCCCGAGTCCAGGTGATTCTCATTGATTCAGTTCCCACTATGAGTGCAAACATGCGTGTTTGCGTTTCTGTCTTGTGATGTTTGCTAGAATGATGTTCTCCAGCGCATCCATGCCCTACAAATGGACGCAAAACTCATCCTTTTTTATGGCTGCATAGATTCCATTGGTTATATGTTGCCACATTTTTCTTAATCCAGTCTGTCCACTGATGACATTTGGTGATTCCAACTTTGCTATTGTGGGAATATGCCTGCAATAAACATACGGTGTGCATGTGTCCTTTAGAGCAGCATGATTTATAATTCCTTTGGGATATACAGTAGTGGGGAATGGCGTGGGTCATATGGTACATAATAGTTCAGAATCCCTTGAAGGAAATTGCCATACTGTTTTTCCATAATGGTTGAACTAGTTTACACATCCACCAACATGTAAAAGTGTTCTATTTCCCACATCCTATCCAACACCTGTTGTTTCCTGACTTTTAATGATTGTCCTTCTGAACTGTGAGATGGGGAGAAATGTTGCAATCTACTCATCCGACAAAGGGCTAATATCCAGAATCTACAAAAGAACTCAAACAAATATACAAGAAAAAAACAAACAACCCATCAAAAAGTGGGCAAGAGGATATGAAACAAACATTTCTCAAAAGAAGACATTCATACAGGCCAACAGACACATAGAATCTTCTTTTTAGGTCCCCATTCTCTCTGGCTTTTATGGTTTCTGCTGAAGAGTCCACTGTTAAGCCCTGATGGGGATTACCTTTGTAGGTATCAAGCTTTTTTTTCTAGTTGCCTTTATCTAGTATCTTATTGATGATAAAATTGTATTTGTCCTTGGCCACATGAAGATGGTATCTAACGACTACTAAATCCTGACTCCAAAATGTATCTCTGTATTTTATAATCATGTCATTAAATAGAATGTGTAGATTCTATCTTGGTTGCCCAATAGGAACTATTGACTCTGGCATGATTTGTCATCTATGCTACTTCTGACCCTGAAATTTCCTTACAAAAAAAAAAAATTCTCCATAAGTAGAAATTAAGTATGAGTATGTTCATAGTTTTTTTTTCTCCTTGAATAAGATAGTTTCATAAGTAGGTAGACAACATGTTGGGTTAAGCAGATTTCAGGGACTGATTGGTCCAAAATGTAAGATTCAAAAGAACACTGGTTAGAAACAAACAAACAAACAAAAAAAATAGTTTAGGTGGTAATTCTGTTGAAATTTTTAGCCATATGTCAAAGATGAGAATGTTACCAGAGAATTATGTTGTTTATGGAACAGAGAAATTGTAGGTAACAACTTTTAAATTATGTTCATTTTATATAGACTATAGATATAAATTCCTGCTATAAACATGCCTTTTAAAACAACTTTATTTAACTGGTATTTTTAAGACTTTAATAAACTTTATCTCAATTTGACTCTGATATAAGCATTTACATAGTAATCATGTTAATGTATTATCTACATTTAAGTTTGTTTTTCACACCAGAGCTTTCAAGTATTTTTATAAAATAGTTGACACTTTTTTTATTTAAAACTCTTTTTAAAAGTACTGCATCTACAGTATGTGATTGAATTTTTAATAATGATGCTATAAAGAAAATAGCTCATGTAAAATTTTAGTCATATTTTAATTTTAATTTCTAGAGAAACTTTTCCTATAAAATTTGTTTGACTAAGCTATATGAATCTATTGAATTTAGACCAATATAACACTTAATTGAGAGCTAGCCGAATTTTATATGTTTTTTTCTTAAATATTTCCCATGTACTTATTTGTTTAGACAGAATTTTAAAGTATTCATTGAGTGTCGGCTGTATGATAGGCATCAGAAATAGCATGGTAAGCAAATTGGCACAGCCTTTCCATTCTTTGAGTTTACTGTCTAGTGATACAGATGTAAACTGAGTTATTCAGAAAACAATTTAATTACAAACTAGTATGAATGTGTAGCAATTCTAAGAACATGAAATGATAAAACATGACAATATGATACAGCAAAAATATTCTATGAAAAAAGTAAAATTTTTGATCAAGGCTAACTGATATGTAGAAACTTAGGAATTATTGTAGCTTTAGTAAGGCTTCAATTTCTGGCTGTAATGACATCTTAGAAAATAAGCCCTCTTGTGAATAATAACTGGAAAAACAAAATACTGAAACAATTTTGCAAAACACAGCTGAAAGAAACAAAACAAAAACTTTCTTTTTCTTTTTTCTGTATCAGCGAACTACTAAGGCAGTCAGAATTTAGAGCACCATGGTCTTGAAGAAATGATTAAATGCACTAAGGTAAAGCTGACACTTAGTGTCACTTCCCTCTGTAAATTATTTGGTGATTTATAAATGGCATAATACCTACACATTGAGAGCCCAAAGTTTCCTGAGGCCAAAATTCTAGGAAAACAAAACTGGATATCAGGGCTCTTCAGGAAGGATGGATTCTTATATCCAGGATTTCAGAAGAAAACACTGAAATACTAAACCCTAAGAGTAAGATTTAAAGGAACCAGAAAAAATTCCAAAATCCAGTCCTCTTCATCTGAGAGTAGATTAGGGTGTAAGGTGATTTACCTTTAATCAAATTCTTCATCAAAAGCAAAATTAAATCCTCTATGGAGAATTTACCATCATATGGAACATCTACAATTTCCATTAAAATTTATAACATTCAATCAAAAAATATCAGGAAATAATACCAAGAGGAAAAAAGCACATAGGTGATTCATCTGTCAGATGTATCAGACACTGTCCCTGAATTCACTGTGATTAATATGTTTTTTCAAAAGGTGAAAAAATACAGAAATTTGCCACAGATCAGGCATACAGAAATACAATAGAATAGAAATTCTAAATAACATAAAAAATGTAATTAAGATTGCAGTAAGCTTGGCATGGTGACATGGGCCTATAGTCCCAGCTACTTGGGAGGTTGAGGTGGGAGGATTACTTGAGCCCAGAAGTTCAAACCAGCCTGGGCAATACAGCAAAAATGCATTTCAAAAAATAAAAAAAAATTACAGTAAATAGGTTTAATAACAGATTAGATACAGCAGTTGAGAGGTTTATTAAACTGGAAGATAGCATAAAATATTGATATTAAACCATAGAAATAAAATGAGTAAAAAATACAGAAATCCAGCATAGAACAAGAAGCTACAAAACATACAACCCGAATATATAAAGAATTTCTACAACCCTATATAAATAAAACAGATAATTTAATAGAAAATTGGACAAAAAGCAGCTGAGAAGCAATATACCTATTTTCATGTTTTAGAAAGTAAGGACTTTCTGAGCAAAGAAAACAGCAACTTACTCTAATGAGCAGAGCTTGAAAGTCAAAAGATGACAGAATGGACAGTGAGAACACTAGAGAGATTAAACTGCCTGGAGGCATGTATTTACATTTCAAGGTAAGAGAAAACCTGGAGCCATGGAAACAATACTTGCCTTATCTCTTCTCCCACCCCATATACATAAACATTTACTTACATTCCAAAAGATAAAATCCCTCCTACAGTCCTCTTCTTTTCTGAAAGAGACTTTGTTCACATTAGAAAAATTAGATTCCTCTCATTTCTCAGAGTAGTGTCCGGGGGTTGGTGGCATCTGGACAGCATACATATAAACTCCTAGGTTCCTAATTTCAGTGTTCTCCACTGTAACATTAGAAAATTTCTTTTATTGGCCAAGCAGGTCTACTTATCTGGCTCTTAAGCATTGCCCCACATGGGGAAAAGAATAGAACATGGAGTAGTAATGCAGTTATTCCTGTACATAATAATAATGTGGTCTTGCTCCAAAAAATTTATATTTACTTACAGAATACTATGAGTAAATACAAATATTAAAAAGTTTTAAAAATCTACTTAAAGACATCTGTTAATAAGAGGGGATGTCCAAATGGCAAAGAAACATATGAAAGTGTTCTCAACCCCTTAATCATAGGGAGATGCAACTTAAAACTGCAACTAGAGATCACTGTTATAGCCACCAACATGTCTAAAATGCAAGACTGATGATACTAAGTACAATGGTGAGGTTGTGGCAAAACTGAAATTCTCAAAACCTCTTGACAGATGTGAATTAGAATGACCATTTTGGAAAATTATTTGGCAGTGCCTAATAAAGTTAAACATAGATGGCTGGACATAGTGGCTTACACCTGTAATCCCAGCACTTTGGGACATGGAAGCTGGTGGATCACCTGAGGTCAGGAGTTCGAGACCAGCCTGGCCAACGTGGTGAAACCGCATCGCTAATAAATAAATAAATAAATAAAATAAATAAATAAATAAATAAATAAAATTAGCTGAGTGTGGTGGCACACGCCTGTAATCCCAGCTATTTGGGAGGCTGAGGCAAGAGAATCGCTTGAACCTGGGAGGTGGAGGTTGCAGTGAGCCTTGATCCCTCCACTGCACTCCAGACTTGGCAACAGAGTGAGATTCCATCTTAAAAAAAATAAATTAAATTAAAAAAACATAGAAATTGTTCATAATGATAAGTATATTCTCCACATAAGCATATATAAATATGCATTCACAAATGGTCATCATGGGACAGTTTTAATTTCCAAAATAGTGCTAATATTTAAAATCATAAACAGTAATATTGCCATATATTCAACAAAATGTCAATAAATATTCTACAATATACATAAATAAAACAATCATTGGCAAATTATTTATTCATAATTTTTCCCAATTGGAAATAACCTAAATATCCCTAAAAAATACATTAGATAAATACTGGTGTAATCATGTCATGGAAAACTAATTAGTAATGAAGAAAATGGGATACTACTACAGAGAATTATGTGGTTGTATCTCAAAAACATAACGTTGATCAAAAGAAGATGGAAGCAAAATGATACCTATTATGTAATATAATTCTATTTATATGCCTTTGATAAATTGGCAAACTTAATCGATGGTGAAAGAAGTCAGAATAGGGATTAACTTTTGAAAGAGGAATAGTTACTGGTAATGTACACAGAGATGTTTCTAATCTGTTTAATGCATGATGGTACTGTTGTGTTTATTTTGTAAAAATTTATACAGCACATATAATTTCTGTACTTCATATATGTTAATTGCACTTCATTTTTCAAAACAGTTTATTCAGAGTTGGTATAATTTGGGATATCAAAATCTTACATTTTATGTAAAAATAGTTTAATGTTGAGTTCATATTACCTCATTTTTATTGAAAGAAAGATGAAACTTCCAGTTTTCTGGTTTTAGCACATAAAATATAAAATATTAAAACTTTTATAATTCAAAAATGAAATGCTTCCCTTGAAATATTTTAAAATTAATTTGTAGCTAGTTTATACCAATTTGATCTTCAACTTGTAGGATGTGGAGAAGATGAAGGATTTATCCACTGTTTTCTAGAGGCAGAAAAGTAGTCAGAATGGCAAGTAGCTTTTCAGATTACAAATTCTAGGCTCTATTTTTACTCCATCTTTAGAGTTTTAGTAAAACTTTTTTTTTCTTGCATATTCTTCTCTTAAGAATATTAATTCACAGCAGAAATTGCATGTTTATATAGGATGTTAAATTCAACTGTCAAAAGATGAGTGTCTTAGTCCCTTTTGACTGCTGTAACAGAATTACCATAGACTGTGGTTCTTAAAAATCACTTATTTCTCACAGATCTGGAATCTAAGAATGCCAAGATTAAGGTGCTAGCAGATTTGGTGTTTGGTAAGGGCCTGTTTCTTGGTTCACAGAGGGCACCTTTTTGGTGTATGCTCACTTGGCACAAGGGACAAGTGAGTTTTCTGGGTTCTCTTGTATAAGGGCACTAATCCCAACAAAGATTAGCTAATAAGGTCTCTACTATCATTACCTAATCACCTGTCAAAGGCCGCATCTCCAGATACTAACACAATGGGATTTAACTTTTAACATATAAATTTGGTGGGGGTGGTGGAGGGTCACACATTCATTTGATAGCAATTGGCTTCAAGGTTTATTACTGGACAACCTAAATGAGTACCATGTATGTGACAGATGATTTTTTATGTTTTTTTTTCAGCCGACCTTCCCCAGATCTCTGTGCTAGTAAGGAATAAAACCAGAATTGTAACCCAATCTGTCCCACTGTGAAGCCATACAATTCTCACCATGTTACATCCAAACCAATTTAATTTTCATTATGAAACTTGTCAACTCCAAATATGAAAACCTTCATCTATAGGCTGTTACAATAGTTGTCTCATTATATTATAAGTTGTAGATCTTATTTGTCTGTATTAAAACATATACATAGAAATAGCCCCTACTCAGGCCGCGTGTGGTTATTCACACCTGTAATCCCAGCACTTTGGGAGGCTGAGGCAGGTGGATCACCTGAGGTCAGGAGTTCGAGACCAGCCTGGCCAACATGGTGAAACCCCGTCTCTACTAAAAATACAAAAATTAACTGGGCATGGTGACAGGTGCCAGTAATTCTAGCTACTCGGGAGGCTGAGGCAGCAGAATTGCTTGAACCCAGGAGGCGGAGGTTGCAGTGAGCTGAGATCGTGCTATTGCACTCCAGCCTGGGTGACAGGAGCGAAACTCCATCTCAAAAAAAGAAAGAAAGATGGAAGGAAGGGAGGGAGGGAGGGAAAGAAAGAAAGAGTCCTTACTTCTACAGGTAGTGATATGTTGCATAGTGTTTGGAAAAAAATATCAGTGAAAATATGCTAGAAACCACACTCTCAGTCATGTAGAAATGCCAGCAAAAAAAAAAAAAAAAAAAGTTTATCATTCCTTTTCATAAGTAATGTATACATGTTAACCTATATATATGAGTATGCCGATCTATATATCAGCATAAAGGAGAGTGAATAACATGAACATTCCCTGCTTGAGGCACTTTGTGTAGTTTTTTTTTTTTTAAATATATGTATTTCTTCCTAAATCCATTATAGAGTAACTCATTTCAACAAGGGCAAGGTTGTGATTGGTTTTCATAAAGATAAGGCAGGGTTTATAATTAAATTTCACCAGGGACCTACCATCCTGCCTCAGGGCAAAAAACAAAAGGGCTGACAATCCTGCCCTAAGAATATAATAAAGGGTCAAAATATAAATTCCTTTTTGCTAGAATGGTAACTGCAGATTCCTTACTGGGACTTGGTTGATAACATTTTTTTTTTCTTCCCCAAATATCCCGTTTCTTTACAATATCAACTCCTATCCCCAAGGTCTTTTGAGTCACTGAAATTTCTGACATTAAGACAAAACCCTGAAAGCAGAGCAAGTGGTAATGGTGCCTATTGCTTAGATTTTTCCTTTAATGGGAGAAAAGAGGCAAATTCCTTTGACTATATTCTGCCTTTAAGTCTTCAGATCTTCTACCTTAATGTAAATTTAAAAAAGGAAAAATCAAACTATTATTTGACCCAGTGAGGAATGGCATCCCTAAATTTGGCAGACTCTTAATCTCCCAGGAAACATAATAGTATAGCAAGGATGGGAGGCAGCATCTTCAGATTGTTCTCAAATCAGGAAATAACTCAAAGAAATGGAAGGCAAAAGAAGACACAGAGCACTCTAGAGTCAGAACAGTAAGACCTAACACAAGAGGAGCCATTCCTTTGATTACTGAGTGTTAAAACTGAACTGTATCCCGCTAAAAGATACATCGAAGTCCTAACCCCCAGGACCTGTAAATATCAGCTTATTTGCAAAGAGAGTCTTTACAGATGTAATCAAGTTAAGATGAGATTATAATCAGTTACGGTGGGCTCTAATTCAGTATGATTGAGTATCTCTTTAAGAAAAAGAGAAGAGACTCATGTCTATAATCCCAGTGCTTTGAGAGGGTCATGCAGGAGGATCACCTGAGGCCTGGAGATAAAGACAAGCCTAGGCAACGTAACAAGACTCCCTTCTCTACAAAAAATAAAAAATAAAAGAAAAAGAGAAGAGACACAGGCATACAGAGAGAAGATAGCCAATGTGGTAACAGAGGTAGAAATAAGAGTGATATAGCCAAGGAACACCAAAAACTGATGACCATCACCAGAAGCTACAAGGAAACAAGTAAGGATTCTATCCATAGTCAGAGGAAGCACATGCCTGCTGACACCTTAATGGTTGGCTTCTGTCCTGCAGAACTGTGAGATAATAAATTTCTGTTTCCAAGCCTCCCAGTTTGTGATCTTTGGCTAGGGAAACCATAGGAAAACAACATACCAAGTAACCCAGGATGTTGGCACAGGAAGGCGTCATGCAGTGGGTAAGCTATACTGGTATAGTACATGAAGCACACTTCAATTACTTCATCAGTTAAAATGAGGAAAAATTTGCATGTAGCAATAGGTCTTCATAAGAAACGAAGACTCTTTGCTGAGAGTGTAGATGAAAAAGAACATGGGAATATGTAGGAAAAGACATAATCCAGAGTGGAAACACTTTCCTGTACCACCTAGGGGCTTTCATCAATTTCTTAGACTGGTATAGAAAAACTAGAAATTAATATCAAATTCTTATTTTCTTGCATCACATATAATTTGCTTCAAACACACACACTTTAGTTATTTGTAAAATATACATTGATCTCATTTCAGCACATACATTTAGTCACTACCCAGAAAAAAATTATATTTAAAACTACATAATATTTTAAGGAATAGAAACTTTCCAGATATCAAAAAATTCAATGACTACACAGATTAGGTAGCCAACTTGTCTACTGCCAAAACACAATAGTCCACAATATGGGTTAACTTATGTAAATAGCAGATTGTTGGGGATGTTTCTTGGCAATGTTGATTTTGTTTGCATTTCAATACTCCGTATTTCATCATAGATTAATTCTGATTCCAGAGAAATTAAGTCCAGATTCACGTGTGCAAAATGTATAAAGCTAATCCATAGAGTTGAATGAGCTAGAGTTCTGTGTGTTACTGTGAATACATAGGGAAGAAAAAGTCTCAGTAAATATGGATAATTTAAATAAATCTTCACATGTTTAAAATTTCATATTTTTTCCTACTTAAATATGACATTTAATAATAAAAATGACATATTACTCATATATTTAACAGCATAATCAGTTCTACATCACTTAAAAATAAGCTGTGAGTAGGTGTGGCCACTAATCTATCATCAAATATCAGTTGCAAAGAAAGAAATGAAGAGATATTTGCCCTTTTCCCTTTATGATCTATATTGGGCATAAAAGAATTGTTGAATTTCTTAGGAAGTTATGATAACGGATGCTAAATAAACACGTGGATTACAAAATCATTCCAAATGTCAAATAAAACATGGTTTAACAATTTTCATAGAAACAAGGCGATTTTATATCATCTATTTTGCTAATTTTGATCTTTATTTTTTTTTTAATTTGAAAGTAAGGAGCATCTTTAATGAAAATGTTCCAATATATGATACATATTAAACATTGTAAAGACTCAATGCACTGCTGTAATTACAATAATAGTATTGAGACTAATATATAAAATATATCAAATATGTCTATATAGTTATATGACTACATATACATTTATATATTTCTCTATACTTATACATATATATCAATGTAAATATATATATAAATATATAGATGTAAAATATATCTTGGAGTACATATAAACGCCTTGAAGAAGGCTTTTATGAAAGAGATCTATCCGTGTAGCATATGTATTATATAAGTATAATATTGGGAGGCCGAGGTGGGTGGATCACGAGGTCAGGAGATCAAGACCATCCTTGCTAACATGATGAAACCCCTTCTCTACTAAAAATCCAAAAATATCCGGGCGTGGTGGCGGGCGCCTGTAGTCCCAGCTAGTCAGGAGGCTGAGGCAGGAGAATGGCGTGAACCTGGGAGGGGGAGCTTGCAGTTAGCCAAGATCGCGCCACTGCACTCCAGCCTGGGTGACTGAACAAGACTCCGTCTCAAAAAACAAACAAACAAAAAAGTCTATTAATTAATTGATCAATTTTGAGCAACAGTTTTTTATTGTAGTCACAGGTTTAATAGATAATATGCCAGCCCTCTTTAAAGTTAATATTGGTGTGCCTAAATATGTCAAATTTTATCATTGATAATGTTTCTGTCTATCTTTTTCTTCCCTAATCTATTTGGATCATAATCTAATAATAATCAAGGAACTGTTGAGTTCCCCTAAGGACTTAGCAATATACTGGGTATTTGAACACTGAAAACTGTAAAGAATATGCTTAGTTACTGTTGAGCGGAAATGCTGAGAGGTTCATTAGGCAGAATGAGTAACTCATCCATCAGAGACATCCATGGTAAATGATTTCTCTGACAGTTCATATGTTGAATATGAGAGCACTCATGAGAACATGCACACTGGATGATGGCACGGTAACTTTTCTATTACTCCAAAAGTCTGTTCTTCAGTAAAGGCCTGTAACTCTATCTTAAATTACCTGTCATGCTATACATAGCATAGGCTATAAATCTGACCAACACATTAGATCTACTGAAATATAACTCAGGTGATTAGATTTGTGACATGGGATCACTGAAACTCTATAGAGCACATGGGTAATCTGGAATTTAAATCGTTAAGGGAAAATGATAAGAAAATTAGCAATATTCATAATGTTTGAAAAATCCTAATTTGCACACTAGTAAATAGCTGTTTAGAAATGACACCAAAATATACCCATTAGGTTACTAAATGTTGTGTAACACAAAAACAAGAGGATACATAGTTATGTTAATAAGAGGGATAGGCCAGGTGCAATGGCCCACGTTCATAATCCCAGTACTTTGAAAGGCTGAGTCAGAAGGATAACTTTAGGCCAGGAATTTGAGACCTGCCTGAGCAACGAAGCAAGACCGCATCTTTACAAGAAAATTTAAAAAAACAAATAGCCGGGTATTATGATGCACACCTGTAGTCCCAGCACTTGGGAATCTGAGGTGGGAGGATCACTTGAGCTTAGGAGTTCTGGGATACACTGAGCTTTGATGCTGTAACTGCACTACAGTCTGGGTGACAGAGTGAAGTCTTGTCTCAAAAAAAAAAAAAAAGAAAAAAAAAGGTGGTATCATCTGAAAGAAAAAAAGACCCAGACTCAGTGATGGCCTTTATTAATTATTCTAAATTATTCTAAATTATTCTTTCATTCATAATTCTACTGATAATACTATATGTTCAATAAAAATATTTTACATAAATAGTAAATCATTTGTAATATTAGCTTGGTGTAAAAGTAATAGTGGCTTTTTCCATTAAAATAATATAAACATAAATCTTAAGCACTAAAATTGAATACTAAATACTAAAATATAAGCAAATACTAAGTAAATCCTAAAAGTGAATAATTTATATTGAGTTTAAAACGTTCATTACAATGAAAATTGCATCTGATCCAATTATAGCAATAATTATTACTTTAATGGATATATAAATAGAAATGATTTACAAGGACTTCTCATTCATGTTTGTAAACAACGTGGGGACAGATTAGTGTGAAATACAGTAGTTGGAAGCAGATAAGTATATGGTGAAAAATAGAAGAACAAATGAATGGGTGAAAGTAAATGTAAAACCAAACAAACCAATGTCAGTTTAGTGAAATATAATTACATGAGCACTTTATTGCATGTGATTGGAATTTATGGAGCAAATGAAAGTTGGGAAAATTTAAACTGTAGTTGTTTTTTGGAGGGAGGGATTAGCAGTTCCATTTGTTTATTTAAATCAGATCAAAATATTAAATGATGTACATTAAATTTATATGTTGACAGATTATTTCCCTTTATAAGTCTTTCATCTCTCTATATATTTAAGATATATGTAATCAAAACATTATTGATACCATCAGTGTATTTTCTATAGCAGTAATATAAGCATGAAGTCTTTATATTTTATTGTGTCACTTTTATATTTGGGGTGATAATGATTACCTTTCAGTGTAGCCGTGCTCCAGCAAAAATAATAAATCATCATAAATAATGACATCTCCTAATGGATGCATAAAGAGAGAAAACTAAGTAAAGAAAGAAAACACACTAATAAAAAAATAAATAAATAATACATTACATAAAATGCTCACTTATACCACTAGTTAGTGATTTGTCTCCAGAGGATAAAACTACATAGCTGTTTTGAATTATTTTTTAATTTTATTTAATTTAATTTTATTTTTTGTGTAGCAGAGTCTAGCTCTGTCACCCCGGCTGGAGTGCAAAGGCACGATCTTGGCTCACTGCATCCTCTGCCGCCCGGGTTCAAAGGATTCTTCTGCCTCAGCCTACTGAGTAGCTGGAATTACAGGCACCTGCCACCTCTCCTGGCTAGTTTTTTGTATTTTTAATAGATATGGGATTTCACCACGTTGGCCAGGCTGGTCTCAAACTCCTGACTTCAGGTGATCTGCCCGCCTCGGCCTCACAAAGTGCTAGGATTGCAAGCATGAGCCACTGTGCCCAGCCTATTTTTCAATCATTTTATAAACATACAAATTATTTCTAGAGACACAAATTCTTTTATTTATTCACTCATTTAATGAAGCAATCTAAAGCTCATTGAGTAGTTCCATGAGCCAGCCAATGGAATGTAAGTTCTTTGAGAGCACTCATTATTTTGTTCTTTGCTAACCCTAGAACAGAGCCTGGCACATAGTAGATACTTAATAAATTTGTGTTAAGTGAATGAATGAATGCTATGTGCTGGCATGTAATCATGAAAAGATCATGTACAGTGCATGGCCTTCTAGTGTTTCCAGTGCAGTGGGTGAAGCTTATAGGTGTTCATAATTATTGTTACATATTAATGCAGATCTTACAGCTATCACCTAAGGCAAATAAAATTTTTGTTCAGCAACATTAAAAATAAGGTAACCCAGATGCAAGATGCCGAGTAGCTGTTTAGGGCAAGGATGGCATATGTATACATATGTAACAAACCTGCATGTTGTGCACATGTACCCTAGAACTTAAGGTATAATAATAATAACAGCAAAATAAAAAAGAATTGTGAGATATTCCAGATCTTAAATGAGTGGCTTCTTTCAAAGAAATCTCTTAATGTCTATGCAAAATAGAGGGATCCACATGTCTTTTGTCCCTCTTTTCACACTTTCACATTAGAAAAGCATCTTTACACATGAAGGCACTTATGGGCAATTTAAGAAAAATCTGGACTATGAGTCTCTAAATTGTGGAATTAAGCACAGATTGGCTGTTTACTCACCCTAGAAAAAGATTCTCTGGGGAAAGAACAACAATCAGGAATGATTCAATATCCCTGGGAAAAATTCGGTAATAAGCCTATCAGTCATCAGCTCCTAAGAAGTATTCCAGGATTCAGATCTTAGATGCACAATTTAGTATGCTTATTGAAAACTTAGAAGGAATTGTGAAGAAGCTCAAAATCTCCAATTACATTAAAATGGAATATATACAAAATTCAAAGAAACAAAGATATTTTTTGAAGTGTCAAGGAAGAGGTGATTGCAAACTTTGAAAGTTTATAAGGATTATCTTAGGGACTATAATCACAGTCAATTGTCTATTTTATCAAGGAAAATAAAAGGAAAGCACAGATATATTGCGTATTGCAATTACCTCATATTATGCCTTTTAAAAACTTTGCTTACAGAGGCCTGGCGCGGTGGTTCACGCCTGTAATGCCAGCACTTTGTGAGGCCGAGGCGGGCGGATCACTAGGTCAAGAGATGGAGACCACGGTGAAACCTCCTCTCTACTAAAAAATACAAAAAAAAAAAAAAAAAAGCCGGGCGCGGTGGTGGGCGCCTCTAGTCCCAGCTACTCCGGAGACTGAGCCAGGAGAATGGCGTGAACCCGGGAGGCAGAGCTTGCAATGAGCTGAGATCGCGCCACTGCACTCCAGCCTGGGTGACAGAGCGAGACTCCGTCTCAAAACAAACAAACAAACAAACAAAAAAACATTTACTTACAGTAAAAATTATATTATAAAACATGTATTTAGTGTTTTCAGCACTTAGTGACTTTTGGAAACTTAAGTGACTTACTTTGAGAAGTATAATAACATTTTCTTATTGAAGAATATTTGTGACATAAATATCCTTTTCTGGTATGGATAAAATTCTTTCAAAAAAGGCAGATATAGACCTACTGTAACACTGTAGATTCTTTGTAAAAAGATACTTTATATTCTTAATTCTCTTTCCATTAATTTATTACCTCAGCAAAATTTACTCATTGTTTGTCTTTTACTTACTCAACTCTGAATGCTATGTTGCTGAGTTACATATGTTTTTGTAAACCATCTCAAATATTTAATGGAACAAGGGAGAATATGAGTTAATACACTGTAAACATTTTGTTTAAATGAGCATCATCTGAAGTATAGTAACTCATCTGGGGCACTTGGGAACTGAGTAGTAGTAATATAGATCAAGAGAATCCATAAATTTTAATTTCCCCTGACAATTCTAAAGCTTTTTTTTTGTTTGTTTTATTTTTGTTTTTTTAATTTCTTAAGGCTAAGATTCGGGAGATAAATATTTGTTAATAATCAGATTAACAATACTAATCATAAGAATTAAAGCCCAATTAGATTTTAAGATGAGGAACTTTTGGTTACTAATTCCATGGTAATGCTCAAATAACATATCTGGAGAAACAGGAAATTGTGTACTGCAGAGCATTGTAGGGAGAGAAGGAAGTTCACCTATACAATGCCCTTTTAGCTTCAGCAATTATTGATTTCCATGTTAACTGAGCCCTTCGAGAGCTCTACTTTAAAACCATAAATCAACAAAAGTTACACAAATCATCTAGATTCTTACTAAATGAAAAGAAGATGTGGTATGATTTATAAGATTAGGGTTGAGATGTATAAGCAGGATTCTTATGATTAATTATCCAAAGTAAACTTTATTATTTAAGAGCTATTTGACTATAAAGAAGCTGATATTTTTCCTCAACAACGTGGATTAGATTTACATGGTGTCATAAATATTGACAGCATGGTACTAGTCATGCATTTTGATTTTTCTTTCATACTGAAAATCCTATAGAAATAAGGATTATATAAACACATTTAGGATGGATGCACTCAGGAGTTGAAATGATGGAACCAGTGACTCTATGACTATTAAGTTGTTTTCATGCTGTTAAATATTTTGCATAACAGTGGGGAACTGAGGTACAAAGGACTGTTTCAGCATCTCTTACTACAACTCTATTTTTTCCCATGATTTGTACATAGATTAAGGTTAATGGTTTTAGTCTTTTCCATGTACTATTAAGTAGAAGGTAGTGTATAAAATGTATTTTTTTTTTTAATTCCAGTGAAAGTCAAAAACTGCAGAGAATAGGTATTAAATGCCTACCTATTCCAAAGAAGTGTGTTAGAATAAAGCCATGCAGCATATACTAAAAGGTAGCAACACTGGTCAAGCACCCTACTTTACGGGTTGTATAAGACTAGAAAAATAAGAGAGTCTTTCAAGTGAATTTTTGGAGTAGAAATGGTGATTTCCTGCAAGAGGGTGAGCCTAACATCTCTCTGCTTATCAGGATATTTACTAAGTTGTGGCATTGTAACAGTTGTGAGGTATTGCTCTAGACAACCTTAGAACAAAATGATGTGGGCTTAATAGAGGTTGATGCACATATGAACATACAGACTGATGCCTGTTTTCCTTCCCCTGCCAGAAGTCTGAAGGCAGGCCTCTGGCTGGAGCAACCAAGAAAGGAATCCTCTAAGGGAGGTGCTAGAAATTTCCCCAGTTGCCAAGGCAAAGATGTCTGAGCTCTAGTGAGACTACAGAAGCTGAGTAGCTCATTCTAAGGAGACTTTGCTTTTCACTAAACAGGACAGATGATTGTAGAATTAAGAGGATTTGTCACAGGGTCAAGAGGAGGGTGAGAGGCAAGAGGCAGGAGGAGAGCACTATTCCTGTCAGAGAAACAGGCAGTGTGGTTATCACCAAGGGTGGATCTCTGCAATCCACAATGACTCCCACAAAATAACCAGCCTTTGTCATGAGAGTAGGATGCCAGTCATTATCAGCTAACATTAAACTGTAAACAGTCCTAAAACTACCAATACTCAAATGCAATTGGTTATGGTTCCACTGGTTGGTTTTATTGTAGTCTTCCTAAATGATACATTTGTAAAAGATCCATTGGGGGGAAAAACCAACAACACTGAAATACATTTAAGGGAGGGTCTCAATACTGTTAAGGTGTCTGAAATCTATGCTTATGCATAAAGGACAACGAGAAAAATGTGGAGGTGATGGAAATGAGGACTACAAATAATAAGGTGGGAGAGGTGTGAGTATTCTATTTATATACTTAAAGGGTTCTTATGTGGGAGCTTGTTTCAGGGGCTGAAATTGAGATCGGGGTGAAAATAAAAGGTGAAAATTCTGGATAAATATAAATAAAAACATTTAAGAAGCAAAAAATCCATTAAAGGAATAACTTGTGCAAAATATGTTTTCTCCTATCATTGGAATTATCTAAACCAAAACTAAATAATTACCATGGATGAGTCTGGAAGAATACCATTGACTAGATGATTTTAAAAGGTGACTATATATCTTGATTTTCAAAGAAAGTTCTAGTTTTGCCTGTTGCTTTAGAAAATTATTAATAGGGTCCTTTTATTTTCAAAAGTTTCTATAAGATACAATGAAAATGTGGTCACTGTACGTAAAAGAGACTGCCTAAATCTAAGAGTCTATGAATTTATGTCTTTGGTAAAGTCAATGACCTTCTTTTAATGATATTTCTCATACACAAAAGACTGCCTGATTTACTTTTGAGTTATTTAGAATCAAAACTGATAATATATTAGGAGAGACTTCAAAAGTATTACATACTCCATGAATTTTGTTGTTTTGCAACTATTAATTTTTGCCATTAAATGATTTCATAAGCTAAGAATATATATTTCCTGCAGCCATATGACTTACAAAATATGAGTGCACTCTGGGTGGGAATTTAGAGACCCTCTTTCTCAATGAAGAGCAAGACTCATCGGTGGCCAAGTAGTTCCATAGGACAAAATTGGTACTAGAGGAGAAAGAACATATGAACAGTGATGGAAACTGTATCAAACTACGTATTTTGGGATTATTGTCTTCAAGCTCCCAACTGAAGAAGATGGAGCTAACATTAACAAAAGATGAAAACAACTGTTTTGGTTTTATTTGCTTGGCTATTTCCACAACTTCCATTGAGCTTCCTCTAAGAATGACAAGAGAGCTGAGACGTTAGGTTAACAGGAGAAGAAACCACCCTGATCTAAACTAACCACTGGTGTCTATACTCCAATCGTTTCATGATTTATAATGCAAAGACTGTCCAACTATCTTAACCACACACCCTTGGCTCAGTTCTTTTGCCTGCCAAGATTATATTTAAGAAATGAAGTATTTCTGTTGTCAATGTTTGCAGAAATAATGATAGGCAGAAAAGAGCAAACAGTTACTAATATTATCTACTGAAAAATAAACTAAAAATGTGGTAATGACTACAGTGTTCTGATATTCCAGCTTAAGTAAGGTAACTATACGTCCTGTCGTACTGAAGATGGCCTTGGTTTCGAGCAGTTTTCTTCATATCCCTTACCGCCCCTTTTCACCCACGAAAAGATACTGATTGGGATCGAGGTGCTCAAAGAGAATGTGGCCCTGATCTATTAACAGAAAGGAGAAAAACAAAATAAAACATTAAGCCACTTCCAAAAATTAGTTTAATAAGTTTTTTTTGAACTTTGTCTTGTCGGGGCTCTTTTAGTTTCACAATCTATATCAGTTGATCTTTTGAAAGATCATTTCTCCTATGCATAATCCATCTCCTTTAAATAGTTTGTATGTTTCCTGAGAGTAAAATTCACATCAAAATGTCTTTAGTACATCTCTCAACATATTAATATTTTCTAAATAAACATTAAACATATGCATGAAGATGACTTTAGAGTGAATCCAAATTCTGTTAGAAATTTAGGAATGAACCTAGAAAGAATAAGTCTCAGTTTCAGAAGACCTGGTACTTATATGTCCATGATTTTAAATTATGTTGCATCGTAATTAAGTATAAAGGTCATGACATTATTCTAGATACATCTTCAAAAGTCACATTTGAAATTATTTATGTCTCTAAAAATAGACTCAGTGCTGACATAATTCACTTTTCAGCTTAGCGTTTTTGTGGAAACATCTTTATTGTAATAAAATTGAAGTGATTGACCTGACTTGAGAGAAATACATTTTGTACTGTATTTAACAATAGAGACTTTAAATAGAAAGTGAAAATAAGCAGCTGAATATAAGGTAATGGCAAATAACATATTTTTAAAATAGGTGTAGATAGACTTCTTTCTCTGAAAATATGAAAATTTGAGATAAATTTCATATATGAAATTTTCTCTGAAAATATGAGATAAAAAAGAGTTAAAACAGGACATTTCAGGGGAAGCAAACATCACGATTTCAGCGTCTCTTAACCACTAGAATTGTTTAACAGGAGGGAAATACTAATTAAGAGTTCACCGCCGCCAAGCAATATTTACTGTAGTTGAACTGGATGAGTTTAAAGCGGCTCAATCTCATTTCCTTGTTAAGATCTTCATACAGAAACCCAGGCTCCTCAGATTTAATCAGAGGCAGCTCCCTCTCCTCCTGCTCTCCCCAACAGAGAAGAAACACATTTGGTACTCCACGACCTCAAGAGATTATTAATCTATAAAAATGTTCTTGCCCTCCTGCAAACTCCCAGCCTATGACATAATTATGATGGCTGCTGCAGCACTGTATTGCTGTTAAAAATGGCAATAATAATGATGAAATTAAATCCTCTTTCCTTATGTATAAATGCAACACTTATTTCCATGCTATTTGGATAGGATCCATTCTTTTCCAGCAGCCATGGCTATGCATCATTCTTAAATGTACTGTAAATCTTCTAATAATTAATAACTGCTAAGGCTCGATTCCTTAAAGAATGAATTTCTATGAAATATGAATCACCCATAAGTGAATCATTTTTCACTTTCCTCAGCTGTAAAGCTAAAAGGAAAGGGAGTGATTATCA
>NW_016806320.1:736629-742355 GCF_001698545.2 Rhinopithecus bieti
ATTTATTTCACCAAAATCATAACTAATTTTTTAATTTGAATTTATAGCCACAAAAAAGAGAACTATTAATATACCACATTATACATTTTTGTACATTTCCTAATTCATATTATTTTAAATTTTTATTTATATATCTTCCTTTTTCCATTCCTGTATCCCTCTATATCCAATCTATAATTTCCACCTTATCATGGAAGCTGGGGTTCAAAAAGGCTTAGTAGCTTGTACAAAGTTCCACAATGATGACTGGTAGAACAAGACCTGTTTTCAAAATCAAGAAGTAGATCTTGCATTGTGGGTAGGGTTTGGAAATACACAAAATTCTGAGTGAGTAATTTAGGTACAAGGATTATGTGCAGTAGCTGATCCTGGGTGAGAAAGACAAAAGTCTTGGGATAGTTACTCTAAAACTTGAAACATTTGTGGCGTGGCTTCTGCTTGGCTCAGTTTTACCATGAAGGAAGTTTTCTGCAAGTAAAAACGAATAACTAAAATTCTTCATTCTCAAGTATTCTAAACATAACAAATACTATTTAATAGCTGTAAGATTCATTTGATATTATCCATTCTATTTAGCTTTATTTTTATAAATAAGGAAACTGACTAAAAATTATAAATGATCTTTCCAAAGTTGCCCAGGTAACTTGTGTAAAATTATGTAAATAGTTTGGAAATAATATTACACAACTTGAAGTATATCTAATAAAAGCACAAAGTGGGAAGGAAGGGAGGGAGGGAGGAAGGAAAGGAGGGAAGGAGGGAGGGAGGAAGGAAGGAAGGAAAGAAAACACTGATTTACTTTGCCTTTCATACTTGGTGTATCAACTTGATGATGCTTAGTGGTTATTTGAATATGAAAAGTATGTCTCAATGTATTTTCATTCCCTCAACAAAAATGTAGAATTCTCGAGAGAAGGGGAAGGTTAGGATGGGGGGATGCTGTTTCAAACAGCAAGTACTAAAATGCTTAATAGATCAATCTTGTTTTAATGTAGAAGTAATAGCCCTTAATCTGAAAAATAATCCCACTCTCTGCTTGTTTATCTCTGTATCTTGAATGTGTTTGAATTGGTTTTCTTCTATGTTAGTAACTATGTCAGTATGAGAGCCCATTAAAACTTATCCATCACTTCTACCTTTATTGATATTTCAAACAGTTTTTTTTTTTCTTCCCAGGATGTTGTAATATAGGGGAAGAATCATATAAAAGGAAAATTATACCCCACATTGCAGATTTTAGCAGTAAGTAGATCAGATATTTCCAACCAATGAATATGGTAGCAATTTGTCTTTTAGCTTTTCTGTGCACTCATGTGTGTGTGTGTGTAATTTTTTAACACTTTGCTAGTGCCACATTAGGTTAACGAGAAAACCAATTACACTAAAAATGATCCAAATATTTGTATTGGGAGCCAGAAAGAAATGTCAACATAGGGAGACAGTATCCTAGGCTTTAACCAGATGTTGAGCTCAAAGCTCACAGGCCCAGTAGGCTTATGGAGGAGAGTTTTATAGAGGAAGGAGCTTTATAGAGGAGAGAAGGCAGATGCAACCCTGTGGCCTGGGGCAAGGCTGAAAGGAGTGTGCAGGGAGCTGGTGAAGGCCTAAAAGTGGCTCTTTGCCACTCTGTAAAAAGGAAAAGGACAGTGTGTTTCTCTTGTAGTCCACGCTGGAGAAAGAACACAACTTTGCTTGGGGGCTTGCCTTACTTAACACAAAGAATGTAGTCCCAGAGGGGAGAATTTAGCTCAGTTTTGTCAAAGAAAAACTTTTTAGTGATAAATGGAATAAGAACTCACTGCTTTTAAGCAACGACTTCTAAAACAAGGTCGACAGAAGGATCAAGCTACATCAAACAAGTAAGAAATATCTAGCAAGGAACTTCCTGAAATGGTGAATATAACTGAAACTAAAACCCAGAATGTTAGCTTAAATTTCAGATACAAAATGTGATTGAGCATAGAGAGTGCCAAGTATCACTAATAAGTAGGTGTATTAAAAAAATGACAGACTAACACGATTCCCAGACTCCAGAGAGAAATCTACATTTTCACTGTGCATCTTTAGGTGTTTATCTGGAGTAAAATTGCATTGTCCTATTGACTTTTTTGTCAATTTCAAATATATAAGAAATTGATAATAAAATTTAGCTAAAGATATTAAAGCCAATAAAATGTTGGTGACTTTTATTAAATTGGCACAAAATCTTTAATATGGTACTAGTCTGTCTGAGGTGCTATAACAAGATACCATAGACTAAGTGACCTAAAAACAACAGAAATTTATCTCTCACAGTTCTGGAGGCTGAGAAGTCTAAGATAAGCAGCGGAGAGATTTGGTGTCTCTTGAGGACATATTTTCTGTTTCATAGATGACACCTTCTTACGTTTTTCTCAGATGTTAGGAGGATCATAGTAGTCTTCTGGAGAGGGTGGGATCTTTATAAGGAAACTGATTTCATTAACTAGGTTTCCACCCTCATAACTTCACCACCCAAAGGTCTTACCTCCTGGTACTATTGCCTTGGTGATTTGAATTTCAATATATAAATTTGAGGAAGACACAAATATTCAAGCCATACCACATTCACAGCTGTGTAACTGAATAAAATTAATTGAAGTAATTGTTTAGTAACCTAATCTAAAATGAGGATAAGGATAACATATATGTAAAGACAGAGGTTGGCCAAAATAATCAGTTTATTTGTTGAAATGTGGCCCAGCTCTGAATTTATAATATCAATAAAATTGTTTTTATTTATGTGCTTTTAATTTAGCATAATGTTGACATTAAAAACAACAATATAGAAAATAATAATGCTGTAGACTTAATATTTGTGTCTCTAAGAGTTCATATTTTGAAACCTAATCCCAAAGGTAAGGGGATTAGGATGTGAGATCTTTGGGAGCTTGTTAAGTCATGAAGATGAAGCTCTTACATTCTTATAAAAGGGACTTTAGGGAACTCGCTTCTTCCTTCTGCCATGTGAGGACACAACTAGAAGAAGGGTGTCTATTGAAACCAACCCAATTGTTCTGTAGATTTTTTTTTTTTTGATAAACATAGAAATTCTGATATTAAAGACTGAAATTTATATTTGTTTTATCTGAGTTCCTTCATCAGGAAACAACCTCAGGTCTTTCAAAAAAAGAAAGTATCAAATAACTGAAACTCATCAGATCACCACATCCAGAAAAAGAGATGCTGGACACCTCATTTATCATGATTGCTTCCTTGCCCCTCCCTAGTTCCTGTTTTCTTACACAGTTATATTTCTTCCCTGGTATGTAAACCCTTAGTTTTAGTTGGTCAGGGAGATGGATTTGAGACTGAGCTTCTGTCTCCTAGACTGCAGCACCCGATTACAGCCTTCTTCTTTAGTAATACTCATCATTTCAGTCATTGGCTTGCAGTGTGGGGAGGATCTAGACAGAGTCCCTGGTGTTTTGGTAACACTACGAACCAGAAAGGGGCCCTCAGCAGACATCAAATCTGCCTGCTCTTTGATCTCAGACTTTCCAGTCTTCAGCACTGTGAGAAATAAATATTTGTTGTTTATAAACCACTTCCACAGTATTCCGTTATACTATCTCAAAAGGACAAAACAAATGAAAAGCAAAGAAAATTCAAACATAATTGTCAACCTATATTTCAATCCTGGAAAGCCTTTTAAATTGAGGCAGGATGGGATGGAGAGACATATAATGAACTGAAGATACACAAGCAGCAAATAGGTCAGAGATAGAAATAACCTTAAAATATTCCAGCCAAATGGTCATTTTGTGAAGAGAATGAACACCTAGAAAGGGTACTTGCTTTGTCCAAAGTTATACTGCTACAAATGCCAGCTCTAGGTCAGGCCCTATATCACAGTGGCTGTTTCCTACTCTCATGAATTGAATTGTATTCCTCAAAAAGAAATGTTGAATTTCGAACTCCCAATATCTTAGAATGTGCCCTTAATGTTAGTTCCTCCTCGTTAGCAGGGGATATGTTCTGACATCCCCAGTTGATACCAAATCCCATTTATATTATGTTTTTTTAAAAAATAAAATATGTAACAAAATTTATTTCATAAATATATATGTATAACATAAAATTTGGATTACTCTAATTCACAGAGATTCAAAAGGAAAAGTATATAAAGATTTAAGACAACATCATTAACTCTGGGCTACAAATAAAGAAATATGTACTTATTTAAAATTGCAAATCCTTAAGAGAGAAAATAATGTCTGGAGCCTACTGGGAAAGTGATAATATATGACCTCACAATAATGTTGGGGAATAAAACTTGGCTCATCTCCCTGCCATGCAAAGTATGGATATTTTAGTTCTTACTCGTTATCACCAAAGTTTATATAAAATTGACTCTATACACAACTTAAAAGTCTTTGATTTATTTTAACTCACTGAAATATAATGGCTACCTAGAGTAAATTCAGGAAATGTATTTATAAAATAAGCCAGTGGGTTATAAATAGCTCATATATAATGTATTTGATAAGAGGAGATATTGATAATTGGATTTTTTTAAAAAAGTTTAAAAGCAATATATAAGCAAAGGTTTAGAGAAATCACATAAAAGGGAATGTTGTCTCTTATCTTCAACTTTAGTTCTGGAAGGTCACAGTATATTGTTTGGCAGCAAAGACTTCTTGCATCAAGCAGACCGGCTTTGCCATTCATTAACTGATGTTAGGCAGTCTTTCTCAGCCTCAGTTTCCTCATATATAAATTTAATCTTCCTCAAAAATTTTATGTGGGAAAATGAGATAATGCATATACAATGTTTGAGTACAAAGCCTATCTCCTAGTAAGCCCTTACGCTTGCTTTGAGGTATTGTTGTTATTATGAAATTGAGCTTTATATACACAGAACATCAAATCATTAAGCTCTGTAACATTAGAAGAATGACATTGACCTTCTCTAATGATTCTTGTTTTTGCTTTATAAAGGTATTAAAGTAGTACAATTATTATGTGTCAATAAGAAAATAGTAATAAAAAAGATATTAAAATTAACAAATAGTGCACACCATTTAGTAGCAGTAACAAGCGTTTTTCCAAATATTTCTCATATAATAACTCATTGAATTCTTATAGCTATTCTATGTGGTAGCCATTATTATTATTCCTGTTTTATAAATGAGAAATCAAGGCACAGAGAGGTTCTTAAGCTTACCTAAGAATTTACAACAGATGCGAGTGTTGCCGCTGAGGAAACCTGGCTTCAGAATCTGCTTGTAACATTAAGCGATACTGCTGTTGTATCGCCTCACTTTGTGGATCACTACAGAATGTGCTTTGTTCACTCACTTATGTGAAGGTTTATAGAAATTTTAATTCGATACTCACATCTTTCTCTCTTACTAGGTAATGTTATTGTATTTTTATGGTTTTTAAATAATGTAAACAAGATAGTCTTACCTTCAGTCCATTCAAAGGAAATGTTTGTCCACAGTTCTGACTTTTAGCTTCATTGTAAAAGTACTTTTATGCACCTAAAAGAACTGAAAAGAAAACAAGGGTGTATTGCAGGGATACTTATATGAGGAAGCTCTTATAATTTAAATATCTATGCTCCTAACAAAACAAGAAGCCAGGGATTATAATTTACAAAAGAAAAGAGGCCGGGTGCGGTGGCTTAAGCCTGTAATCCCAGCACTTTGGGAGGCCGAGACGGGCGGATCACGAGGTCAGGAGATCGAGACCATCCTGGCTAA
>NW_016806320.1:742954-784038 GCF_001698545.2 Rhinopithecus bieti
CAAAAAAAAAAAAAAAAAAAAAAAAAAAAAAAAAAAAAAAGTTGGTTGGCAACTGGGATTCATAATAAAACTGTGGGTCTGACCATAGGCTCATAGAGGGAAAACTGTATAAAAAAGAAGGAGACTTTTTTTCACCATATTGTTTCCTGCATCGAGACCTATCCTAGGAGATTTATGCAGAGTCATATTTGTAGCAAGATGAAAGGGTGCTCTGTCCTAAGAATCAAAGCCAAGGAAAGAATGAATAATAGAATGGCAACAATAAGCTCCATCTTCTTATCATCTTGCATGAAAAGGACGTGAAAATGCTTCTGATGCTCCCATTAAGCACAGTAAACTGTTTTAGGAGGATTATACTGAAACCATTTCATGTTTATTCCTGTTTAAAGGTAAGATACTATTCCCAATTTTATTAAGACTTCAGTAGATTTAAATGTGTTTATATTTTTCAACTTTATATTCAGAATATTTTATTGATAGGGTTGATACTTGTTCAGAATATTTACTTGCATAGTTGATTTTCACATAGTTGTTTACTCCCAAAATATTTTAAAAGCTGTATTTTAAGTGTAATGAATATCCATCATAAAATTCAGATAGCATTTAAAGTATAGAAAATAAATATTAGCTGAATTTCTTTCACTCATACATAACCCTAACATGTTCATATACTATACATTGTCATCATGAAACTGGCCCAGTTGTCCCATAGAGCTGTTTACAGTTTTTTTTTTTTTCTTTTGAATACACATGGAAATTGACCCTCCCAGTCTTAAAACTTGAGAAATTTTACATTTGTCTTCAGTTCTCCCAGATAGCATCAAGGAGCTGAAACTTGCTAGCTCATCATATCTGGACAATGAGACACCATGCCCCTCACTAGTCATGATTGCCTAACTGACCACCTTTGACCAATTTATCTTCCTTACCCCTCCCTAATTCCTGCTTTCCCACATGCAGTTATATTTCTTCCCAGATATATAAACGCCTAATTTTGGTCAGTTGGGATCTGATTTGAGACTTATCTCCCATCTTCTCAACTGGATCACCTGTATAAAGCCTTCTCTGGCAATACTCATTCTCTCAATGATTGGCTTTCTGTGGGACAACCAACAGGACCGAGACAGAACCGTGGGTGTTTCAGTAACAATCACAATACTATATTATCCTAGTATAGACATAATTACATATTTTAGACTTAATAACTTTTAATAACAAACATATTTGTACCGTAATTTTTTAAAGCAATCCCATATTGAAGGACCTTGAAGTTGCTTTTAAGGTTTTCCTGTCATAAACAAGGCCACAGATAATATCTTTTCACATTTTCCTAGTTAGTTCTGTAGGATACACAGTTACAAATGGTAATAGTATATTAAAGAGCATTCATATTTTAAACACTTTATTACATATTTTTCACCTACCTTCCTAAATGTACTAATATTTGTTTCCCCCAATGTTACATGTGAATGCCCTTTATCATCAACATCAGAAATAGCCAAGTATCTCTTGGGGAAGCCTCTTTTGCCCATTCCTGATGTCTATTAATTTTTTTTCTATAAATATTCTGGCCTTCTGGCCCAATACCTTACTTCAGTCCACAGAAGAACAAGTTAATAGTTTGGTGCTAGCAGTCATTGATCCATTTTTGTGAAGAAGGAAATACTAATTTGGGAAATTTATTCTCATTTGAAAACTTACACTGTCAATTGGTTAGACTAGAATTATAGTCCCTCAAATCTTGTTGACTATGTGATTCCAAGTTAGAATTGTGTGAGATATGAAAAGTTGAAACAGAAATCCTTACTTTTTGAGGATCATACAATTAGAGGCAATGAAAGAAATCACACAGTTGTTGGCCAGGTCTAGCCGCTCTCACTTTCCTTCACTTTGTGTCCAGCTCATTTTTCAAACTGTTGGCCTTGCTGATCAAGAGTCACCACTTCTTCAACACACACTTAGCTGCAGAACTACAGAAGAAACAGCTCCCCATACATTTTTTTCACCAGCATCCCTTAATGGTCCCACATTGTTGGCTAAATATCAGATTGACAGGTTGGTAACATCATTGATTTTCCAACTCTCTCTCTAAATACTCATTTCCTCAGTAATTCTCATGGTTGTGTAATGTGTAATTACTATAATAAATATCTTACCTGGTTCTCGTGTGATTCTCTTACCTGATTAAACGCTGCCTGGTTTATATTTCCTCCTCTCCACCTGGGCCAATGAAAACTAATATGTTGGGGCTCTACAAACTCAAATCTAGCCTCCCATGGGCTATCCTAGGAATGTAGTTGAATATGGAATGAGAAAACTCATTTTGGTTCTCACAATAAGGTATGTTAACCAGCCAATATTTAATCATTAATAAAGGGAGTATGATTGTTCTCTATATGTGGCCCTACAAATTGTGTCAAGTTGGTCTAGAACAGAGAAAATAGGTGCTATCAACAGACTCTTTCTTCACCACTTTAAGGGTCATTCTTAATATTTTTTTTCAATTTTGCTGATTTAAAAAGCAAAATAAAATATTACTTTAAAATTTAAATTTATTTGAGTATTAATTTTTAGTATATATTTATATGTTGACTCACCATTTGCAATGTGATTTATTCTAAATGCTAGCTCATGCATTGTAGTCATTGATTGATTGGCCTATTTATTTTCTTTTTTATTAGACTATGTGAAAACTTACTTTAGTCGACTGTTTATATTTGATGAATATATGCTAAATATTCCTCACTTTGTTTTATAAATTTCTTCATTGTTTTATGTCAAATATATAAAAACAAATAATAAAATGACAGATATTAAAACTTTTGTACTTCAAAGGACACCATTAAAATGAAAACACAAGTCACAGATTAGGAGAGAATTTATATAAATAATATGTGATAAAAGGAAATAAAATAAATATAAATTTTGTATCTAGAGTATAAAAATATATCTTATTACTTGATACTAAAAAGACAACTTATTTCACCAAAAAATTCAACAAAGAAGATATATGAATTGCCAATAAACTCATGGTATGATTGTTGACACTATTAGACTTGAGAGAAATTCAAATTTAAAGCACAATGAGCTACAACTTCACAGCTACAAGAACAGCCATAGTAAAAAAAATAGACAATAACAAATGTTGGTGATAATGTAGACAAGTTGGAAACTCAAAATGATTCAATTACTAGAAAAAAATATGACAACTTTTTTTTTATTATTATACTTTAAGTTCTGGGATACATGTGCAGAACATGCAGGTTTGTTACATACGTATACACGTGCCATGGCAGTTTGCTACACCCATCAACCCGTCATATATATTAGATATTTCTCCTAATGCTGTCCCTGCCCTAGACCCATCGCCAGACAGGACCCAGTATGTGATATGTTCCCCTTCCTGTGTTCATGTGTTCTCATTGTTCAAATATCACTTACGAGTGAGAACATGCACTGTTTGGTTTTCTGTTTCTGTGCTGGTTTGCTGAGAATGATGGTTTCCAGCTTCATCCATGTCCATGGAAAGGACATGAACTCATCCTTTTTTATGGATGCATAGTATTCCATTGTGTATATGTGCCACATTTTCTTTATTCAGTCTATCATTAATGGGCATTTGGGTTGGTTCCAAGTCTTTGCTATTGTGAATAGTGCTGCAATAAACATCTGTGTGTATTTGTCTTTATAGTAGAATGATTTATAATCCTTTGGGTGTATAACCGGTAATGGGATTGCTGGGTCAAATGGTATTTCTGGTCCTAGATCCTTGAGGAATCACCACACTGTCTTCCACAATGGTTGAACTAATTTACGCTCCCACCAACAGTGTAAAAGCATTTCTATTTCTCCACATCCTCTTCAGCATCTGTTGTTTCCTGATTGTTAATGATCGCCATTCTACCTGGCATGAGATGGTATCTCATTGTGGTTTTGATTTGCATTTCTCTAATGATCAGTGATGATGAGCTTTTTTTCATATGGTTGTTGGCTGCATAAATGTCTTCTTTTGAGAAGTGTCTGTTCATATCCTTCACCCACTTTTTGATGGTTTTTTTTTTTTCTTGTAAATTTGTTTAAGTACTTTGTGGATTCTGGATATTAACCCCTTGTCAGATGGACAGATTGCAAAAATTTTCGTCCATTCTATAGGTTGCCTGTTCACTCTGATGGTAGTTTCTTTGCTGTGCAGAAGGTCTTTAGGTTAATTAGATCCCATTTGTCAATTTTTGCTTTTGTTGCTATTGCTTTTGGTGTTTTAGTCATTAAGTCTTTGCCTATGCCTATGTCCTGAATGGTATTGCCTAGGTTTTCTTCTATTGTTTTTATGGTTTTAGGTCTTATGTTTAAGTCTTTAATCCATCTTGAGTTAGTGTTTGTATAAGGTGTAAGGAAGGGGTCGAGTTTCAGTTTTCTGCATATGGCTAGCCAGTTTTCCCAACACCATTTATTAAGTAGGGAATTCTTTCCCCATTGCTTGCTTGTGTCAGGTTTGTCAAAGATCAGATAGTTGTAGATGTTTGGCATTATTTCTGAGGCCACTGTTCTGTTCCATTGCTTTATATATCTGTTTTGGTACCAGTACCATGCTGTAAAGCTGTATGCATCATGCTGACAATTTTTTTTTAAGTTAAATACAGTTAGGAAATCCAAAAATTCCATTTCTAGGTATCTACCTAGCAAAAACGAATACATTTGTCCACACACAGAAAAATATATATTTATAGCAGCATTATTTACAACACATAGACAAAAGTGTAAACAACCCATATTTTCATCAACAGATTAAAAAAATGAAATATATGCATAAAGTAGTATATTATTCAGCAATAAAAAATATGAAATATTGATACACACACAACATCTATAAAAATATTTTGCCACATGAAAGAAGCCAGGGGTAAGAAACAATATATTATATGTTTCCATTTATTTTAAATGTCCACAAAAGGCAAACATATAAACACAGAAAGTAGACCTGTGCTCTGGGTAACTGCAAATGGGCGTGCAGAACTTTTTTAAGGTCATGGAAATGTTCTAAAATTGTATTATGTTGGAGATTGCACAACTCTGTAAATATATAAAAGTCATTACATTGTACACCTAAAATGAGTAAATTTTGTGGTATGGAAATTATACTTTAATAAAGCTATTAAAAAGAGAAACCAAAAATTTAGTTAGTATCATTTATTTGGAGCTGAGGGATATAAGCATAATTAATCTTTACCTATGAAATGTAGATTTATGAAATAGTTACCTGATTTGCCCAAGAGTACTAAAAAAGAAGGTTAAGAAATCAATCATGCTAACACACTGGGTTCTAAATTCCCAGGGGACACGAAATTGAAATTGTAAATAATTATAATGTACTAAAATATTTCACTTTGCTTTCATGTATTTTAAAATAAATTATAAAATAAGCCATCTATAGTAAAAATAATTAAAACAAAATAGTCTTATTAAAATAAATCCAACACAATGAAAAAAACTGAATCTATAACTTATCTCTTAAATCAAGCTCAAAAGAAATGAGAGTGCATGATCATATTAGATAAAGGGTACATGCACTATAAATGAAGTGCCAAATTTAAACTTTCTTTGGCTGAATCTTTTTGGATGGAAAAATTCTGTATACACATTCTAGGTAGTAAGCTTGGTCAGAAACTCTGAGAACATGTGTCTTTGGGGATCTAAGCACCATTTACTTATCTTGCTTCAGATCATTTCATGATAGAGATCTAGGGGGAAAACAAGCAAGTCAAAGAAAGGAATAGAAAATGAAGAAACTAGAGAGGGAGGATCAAAGCACTTTTCATATTTATATATTTACTTTATTTATTTTTTATATTTTAATCCCTTATTCTGAGAAGCATATATATTTATTTTTAACCAAGGATTGTCTTTGAAAACCACCAAAAATAAATAAATAAATAAATAAATAAATAAATAAATAAAAGAAAGACGCAAAGGAACTTTCTCCATACTGCCTTTGAAAAATCACAGGGAAATGATTCAAAGCACCTTTCTGTACAGAACCTGAATAACAGGAGATAAAGGAATACGTGGAAAACGTTAAAAAATAAATGCAATGATAAAGGCACTCTTTTCAGTAGTGTGCTACACAGTTTTCTGTTTTCATTTTGTAGATTCTACTGTATAAAGAGGCATTTATTATACACATGTTCCTCTGTTCTTATATTAAAATTCATGCATGTCTTTCTCCTGCAATTGAAAATAACAAATAAAATTTCTATTCTAAATTCTTAAAGCACTTTTATGGGTATTAATGTAGCCCGATCTCCACAAGATGCAATACATGTAGGCAAATATAATTTTCCTTAGTTTCTGTAGGAGAAAATAAAAGATGTTAATTGATTTGGTCATGTCATAAATTTGGCAATATGTATAGTTGAAGCTTAAAACCAGGTCTGAAGAGCCTAGTATTTAAAACAATAATTTTGCCTTGTTTTGTTTTATCATCAGAACATCACCTCCACAAACAGTATCACTTTATCTCGATTTCAAAACGGAATATGATGGTTAATCTATACAACTGGTCACAAAATGGCCTGAGAACAAATTTAACTGTGACTTTCAATGAAACAAACTACAGGTTATTTCAGAAAATGAAGTAATTGGCTTAACCAGAAGCTGTCAATTAATTCTAATATAAAGTAAAACAGGATATACCACTAAATGGCTAATATTATCTGGTGTCAGGTATTACATATAAAACATTTCTTTTAAAAGTTTATTGAATACACACAATTAAAATGTGTATTTCATAAATGTTCAAAAGTCTAGTACACTTAGAATTGCACCAATATTTAACACTTTAAATTTCTCATTTTTTTCCTTTAGGTAATATTGCAGATACCTAGTGGATGGTATTTTAAAGAAAATGTTTTGAGAAATGATTATATGATATTAATAGCATCCAGGAATAATTCTGAAAGAAATATAACCATTATTTATCGTGTACATTAAGTCCATTTTCTTTCTCCCTACCTGACCACCAAAGCAAAACGTACCTACAGATGGCCATAAAACAATATATTTTTTCTTAGCTTCTGTAGTTAACTTATTCCTTAAGCTTTTAATCAAGGGAGGACATTGTCAGTCTTTGTTGTTGCTAAACCAAAACCAAAGGACTAATATTTAATAAGGTAGCTCATTTATTTAAATAGGAAACATATTATGCAACTAGAAAGTATCATTACAGACTTTAAGTGAATAATTTTACTTATTGAAATGAATTTTAGCAGTCAGATTGAAACTGTCAGGTTTAAATCTTTATTTTTCAATGATTCCAATTATTTTGAGTACCAAATGCTTTAATTATCTCAAGAAGGCAATTAATAAGCTCAATTTGACAAATCAAAAATGCTCGTCAATTTTTAAAACATTAAAATATTCTTTCTGTTATAAATGAGCACACTCCACAGACTTTTTTAAAACTTCTTATAATTCCCAAACTTAAGTGTCAAGAGGATGAACAATGTGTCTATGTCAATGGGTTTTCTAATCTAGGTTTGCTTTTTCTTTAATCTACATTTGTCTAAGCTTACAAAGAATGTAGAAAATATATTCACAGTTAATTCTAGCTATGACACACAAATAAGGAAAATAATGTTTTATTTTGAAGAGGAATTNTTTTGAGAAGTGTCTGTTCATATCCTTCACCCACTTTTGATGGTTTTTTTTTTTCTTGTAAATTTGTTTAAGTACTTTGTGGATTCTGGATATTAACCCCTTGTCAGATGGACAGATTGCAAAATTTTCGTCCATTCTATAGGTTGCCTGTTCACTCTGATGGTAGTTTCTTTGCTGTGCAGAAGGTCTTTAGGTTAATTAGATCCCATTTGTCAATTTTGCTTTTGTTGCTATTGCTTTTGGTGTTTTAGTCATTAAGTCTTTGCCTATGCCTATGTCCTGAATGGTATTGCCTAGGTTTTCTTCTATTGTTTTATGGTTTTAGGTCTTATGTTTAAGTCTTTAATCCATCTTGAGTTAGTGTTTGTATAAGGTGTAAGGAAGGGGTCGAGTTTCAGTTTTCTGCATATGGCTAGCCAGTTTTCCCAACACCATTTATTAAGTAGGGAATTCTTTCCCCATTGCTTGCTTGTGTCAGGTTTGTCAAAGATCAGATAGTTGTAGATGTTTGGCATTATTTCTGAGGCCACTGTTCTGTTCCATTGCTTTATATATCTGTTTTGGTACCAGTACCATGCTGTAAAGCTGTATGCATCATGCTGACAATTTTTTTTTAAGTTAAATACAGTTAGGAAATCCAAAATTCCATTTCTAGGTATCTACCTAGCAAAACGAATACATTTGTCCACACACAGAAAATATATATTTATAGCAGCATTATTTACAACACATAGACAAAAGTGTAAACAACCCATATTTTCATCAACAGATTAAAAAAATGAAATATATGCATAAAGTAGTATATTATTCAGCAATAAAAAATATGAAATATTGATACACACACAACATCTATAAAATATTTTGCCACATGAAAGAAGCCAGGGGTAAGAAACAATATATTATATGTTTCCATTTATTTTAAATGTCCACAAAAGGCAAACATATAAACACAGAAAGTAGACCTGTGCTCTGGGTAACTGCAAATGGGCGTGCAGAACTTTTTTAAGGTCATGGAAATGTTCTAAAATTGTATTATGTTGGAGATTGCACAACTCTGTAAATATATAAAAGTCATTACATTGTACACCTAAAATGAGTAAATTTTGTGGTATGGAAATTATACTTTAATAAAGCTATTAAAAGAGAAACCAAAATTTAGTTAGTATCATTTATTTGGAGCTGAGGGATATAAGCATAATTAATCTTTACCTATGAAATGTAGATTTATGAAATAGTTACCTGATTTGCCCAAGAGTACTAAAAAAGAAGGTTAAGAAATCAATCATGCTAACACACTGGGTTCTAAATTCCCAGGGGACACGAAATTGAAATTGTAAATAATTATAATGTACTAAAATATTTCACTTTGCTTTCATGTATTTTAAAATAAATTATAAAATAAGCCATCTATAGTAAAATAATTAAAACAAAATAGTCTTATTAAAATAAATCCAACACAATGAAAAAAACTGAATCTATAACTTATCTCTTAAATCAAGCTCAAAAGAAATGAGAGTGCATGATCATATTAGATAAAGGGTACATGCACTATAAATGAAGTGCCAAATTTAAACTTTCTTTGGCTGAATCTTTTGGATGGAAAATTCTGTATACACATTCTAGGTAGTAAGCTTGGTCAGAAACTCTGAGAACATGTGTCTTTGGGGATCTAAGCACCATTTACTTATCTTGCTTCAGATCATTTCATGATAGAGATCTAGGGGAAAACAAGCAAGTCAAAGAAAGGAATAGAAAATGAAGAAACTAGAGAGGGAGGATCAAAGCACTTTTCATATTTATATATTTACTTTATTTATTTTTTATATTTTAATCCCTTATTCTGAGAAGCATATATATTTATTTTTAACCAAGGATTGTCTTTGAAAACCACCAAAAATAAATAAATAAATAAATAAATAAATAAATAAATAAAAGAAAGACGCAAAGGAACTTTCTCCATACTGCCTTTGAAAAATCACAGGGAAATGATTCAAAGCACCTTTCTGTACAGAACCTGAATAACAGGAGATAAAGGAATACGTGGAAAACGTTAAAAAATAAATGCAATGATAAAGGCACTCTTTTTCAGTAGTGTGCTACACAGTTTTCTGTTTTTCATTTTGTAGATTCTACTGTATAAAGAGGCATTTATTATACACATGTTCCTCTGTTCTTATATTAAAATTCATGCATGTCTTTCTCCTGCAATTGAAAAATAACAAATAAAATTTCTATTCTAAATTCTTAAAGCACTTTTATGGGTATTAATGTAGCCCGATCTCCACAAGATGCAATACATGTAGGCAAATATAATTTTCCTTAGTTTCTGTAGGAGAAAAATAAAAGATGTTAATTGATTTGGTCATGTCATAAATTTGGCAATATGTATAGTTGAAGCTTAAAACCAGGTCTGAAGAGCCTAGTATTTAAAACAATAATTTTGCCTTGTTTTGTTTTATCATCAGAACATCACCTCCACAAACAGTATCACTTTATCTCGATTTCAAAAACGGAATATGATGGTTAATCTATACAACTGGTCACAAAATGGCCTGAGAACAAATTTAACTGTGACTTTCAATGAAACAAACTACAGGTTATTTCAGAAAATGAAGTAATTGGCTTAACCAGAAGCTGTCAATTAATTCTAATATAAAGTAAAACAGGATATACCACTAAATGGCTAATATTATCTGGTGTCAGGTATTACATATAAAACATTTCTTTTTAAAAAGTTTATTGAATACACACAATTAAAAATGTGTATTTCATAAATGTTCAAAAGTCTAGTACACTTAGAATTGCACCAATATTTAACACTTTAAATTTCTCATTTTTTTCCTTTAGGTAATATTGCAGATACCTAGTGGATGGTATTTTAAAGAAAATGTTTTGAGAAATGATTATATGATATTAATAGCATCCAGGAATAATTCTGAAAGAAATATAACCATTATTTATCGTGTACATTAAGTCCATTTTTCTTTCTCCCTACCTGACCACCAAAGCAAAACGTACCTACAGATGGCCATAAAACAATATATTTTTTCTTAGCTTCTGTAGTTAACTTATTCCTTAAGCTTTTAATCAAGGGAGGACATTGTCAGTCTTTGTTGTTGCTAAACCAAAACCAAAGGACTAATATTTAATAAGGTAGCTCATTTATTTAAATAGGAAACATATTATGCAACTAGAAAGTATCATTACAGACTTTAAGTGAATAATTTTACTTATTGAAATGAATTTTAGCAGTCAGATTGAAACTGTCAGGTTTAAATCTTTATTTTTCAATGATTCCAATTATTTTGAGTACCAAATGCTTTAATTATCTCAAGAAGGCAATTAATAAGCTCAATTTGACAAATCAAAAATGCTCGTCAATTTTTAAAACATTAAAATATTCTTTCTGTTATAAATGAGCACACTCCACAGACTTTTTTAAAACTTCTTATAATTCCCAAACTTAAGTGTCAAGAGGATGAACAATGTGTCTATGTCAATGGGTTTTCTAATCTAGGTTTGCTTTTTCTTTAATCTACATTTGTCTAAGCTTACAAAGAATGTAGAAAATATATTCACAGTTAATTCTAGCTATGACACACAAATAAGGAAAATAATGTTTTATTTTGAAGAGGAATTTTGTTTTTCAAACTTTCCTTTTAGCTGTCTTATGAGCTGATTCCTAGAATTAGCTTTATCACTTACTAGTTCTGACATAAAGGAAGAGACTTTTCATTATTCATGCAAAATAATGTTTTGATTAAATTTTATTCCATCTCTGAAGTGTTTAGTAAACTATTATCTATCTAATGAAAATATATTCCAAATAGAGTGGTCCCTGAAACATACTAAAAGGTCTTTACACAGTCCCTATTTAAATAAGCATTCCCTACAAAGTCTCAAATATTCCTAAAGATATTTGTAATCTTGATTTTATTATAAATTGGGTTTACCCCATAATAAAAATTTTAAATGCATCAAGTAATTATATCTAACATGATTTTCTTTTAAAACTTTAGTTGATAAGATGTTTTCCACCCTGTAGAGAACCTTCCTAGGTAAAGAAAGAAGCAGCAAAAAATGGCTAAAGTTGTCAAAATGAAACTTCTCTTTTGTATAAATTTTTTTCACAGATCAATCCATTCCTTAACTAGCATATATTAACATTTGTTTTAAAATAAAGAGAGGCATTATAATACAGAAATATAAATTATGATATGTTATCTTTCTTAGAAAATCAACTAAAATTAGATCCCTGAAAATTATTTTTTAATTCCTTCTTTTGGCAGCCAGTTGTGGCTTTCAATGTATTCTTTTATTCTTCATGAACCACAAAGAATAGGTATATATGCATTGAAGCATAAGTTTGGTTTCCTATGTCATTATCCATGGTTTGCATACAACAAATATTAAGAGCCATAAAACTATACAGCCATGGTATTGGGCTCAGTGACCTGCCCTGATAGTGAATTCAACAGATTGACTTTATGAAGCATAAAGCTGTTTTTTGTTTTCCAAGTTTATAAGAGTTAATAAGAGCTAGCATTCTATTTCTATAACCTGGCTTGGGTTAAATTCAAATCTGTGTATTTGCCACTTGCCTCAAAACATAAGAAAAATCAGTATTTGCCAGGAGTCATACTGTATAATTCTGAGATCAGAATCTGGTTCAGAGGTAACTAGAAATTACTCATTGTATTCTGAAAAAACTATGCTAAAATTACAACTGATGGATACAGGTATAGTAAATTGGATCATTTCCTATTTATATTCCCCACTACAATATTTAAAAAATGAATATACTTTTTATTTCGTACTATGCTTGATCCCTGAATAAGAGAGAGCATTCGAGGGGGAACACTCAGCCAAATATCCATATCCTAATAGAATGCTTTCTTGCATCTAGGGGTCTTGGGGAGTAACAGATACTTTGCTGGTAAAGATACAGGGTAAGAGATGCTTCATAAACTATTTGCACCGTTGAAAGTTGTGAAAGCCCTTCAAGAGAATGGTAGTCATTCACTCTAAATTGTCTCCAGAGCAGCAGTCTCACTGTGTCACAAATGCTTGTGAGATGTATCACAGGGACTATATTACAAATAATAAACAACTGACGTGTGAAGATACTTTATTTAAATAAAATCACTGCAAATTTATGATTGTCTCTAGTACTCGTTTGTTATTAGATACTCTAGCTCCTGAGCTGGAGGAAGCAGAGAAATTCAGTTTCTATGGCCTTTTAAGTATTTTTCTATACATTATTTTATGACATTCCAGAATATTCCAAATTAACTTCTTTTTGAACAAATGTGTCTTGCAGCACGTGACTTGCATGTAAATGAGAACTATGCCAATCTTCTGACATTGGCCGTAACAGGAAGTAGGCTCACTATATAAACTGTTAAGCCAATGTAATGGCCACAACTATTGTATTAACTTCTCATCCTCGTTTACTTTTCCCACAAGGCTACTCTTTATTTGTGAAACAAACAGGCTGGTAATTGGCTCTTCACCTTTTGCCTGCACTTTTATCAAGATTTGTTAAATAAGGTTAAAGAAATCAAGATGAGATTGATGTATGAATCATTGTAACAGAGAAAACTGAGAGTCCCCTGGCCATTCATTTTCTGGCAATAAAATCTAATGCTGTTAAAGAAAGAAGTTGTGTATAATCCATAAGTTCCTGGTTGCAGTAATATTAATAACAACAGTGAAATAATAACAGTTCCCAGGGTCAATTATTTTCTCTTACATTACTCATAGCGATTTAAAATTATAAATAAAGAATATCTACAGGTTTCTCTTCTGAAAGCTATTTTTTCACTAATGTTGAAGGCATTCAATCAACATGACTTGAACTATTTAAAAGAAAGTTGCCTAAAACACAAGCATATTGACTTCATAAAAGTAGAAAACTAAAGTCCACATTAATCTCATTGCAATCATCATCTGGAATGCTGATAAAGATATTTGTCAAAGGGAATCTCAAGTTGCTGTATAACCTCCTCATAAAGTTCCTTATTGGAATACATTTCCACTGCAATTTAATATGGTTAAATTTATTCACAATAATAGCATAATTTTGAAATTCAATTGAGAAATTCTACATATTGGGTTTTTCTGTGATTTATTTTAAATAAAACCTATTAATTCACCATTAAAAACTCAATTGAATATTTTATTATGATGGAATATAATTCTAAATTTATGAATTGCATGTAAAACAATAGCTTTCATATCTTCAAAACAGTCAGTTTTATAATGTACAGTGGGATCACATGTCATGCATGTTAATGCAGGTATGTTTTATATCTAGTCAGTGCTGGTTAATTATTTTGTTTGAGAAGAATCTCTCACATAGCAGGAGACATCTCTGTAAAACAACTATATTGTATATTTCTTGAGACTTTGGATGCAGCACACCGACACACATGTATGAATCTAGAAGTCACAACAACAAAGGTCAATAATAGAAATCGGAAACATTTGAACCTGCAGGCTGCTTTTAGACTTACATCAGTTATCTTGTTTTGATACCAGTTGTGAGAACTTAAATATACAATTTGATATTGAGTTTTTTAGCTGTCAAAGAGAAAAAAAGAATAAAGAAAAAAGAAAATACCAATTCTTGAAGGTAAGCAATTATTTTCCCTTTTTTTCTGTCTCCCAGAAGGGAATGTATTTAGAGGATTTTAACTGTTGTAGTTGTTAACATCCTTTTCTTCTAACATCCTTAAATGAAAGTAAAAGGCAGACATTGGAACTCAATTCAGAAAAGCGATTTGTGAGAGGCTAAATTGATGTGATATGATCCAGTATATAAATGTGGTTACCTGGCTTCATATAGTAATAGGATTTAGCCTGTACTTTAAATGATCTTTTTAAGATATAACTTCTTTCCAAATGGCATGTAATAGGAGCCAATAGCAGATTGAGAATGACTCTTTAACCAGACTTGCAAAGCTGATTCTCTATTTTTTATTAAGATCAAATCTGTGAGTATTGGATGCCAGATAGAAACAGTAAGATAGAGAATAAATTGATTTAGTTGGCGGAAGGAGGTGAACATAAATAAGATGGAAACAGGAAAATAAATGAAGCTTTTTTGAATATAGGAAATAGACTAACCAGAGAATAAAGGGTTGGAAAACTATGTAGGTATTGGAGAGTTAGGAATATAATGTGAAACAGATCTATGTTTTAGGTGAGTTACTTTGCACTAATTGCCATGTATAAAATTAACAGAAAGAAGCTGGAGGGGCAGAATAATGTGGCAGCCAAAATTAATGTGCCTTACATGGCAGGAGATAATATCTTGCAAAAACAACTAAATTTGATATTTCATCACGAAGCTTTATTTAGTAATTAACTCATTTTTAGAAACACACATGGATATTAAGTCTCAAAATAGTTGCTTTCTGTTAGATCCTTATTGTTAGAAGTCATCAATGTTATTTCTGATGCAGTTATATTATCTTTCCAATTACCAAGAAGAAATAAAACAAATGAAAATGATAATTTGCCACTCGTGGACCATTAAACACAAACTATATATGTAGTCTGCAGTTGGGGACAGAAGCCATTGTGGACCAGTTTTCTTTTATAAAATTTCCCTCTCTTCTCACAAACTTTGTGATACAGTTTATTTTATTTCTCTTGATTTGAACTTTTAATAAAACTTGCCTGATTCACTAATATGCCTTGTGTTTCTCGGTTTTAAAAATGTTTTGCCTTCCTTAAAATGTAAAATTTTAAAGCTAAAATATCAGCTATATAAATGTTTGCTTTGGGGAAAATGACATTTATATAGTATCTTCAGTTCAATGTTATTTATTTATTTTTGCTGTTTCAACTGTGATAGTTTAGCAAACATATTCAAGGCCTAAGCCTGGTGCCAGGAACTGTGGATATAAAAAGAGAGCATGTCACAAGCCCTGCCATCGAGACTTATTTAGCAGAAAATGTGAAGGTGTAAAATATGATTTCTATGACGCAGGGCCAGTTTGTGGTGTGGACAATGGGTGTGTAACACAAGCACATAGAAATTAGGGCTTGAAGAGACCCCAGGGATTATCTAGTTCCCTCTCTATAAAGATGAGAAATCTGAGGAGCACAGAAGTTAAGTGATTTGCCCAAAGCCACATAGTATGATTGTAATGGAGTCAATTTTGAGAATAGAACAAAGAATTTTTTTTTTTAAACAACATAGACAGTACAATCTCTACTGCAAAACACAAACCATTTGATTCGGGAGTTGGCAAATTAATTCAACACTTTAGGGCACAAATTAAAACTTGGTTGCTTTGCTTTGATTTCTTGCTCTCCCTCCCCTGTCTCTCTTATTTCCTTTTTAAATATATATATTTTTTCCTTTTTTTTAAGTATTCGATAATGTATTGGGGGTGGGCTGGGACTTTGAATAGCTATAAAACACAGAAAGAGTTATCTTGAAAAGTCAACTGATCCTTGAAAGTTGAATCCTGATGACTTAAGTTTAAATTAATCAGAAAAGTAGAGGTGAAGGGCCGGATTGGCATTCCCCTCTGCACCGCCTCATTTCATCAGTGTTCACAGTTCCAACTAATTGCAATGAGAACTCCATGTACAGAAGCAATGAGTAGGGTGCAAGATGCATATTAATTTTGTAGAGCATTTCCCCTAGTTACATTTTTTTTTTTTTTAAATTAGAGGGAGAAGTGCTTGGTTAAATAGTTCAAGACACCCAAGGAACACCAAATGTTGCTGGGATTCCTAATTAATATGTGTTTTACAGAGAGGAACGCTTGTAAGTTTGAGAGCGTTGGGGAGTTTGATGTTATTTTTGAAATAAATTTTTAATTAAATTTTCCTTAATTGAGCATACTGAAATTCCAGTAAAGGATGCCTATGAAGTACTCTTTGGGGTGTGGAGGAGATCCACAGAGGTGTGGAGAAATATGTGAACTGGGCTGAGTATCTCATTAATTCTTACAACACCCTGGGAAGAAGATAGGAAGAATAATGTGTAAGCCACAATTCACCAAAGTAAAATGACCTTGGAGGAAATGTGAAAACCTTTGATGTCTGGAGACTAAAAGAAGCTTAGCACAATTTCTTCCCACCAACCCTCTTTCTCTCCCTATGCTCTGCCTTGTAAATTAAGCAAAATTCTATGTATGGTGAGTTCCTATACACCCGTTTATATGGCAGAGATAGATTTTGCAATAAAGTCAGGTTATATATATATATATGTATGTTCTTATCAGAATAAGGAATTTAACATATATTACTATGTACAAGGCATTGATTGTGCTCTCTGAGGGGCAAAGAAAATGGCTAAGTAGGCATCTCTTCTATGTGTCTCTCCATCAACAGGTCACACCTTTCATAATTCCAAAAGTATGCAAAACTGAAGAATTTTCAATTACTTTTCACTTAATGCAATTTCCATTAAGACACAAAATCATGAATCCTTGGGTTTTTACATAAGATACAGGGCTACCTGATGTTATGGTAAATATGAGAGACGCAGAGGAAATGATTTTTGCCTTTAAGGCACTCATGAACTAATTGATAAGAAAGAAAACACAAAAAGAGGTGAAATGAATAGTTACAGACTACAGGAAATTGGAGAAAAGATAGGTCTGTGGTATGTGTTGGTCATGTAAAATAAACTTCATGGACAAGATAGAATCGATATACAGTAATCAGATTCTTAAGCCAATCTCAACCTTCATTCTACCACTATGAGCCCTAAACTTAATCTTCTTAGCATCTATTCTTGAGTTGTCATCCAAGTGACAACCACAAAATCTGACATATTAATTCCAGATGTCAAATCAAAATGAAATCTCTGGGACCAGGTTTAGTTGAGGTTGCTAAAGCAAGTAGGAAGATTTCATTTTGCCAAATTGAAGCGATTTGAGTCAGGCTTAGGGTACTTTCAATATAAAACAAAGTTTAAAATGTCATGACTGTCTTGCTTTTTCTTACCAGTGAAAATCATGAAAAACAATTAATAGTACAATGTGGTTCAAATACGTGTGATACGGTTATTTCCCTTTTTTTCTGAACTTCAAAGTTCCTTAGGAGAGTATTAGTCATCATTTATTATTTTGTCTGAGAACACTGCGTACTTACCAAGACATAGATTGTCACTGAGCCATGAATATTTGTTGAAAGGATAAATATTTTATTGCCTATCTTTAGAGTAGTAATTAATTATCTTTCATAGTATTAAAGTTTTGTGAACTATTTNTAATAGTACAATGTGGTTCAAATACGTGTGATACGGTTATTTCCCTTTTTTTCTGAACTTCAAAGTTCCTTAGGAGAGTATTAGTCATCATTTATTATTTTGTCTGAGAACACTGCGTACTTACCAAGACATAGATTGTCACTGAGCCATGAATATTTGTTGAAAGGATAAATATTTTATTGCCTATCTTTAGAGTAGTAATTAATTATCTTTCATAGTATTAAAGTTTTTGTGAACTATTTAAGAGAGCAAACATAAAAATAAAAATCAGAATATTTTTATTTTCAAAATAAATAATTTTAGTAAAATATTTACCAAAGCCTTTTTTTAAAGCTTTAAACTTTTTGATCTGCTATTTTCAAAAGTAAAACTTGGTTTGCTAAGTGTAATATATAATTTTCTGCAATATATCCATTGCATATAGTAGGATGTCTGCACTAAACTAAAAGATATAACCATTTCTTTTATTTATTATTTGCATTGTAATTCTGTACAGATTGAAGCAGCAGAGTACTTAGTTTTAAATAAATCACATTCAATTGGATATTTAATTCAAAATGCTAATTGAATTTTATGTTGAAACTTGGCACTAAATCTTTACAAAGCACAATTATAATTTTTAATACTAATTTACATCCTATTTACCCTTTCTTAGCCTTCACTTTCTCCTCTTTGATCTATAGGTTATGACATTCCTATTCAAGGAAACCTCTAAAACTCATTCCTGAGCTCATAGATAACCTTTAATATCATGTCATGCTGAGATTTAGAAGCCTATTCTTCCTTATTGTATAATGTTTTATTAAAATGATATCCTGCTCAAGTGTCTAGATACCACGTCAGAAGCATTATATAAACACTTATAGATAGATGTATGTTTTCTGAGCTTGAAAAGTATAAATGTCAATCTAAAATAATAGTAATCATCACAATAATAATGGTAATGCTACTTTGTATTTGTATAGTACCATGGCAAGCAAGCTACTTATGAGGTAATTGTCAAAACAAACAAAACTGGGCAATAAGTAAGCATAGAAAAGATATTCACAAGAAAATTTTATTTTTAAAAAATCTTGTAAAATAAAATTTTAATGTCCCAAGAATATACTGACTGTATGGTTGCCTGAATTGATATTTCTGGCTTTTATACCTCATGGAATTTTTATAGGAATAATAGTATGTGATTTTGCTATGTTTAAAATTTATAAGAGATATCAAAGAGATGTGCCATTCACTGCCTTTTTTATTAGAGCAGATAAGAATGGGCTATAGGTTATGACATTTCCTTTCAATGAAAATTCTAAAAATTGCTCTTTAGTGCACAGATAACCTACAATATCACATCACACTTGTCTTTGGAGAAAATTATTCTCCCTTCTTTTTTCTGTACTTATATAACACACTTGTCAAGGTGTCTAAGGAATGCACATACAGTATTATGCCAATTAGATATCTCTAGAGGGGTGTTTTTGATTTTAAAAAATAATACATTTTAAATGAAAATAAGGACAATTATCATAATCATCAAAACCATTATGCTTTTGTTTCATAATTGCTGATTTCTTTAAAGATGTTCAAGATAGACATAGAGCCACAATCTTCTTCACTGAAAGCTGTTACTTGGAACCAAGCCGGTCAGTTTACAAAGCTTGATGAAGGAAGCAAAATTAAGGGAATGCTTTGACATGCAAGGGAGATATTTTAAATCCTAAGATATTGCTATAATATCATTAGAGATGAGAAAGAATAAAACCAAGAAAGAAGAATAAATTGTGTCATAAAATGAATGATGCAGGATAAATATGGTGATATAAAAGAGCATAAGAGTCCAGTGAATGAAAGAGCAAAACTTTAAAACACTATTATAAATCACAGCACACTGAGTGTGAGTGATACTTCTGGTCCCAGAAATAAGGGAAAACCTGGCTAAATATATTTTTCATCTAGTTATTTCATAGTAACAAGCACAGCATCAAATTTGACCAAGTCAACAATAAAAGTACCCAAATGATCCCATAATTCCCTCTGGTAAATGTAAAATAATTGAAGTTACCACTGAAACACATACTCTACTTCCATTACTTTGAATTAATATATGGCAAAATAAGTTACAAATGTAAATATTTTATTTGTACAGGTTAGGATTTTAATACATAAAGGTATTGGAAGGGATGTTAAAAAAGAAAAGACAAGGAATTTGTCATTTCCAGCCAAAGAGTTTGAGGAAAACAATTTGAAAACTAACTTGAGAATGTATATTTGGGGACAAATGATAGTGTCACAGTAATAGATCTTGTATGGAGAAAGAGCACCGTCTTTGTCAATGTACTTCAAGTAGCATAACATCAAGTTTAGCAAGTAGTCTCTGCCTTTCTGTGACCAGGTGGCCATTTCTATACTATTTCCCCATCAATTTGGACTTTATAACTTTGTAGCTATTAAAATTAGGAAATCCTACTTATCACCACTAAAAATTCTAGATTTGATTATATCAAAACATTGAACTAGTTTAGTCAGTCGTAGCTTTCTCCTCACTGCCCTCCTACTTAAAAACCGAATAGCCATTAGAACAGGTATGACAAACAACATTGACAAATACCGTTGTCATACTTAAGCAACACAGTGTGAAATGTTTCTGGACGATGAGAGGAAGTACATATACAAAACAGACTAAAATAGCATACAGTATTTTAAAATTTATATATATATATATATATATATTGCAATTTCTCTTGCATTCTAATTATAGAAGTGTTAATCCAGAGTATTGATTTCATATATCTCAGGCTATCCCTACTGAACCTCTATTATGTATTTGGACTATGGAAAATTGCATAATTGACAAAATAGGTCTCCGAAGTAATTTTCCAGTTACTCAGTTAATTGGCATTGCATTTTCATAAATCATTGCTATTCTTCTTTTGCATAAACAGCTTACATTGAGATTATATTTTGTAGCGCAGCATCCACATGAAATAGATGTGCTATTAATACAATAATACATTTTATGTGTTATTATTAACCAGGATGGCTCTGTGGATTTGCTGTTATGCATATTTCATGTAATCATACAACATGTAGAAATTTTTGGCTGGCTTCTTTTAGTTAGCATAATATTTCCAAGGTTTATTTATGCTCTAGTAATTATTATCAGTACTTTTTTCTTGCTGAAGGTTATAGTAATATATTATTGCTAAATAATATTCCATATTATTGTATGGCTCTACTGCATATATTCACCAGTTGAAGGACATTTAGATTGTTTCATACTTTGGCTACTATGAATAATACTGCTATGAAAATGTGTGCGTGCCCAAATTTTTGTGTGAACATTTGTTTTCAATTCTTTTAGAAATATACCTAGGATTAGAATTGGTGGCTTATATGGTAATTCTATGTTTAAAATGTTGAGGCAGTGCCACACTGCTTTAAAAAATGACTGTGCCATTTTACATCCCCACCAACATTGTATGAGAGTTCCAATTTATTCACATTGACATCAACACAATATTTTTATCTTTATAACATTTGTCATCCTAGTAATTGTGGAGTGGTATCTCACTGGTGATTTTCATTTTCATTTTCCTACCGACTAATGATGATAAGCATCTCTCCATGTATTTGTTGACCATTTGTTCTTCTTTAGAGAAGTAGCTTCTTAACATTTTTGCCCATTCTCTCATTGGGTTGTCTTCTTGTTGTTGCATTGTAGAAGTTCTTTATATAATATTCTGCATTCAAGTTTCTCATCAGGTATATATTTGTAAAGATTTTCTTCTATTGTATAGGTTTATTCTTGAACTTCGTGGTGTCTTTTGACACACAAATGTTTTTAACTTTGATTAAATCCAACGTATTAATTTTTGTTTGACAGTTTGTGCTATTTTTTGTTGTAACTAAGAAAACAAACTCCCGCCCACAAATATTTGCTTTTATGTATTCTTTCAGGAATTTAATGGGTTTAGTGCTTACATTTATGTGTAACATTATGTCAACTAAACATGTTGAGTTAATTTTTATGGTGTGAATTCTGGGTTTAATTTCATTATTTTGCATGTGGATATCCAGTTGTTCTAGAGCCGTTTGTAGAAAGACTGTTTTTCTCCAGTTGAATTGTACTGATACCTTGTCAAAATATTAGTTGGCCATAAATAGGAGGATTTATTTCTGAATCTTTAATTCTAGTTTATTGATTTATATGTCAATCCTTATGCAAATATCACACAGTCTTGACTAATTAAATTTGGTTTTGAAATTAGAAAGTATGAGTCTTCCAACATTGCTCTTATTCTCAAGAGTGTTTTAGCTTTTCTGAGTTACTCCAATTCCACATTAATTTTAGAATCAGCATGTCGATTTCTGCAAAAAATATAGCTGGAATTTTAATAGTGAGTTAAAATCCCTAAAAATTTAGTTGTGTTTAATCTGTGTATCAATTTGAAGAGTGTTGCCATCTTAACAATGTGATGTCATTAAATCCATTAAAATGGGACATATTTGCATTTATTTAAATATTGTTTAATTTCATTCAACTTTGTTTTATAGTTTTAGGTGTGGATATCTTACACTTACTTTGTTAGGTGTATCTTAGATATTTTATTTCTTTGTTGTTACTGTAAATAGGATTGTTTCTTCATTTCATTTTTGGATTATTCATTATAATATATAGAAATACAGTGAATTATTTATGATCATATGTCTTCCTCATGGCCAAACACATGTATTAGTTCCAAAAAAAATTTGAGTGGATCATTTGGATTTTCTACATAAAAGATTATGTTATGCACAAATAGAAATACTTTTATTTATTTTTTTCCAATTTGGATAACTTTGTTGTTGTTGTTGTTGTCTAATTGTTGTGGCTAGAACCTTAAGTACTCTCTTCTAGAAGTGACTACAGCAGGCATCCCTGTTCTTGATCTTAGGAGGAAATTATCCATTCTTTCTCCATTAAATAATTTAGCTGTGGGGTTTATGTAGATATACTTTATCAGGTAGAGGATATTTCTTTCTCTTTCCAGCTTGCCGAGGGTTTTAAAATAAAGTATTGGATTTTTGTCAGAAATTTTTTGTCTGCTTATATTAAAATGATTATGTGGTTTTCGTGTTTTATTCTATTAATATGGCATGCTACCATGTACCACCATAGAACAATTTTTACATTTCTGGAATATTCTCACTTAGTCACATTTTATAATCCTTTTCACATATTATTGGATTTCATTTGTTAGTATTTGTTGAGGATATTTTTATCTATATTCATAAGATAGTGGTCTATAATTTTCCTTTATTGTAATGTCTTTGTCTTGCTTTGGTATCAGGTAGAATTTAGTGAACAAACAATGATTAGATTTTGTTTAACATTTTGCCTGAAGGTCAAGGTCATGTATCCTGCTGTTTTACTGAAGTTCAGTACTTTCTGTTAAAGAAACAAGTTTCAGTTTCTTCTATGGATTTGATTAACTGCTAGCGTTCGGATATGGTTGATTTCTAGTTGTCTTGTTCTTTAAGATCAGATTCACATTTTTCATCCTTGTAACATTTTTTCCTCTCTTCCTGAATTAGTCTCCTCTCTATTCACTTTTTCAAGTCTTTAAAAAATACCTATAACATTATACAGAATTTATGAATGTCTATTCCCTCCATTATACCCTTAAATCCCTATTTTACAGTAGGATATGTAACCTTTCAGGGAAACAGCAAGTTGTTTAGAATTATGGGTTTTGCCCAAATTTGGGACATTTTCAGCTATTATTTACTTGAATACTTTTCACCTTTGTCTCCCCTTCTCTACTTCTCTTCTCTAGGACTCTGATGACACAAATGCTAAATCTTTTCTTATACTCTAACATGTCCTTGAGGCTCTGTTCATTTTTGTCTCAGTTTATTATTTCTTTGTTGTTCAGATTAAGTAATTCCTATTGTGCCACTCAAGTTTGACTGATGTTTTCCTATGTACTCTTGTTCTCTCCATCCTGCTGTTGAACCCATCCATTAAGGTTTACATACACACACACACACGCACACACACACGTGTATGTATACATATACATGTGTGTATATATAATATACATATTATATATATATATATATAAGTTTACTCTAGTTTTCAGTTCTAAAATGGCCATTTGATTCATCCCTATATCCCTCATTTATTTCTTGAGGCCTTCTGTTTTTTTGTTTCATTTGTTTCCATCAGGTTCTTAATACCCACTGAAGGATTCACTGAAGCATTTTTTTATGAATGTTTTAATTTTTGTCATGTAAATTCTATTATCTGTATCATCTCAGTGTTAGTTTCCGTTGTGTTTTTTTTTAATTCAGTTTGAGATCTTCCTGGTTCATACTATAATGGGTGATATTAAATTGAAGTTTGGTGTCTTAGTCCATTTGGGCTGCCTTAACAAAAACTATCTTAGACTGGGTAACTTAAAAACAACAAAATTTATTTCTTATAGTTCTGGAAGCTGGGAAGTTCATTTTCAAGTCATAAGCAGATTGGTGTCTGGTGAAGGCCCTCTTCATAGATCATATTTTCTAGCAGTGTCTTCACAGGGTGGAAGGGGATAGCTGGCTCTCTGGAGTCTATATTAAAAGGGAACTAACATCATGATCAAATCACCTCCTAAAAGCCCCATCTTCTAACACTATCACACTGGGAATTAAGTTCTAGCATATAAATTTTGGGGGATATAAACACTTAGGTCATAGCACCTGGACATTTTTGGAATTAAGTTTTCATACTCTGGATCTCATTTGAGTCTTGAATTTTAGTTGACTTCCTCTGGCCCTGCTTTGGAGGGAGGAATGCTACCTTGTTACAGCCAGGTTGGCTGGAAGTCCAGGTTCTCCATTTGGTCTCTTTTGACACTCAGGAACTAGGGCTAATTTTTACTTCTTGACTGAAGTGGGAATTTAGGGTACTTGTTAGCCATTTGCTGATAGTACCCTAAATGGCAGGGAGAGGGGCACCTTGTCATTAGTCTCCATAGGACTTCACTGACACTGAGAGTACAAGGCTATCTACATTCAGTTTCTCTGACACCATCTTTTTGGGTGAGTTGGTCACCTTGGTATAGCCTGGAAGAGGTAGAAGTCTAGCCTCATCACTTGCTTTTGCTGAGTTGGGGCTGCAAATTTGTCTATGGTAGTTTACTGGATAGAGGGTTAGTAAGTGAAAAGTTTTTAAGTCTTGCTAGGCTACCTCCTTGTTTGTCTTTTGTTCACAAAGAGCTGACTTTTCTTGATCTACACTTGTGATTTCCAAGTTGCCAGCTTCTATAGTACCTAGTCTAGGATAAATGAGACAAAAATAAAACTCAGGGAATTTACCACCGTTGTTCCTCTAGTCCTGAGTTCTTAGCAGGTCTGACTTATTCTCTTCACCATTCAGGGTAGTCTTACGGTTGTTTTGTATATAACGTAGGATATTTTTTTTGTTGTACTTAGTGAAAAAAATATATAAAAAGTATGTCTGCTTCATCTTTTCAAAAGAGGATATTGCTTAAGATCTGTCAATCCGTATTTCCTGACATTTTACATAGAGGCTACTAAGTAATAAATATTTGATAAATCATTGTTAAATAAATGACTTAGTAGCAGAACTTTATGTGGAGTTCTTTTTTGGGAGCCTGGAATCAGTTTCACTTACTTTTGTTTTAGGATGATGTTGTAGATAATCATATCTTCCAGGAAACAGCACTCTAGATTAAGGGAGGTGTCACTGAATTTTAGAAATTTTTATCATTTCTTTCATAACATTCTATTTAAATAAAATATTTTATTTGAAAAAGAGCAAAACCCTTGTTTTACTATTGTTGCTACCATCATCTGCATTTGATAATCCCCTAAACACTTTACTCTTTAAGCATGTTTTTCTTTGTTGTACTGATTTACAGCTTCTAAATAATTTAGAGGATGTAATTTGTAATTAAGAACATTCTCATTCACATATGCAAATTCAAATGACTACTTGTTATGATCTTGCTATTTTTAATAACATTAGTACTGCTGGGCTGAAATTTCTTAAAGATCAGACTAATTTTAATAACTCAGTGTTCTTTTTATAATTGCCAAAATCATTAATTTTATTTTTCATTCCATGAATATTATTGGTTATTCTCTTTAATATTATGGTGCTTACAGAATACAACATAAATATCTTGGCACTAGTGATGTAATGAGAAATTGTCATTTAGAGGTTCTGTAGTCCTGGGAACCAGAAATAGTTTATTTGAAAGAATTCTTCACTGGGAATGCTTTGACAGGCAGGCCTTGATTGAGGCATTATTCCATCCCTTAGCTCCTTTACTAGTTTTAGACTAATTTGAACCTTTCAAGTACTATATTTAGTTTCTCCATTGAATAAATCGAACTAAGTTCAGTTCAAGTAACCTTGCTTTCAATGAAAAATATTTGCCAGAAAATCATGTGATTACAGTTATTACGCTGAGTTTAAGGCTACATATATAGGCTTATATATGACTGGCAAGTCAGCACAGTCCACTCCACATAAAATGATGTAGGTTGAGACAGCATTTTTGAGGCAGGAACAGGGTATCTTATTTAGAACAACAACAACAACATCACCACCAACAACAACTAAAAAGCACTTCAGATAGCTACAGATGGAAAGCTGTTTCCTAAAAGTGATAAGAATAATATGACTGTTCAGCCAGTATAGGCTATATGATATGTTTACTAAAATGTCAAATGGTGGAGTGGAGATGCTGGCTGCGACACTCAGTCTCCTTGGCACTAAGCAAAGAAGAATTAGAAGGTACTTTGCTGCCGACTGTTCTCTTCTCAGGCTCTCTGATACCCCTAGGACTGGTGCTTCCCTCTCAGGCCCTGACCTCCTCTGAGGAGAATCCTCTTTCTTCCTCTCATATCCAGCCAGTGGCAGGATAGCCTGGCTTTCTCTGAATTATCTTCTAAGCTCTTCTTATGACATCATTCTTAATTCTAGCTCCCTTCAGAGATTTTCTTTTTGATTCCCAACGGTGCTTTACAAAGGTCCAATAAGCTAGACGCTGCCTGTCTTTCTCCCTGAAATTATAACAATCAATTCTCCTAAACCCATTGTGGATACCTCAGTCTAATAAAGAAAATGCTGGGAAGTGTGACAAATAAAGACAAATACAATATTCTTTTAATAACGATCTTGCTATTTCTTTGCTACTGATTTTTTTAAATCTCCGAGATTATCTTTGTTCTTATCTAGGTGCACTGTTCCCTACACCTTCAATAATAGAGGACATAATCAAGATCTCTCATCTGAATGTGATTGAGAACATGTAATTGTACTCTCCCTGAATCACAGCAGTGACCTGAGATCTCAACTCTTGAGACATTCACATTTTTGGCTATCATTGGGTATGTTTCCTCAAGTCAAAGGATTTAGAAAAAGAAGTCCTAGGTCGGGGTAAACATTCTATTCTTCATTACAGTTTATTACTATAATCTCTTCTATGTGACAATGACTTGACTTTCCACTTTTCTCCTCAAGAGTAAGGGTCATTGACTTTTATCACATTGGAAGGAAGGCTTTAACTAAATAGAATGTGGGATGTGATGTTTTAAAATGTGAGATGCCTTTAAAAATATTAACATAGTGTGCATGTGTCTGAGTCTTTTTGGACTGCCATAATAAAATACCAGAGGCTGGGAGGCTGATGAAAAATAGAAATTTATTCCTCAATGTTCTGGAGACTGAGAAGTCCGAAATCAAGCCCCTGGCATATTTGGTATCTGGTGAGGGTTTGTCTCCTGGTTCACGGATGGTACCTTCTCATTGTGTCTTCACATACTGGAAAGAAGCAAATATACTCTCTCAGATCTGATTTTAAAGGGGTATTACTTCCATCCCTGAGGGCTCCATCTTCATGGTCCAGTCACATCCAAAAAGCCTCCATCTCCTAATAGCATCAACTTAGGGGTTAGAATTTCAACATATGAATTTTGAGGGGACACAAACATTCAGATCATAGTAATGATATTATTCATCAAATTCTGTCATGGAAGCATTTAGGTCAGTTTCTTGAATTTTAACAGATGATGATATTGCATAGCAAAATGTTAGCAAATTTTTGGATTTGTTATGGTGGGAGTGATAGACATTAAATAACAAAACTCCATAAACTAGATATGGTGAATTAAATAAGTTATAATGGAAACCTTTATTCATTTTTTCCACAATTTTAGTGTCAGAATTTGCCTTCTCTGCCCAGTCTTTGGGACTAAAAAGCCAATTAGTTTTAAGATGTATCTTAAAAGTCTTACATCCACATTTTAAAATTTAAATGAATTATCTCAGTTTTCAGCTGAAAAAAATATTCTTTTATGGGTGTCTACAAAACCTACCTACTAATATTATTTTCTTGACATATGCTTTTCTTTCAGTATTTCTATTACAACCATTATTGCAAAAATAAAAGTTTGGGAAGATTTCTATGTCGTGTTTCCTTCTACACAGCCTTTTATCATTTGCATTTCACCATGTTAGATGTACTAAACTATCATTATAAGAAGTTCTTTTTTTTGTTTTTTATTTCGGAAGGGTGACTTTGCTATTGCCAGTACATGTCAAATTCATTCCATGGACTTTTAGCAAAATCAGAATTTACTTATGAATGCCAAAAGTAAAAATTACACCAATTTTAATTAAGCAGGGAAGGAGTACTTTATCAAAGGCTATTACAGTAAAGTATAGAGGCCAGAACTCAGCCTTATCTCAACTCGGCTTAAAGAAAAGGCTGAAGAGTTTTAAGAGCTGGGGCAGTGGTGAGGAGAATTATAGGCCATCTGCGTCTGCTAATCAGCTGTACCCAAGGGAAAAGTCAACTTTTCATATCTTCCTTACAGGAGGTAGTTTTACAACTTAGTCTTACCCTCCTTCAGAATCTGAGAAATAGAAACTCCACTTCTTTGATGATTACATTTCAAAGGGATTACTCTCAGAAACACCAAAAAGATATTCTTCTGTGGTAAACTTGTTAAGAAGTGTTTTAAAAATTTACATTTCCAAAGGGCAAAGAAAGTAAATGCTCTGAGAAAAGGATGATCAAGAACCTGGCACAGTGGCTCATGCCTGTAATCCTAGCACTTTGGCAAGCAGATGTAGGTGGATCGGTTGAGCCAACAAGTTTAAGGCCAGTCTGACAAGCATGGTGAAACCTTGTCTCCACAAAATACAAAAAAAAAAAAATAAAATAAAAAATAAAAGAAAGAAAGAAAAGGAAAAAAGGAAAAAAATTAGCCAGGCATGGTGGCACACACCTGTAGTCACAACTACTTGGGAGGCTGAGGCAGCAGTATTCCTGTAGTTCCAGCTACTTGGAAGCCTGGGATTGGAGGATCACTTGAGCCTGGGGAGGTCAGGACTGCAGTGAGCTGTGATCACTCCACTGCACTCCAGTCTGTGTGACAGAGTGAGACCTGTCCCACCCCCACCCCCACCCGAAAATAAATAAACAGAAAGAAGGAAAAGGAAGATCGGGATCAGGCAGAGATTCAGAAGGAGGAAACCTGTCTAAAGTCTAGTCAAGCATAGGAGAATAGGAAGGCCGCCTTCATCAGGAATAACTTTATCTGTTTTAAGATGCCTTGTACATTGAAGTATTATTGTTTATGTTTTGCCAAAATAATTCTGTAAGTTACTATGTTTACATTTCAGTGTGTTTTTTTCTAGCAATTCCTGAAAAGAAGCAGAGCCCCTAAAATATTGTGATATTTTAATTGATAGAACTACTGAGTTTTAAATTGTACAAATACATTTTTATAACGTTTCTTGAAAAGCCGTCAATGTTCGATAATATTCAGTCTTCAAATCTAACACAAGAAACCACAATTTCCATATTACAAGGAATCTAGAATGTGGAGAACAGTGCACAGATACGCAGCCAGCATCACCTTAATACCAAAGCCTGGGAAGGCCATAACAACAACAAAAAAAACTACAGGCCAGTTTCCCTGATGAAAATAGATGCAAAATCTTAACAAAGTACTAACAAACTCAATCCAATAACACACTAAAAAGGTAATATACCATGATCAAGTGGACTTTATTCCATGGATGCAAAGATGGTTCAATGTAACCAAACTGATAAATGTGATTCACTACATAAATAGAATTACAAAAATATATATATAATTATTTCAATAGGTGTGGAAAAAGTATTCAGCAAAATCCAGCGTTCCTCTATTACAAAAACTCTCAAAAAACTGGGCATAAAAGGGACATACCACAAAATAATAAAAGCCATATATGAAAACCCCACAGCCAACATCATACTGAATAAGGAAGACTGAAAATATTTCTTCTAAGCATTGGAACAAAACAAGGATACTTACTCTCACCACTCCTATTCAACATAGTATTGGAAGACCTACCTAGAGCAATTAGGCAAGAGAAAGAAACAAAAAGCATCCAAATTGGAAAATATGAAGGCAAATTATCTCTACTCACTGGAGATATGATCTTATTACTAGAAAACCCTAAAGACTCTTCCAAAAAAATCTCAGATTTTGTAAATGACTTTAGGGTAGTTTCTAGATACCAAATCAATGTAGAAAAATCAGTAGCATGCTTATACACCAATAATTATCAAACTGAGACAAAATTATTAACTTAATCCCATTTATAATAGCTACAAAGAAAAAGCTACCTAGAAATCCATTTAATTAAGGAGACGAAAAATCTCTACAGAAATAACTACAAAAAGCTGATGAAAAAATGTAGAGGACACTTCAAATGAAAACACATTCCATGCTCATGTATTAGGACAGCCAATATAATTAAAATAACCATACTTCCCAAAGTAACCTGCAGATTTAATGCAATTCCCATTAAATTACCAATGTCATTGTTTACAGAATTAGAAGAAACAATTTTAAAATTTATATAGAATCAAAAAAGTGCCTGAGGAGCCAAAGCAATCCTAAGCAAAAACAAGCTGAAGGTGTCACCCTATCTGACTGAAAACTATGCTGCAAGGCTATAGTAACCAAAACAGTATGGTACTGGTAAAAAAATAGACACATAGATCAGTGGAACAGAATAGTGACACCTGAAATAAAGCTACATACCTACAACCAATTAATCTTTGACAAAGTCAGCAGAAATATACACTGGGTAAAGGACACCATTTTCAATAAATGGTGCTGGAAAAATTAAAGAGCTGTAAGCAAAAGAATGAAAGTGGACCCATACTTCTTGCCATATATAACAATTAAGTCAAGATAGATTAAAGACCTAAACATAAGATCTGAAATTACAAAAATTCTAGAAGAATATCTAGAAATAACTCTTCTGGACATTGGCCTCAGCAAATAATTTATGAATGAGTTTTCAAAAGGAAATGCAATAAAAACAAAAATAGACAAATAGAACTTAAACTAAAATGCTTTTGTACGGCAAAGCAAATAGTTAACATATTAAACCAACAACCTACAGAATGAGAAAAAATATTTACAAGTTACTCATCCAACAAAAGGCCCAGAATCTACAAGGAACTCGAATTAATCAGCAGGAAAAATAAACAATAACCCTATTAAAATGGGCAAAGGATATGAAAAGACATTATTTAAAAGAAGATACACAAGAGGCCAACAAACATATGATGAAGTGCTCAACATCACTAATTATCAGAGAAACACAAATTAAAACCACAATGAGATACCATCTTACACCAGTCAGAATGGGTATTACTAAAAAGTCAAAAAGCAACAGATGTTGGCAAGTATTGTAGGAAAAGAAAATGCTTATACACTGTTGGTAGGAATGTAAATTGGTACAGCTTCTGTGGAAAACGGTATAAAGATTTCTCGAATAACTAAACTAGAGCCACTCTTCGATCCAGCAATCCCACTACTGGGTCTCTACTGAAAGGAAAAGAAATAATTATATAAAAATGACAACTCCCTTGGTATGTTTATAGCAACACTATTCACAATAGCAAAGTAGGTAGTCAGTCTACACATCCATCAGTGGATGACTGGATTAAAAATAGTGTATACACATATACAGACACATCATGGAATACTACTCTGCCAGAGAAAAGAATAAAACCATGTATTTTGCAGGAACATGGATGGAACTGAAGACCATTATGCTAAGGGAAATAACTCAGAAATAGAAGCCCCAAAACCATGTAGTCTCACATATAAGTGGGAACTAAACAATGGGTACACATGGACATACAGAGTGGACTAACAGACACTGGAGACTCCAAATGATAGAAGGGTGGGAAGTTGGTGAGGGATGAAATACTACCTATTGGGTACCATGAACATTATTTGGGTGATGAGCACACTAAAAGGCCAGACTTCACCACTATGTAATACATCCATGTAACACAATTGTACTTTTATCCCTAAATCTGTTAAATAAATAAATATATCACATTCCATATCAACTCTAATTTTTCCAGACTGCATCACATAATAGCTCCATATCTTTTCCCATTGAATCATTTTCACTGTCCTTTGCCTTTCTTAAATATTATGAATATGTTAGACTTTGTCTTCTGGTGTTATTAAATATTGGCATCACTAAGGATTAGAATTGTTTGTAACTAACAAAACCATTATAAATGACAAAGATGTATTGTTAAGTATATTGGGCTGGGTAATGGAAACAAAGGTAGAAGTGTATATGAGATTCAGGAAAAAAATAGAGACAAAGCCTAAAAATCCTTTATATCTCAAGCAGTTTCCACTCTTGGGTCCCACTTCTCTGCTACCCTCTCTCTCACTCGCTTTGTCCTTCTCTATCTTACTCTCTCCCTGGACCAATTTCCCCTGTATTCCAATCTACATGGTAGAACCATACAATTACACATATCTGTGACCCCTCCAGAGTTGGTTAAGTCCTCTTGTACCTATAGCACCCATACTTCCCACTTCCCTTGTAGTTATTAATTTATTGTCTAACTTTTCCTATTGTCTCTCAGAGGACTTCTGGGTCATCTAATAGCAGTTACTAATTTATTATCTAACTTTTCCTGTTGTCTCACTGAGAACTTCGGGGTCATTTAATATGCAGAGTGGTTCATTTTCATAGTAGCAATCATACATTTTAAATCAAAATCAGGCATGTATGATGTGAGATACAATCTGATGATGGGCTACATATTTGAAGTTATGAATGTCCATGAATATCTGATTGATTTGGTCTTATATTATGTAACCACCAAAGAAGTGCTATTTATCCTTCCACCAGTCACAGAGCCCTACCTTCACCACATTTTTTTTCTTGTTTATCTCCTATTTATTTGTTAGGTCTCAGCTTAAGCAATCTATTCCAAATTTTGTGTTCCTAAAATGTCACTGTTGAATTTTCCCTCCCCTCCTATATTGCTATTTGTTATTGTATTCTGCCTCTGTCCTAAGGCTGGTGGGGACCATTTCCTTTTAGTTACTTACTACTGTGCTGAGTGCATCATTAGCACTCAATAAATTAAAACAATAATGATACAGCTCATCATCATAATTATCTTTATTCCCTTAGGCAGATCCAGCAGGGAATGAGAAAACTCAGATGCTGCTCTGTTTTCTATAAATGCCCTCTACCATGTCTGAGGACATGAAAGGAGTCTTTCACTCCACTTACTTATAAAAAACAGTAACAGTGGTGATCATTGAGGGCAAACTCCTTCAGATTTACAGGAAAATAAGATAACATGGCCTGGTTTCTGTTTCCACTCCTGAGGCACATATTGTCTTTACCATTTATGTAACATGTCATATTATTCTTCCACTTTACTTACAAATAAATTATTATGCCCTTAAGGGAAAAGAAATAAAATTTGATCCCACTTCATATACCAATGGCTGTCATTAGCAGATTCTCAGTAAACAATCATTATAAATTATGGATAAAAATTATGGTAGAGTCGATGTGTATTAATTCATTTATAGGGACAACCATTTCCATTTATGAGATCTGATAAACCATGAGCTCCTAGTAGTCTGTGAGCTCCAATGAGTACACATTTGCTTAATCACCTATATAAGTGGCTTTATCACTATCAATGATTGCTCTGGTGAACCATAAACACTTGGCACATAACTTATTATGTTCTTTTTTATTTCTAGCGGTGACACCATTTGGGGTCATGTAATAACTATGTGGAGAACCTCTCTCTAATATCTTGTCTTAAAAAGCAGCTTGAGCCACCCAGTTCCAGTAATTTTCACTCAAGTGTATTTTAGCCACTGACTCTTCATAGCCACAGCCTGTGGGTTAACATGTTTCTCCACCTCAGACAGATAAAATGCAAATATCACTTCCTGATGTAATTGCTTATCCCTTCCATCTCATACCTTCAGTTCATTAACAGTTGTTCTTTAACCTCCTCAAAATCTCTAGTTTGTTGATAATTCCCTTCCAACAAGGGAGGCCAAAGGTCTTCTTCTCCTGGCTTTATTCCCCTACTTGAGCATCATAGACGAAGATGATCAGAACTGCTTCATTACTTTGCACATTAGTTTTCATTCCTCTTTTACCCAAAATACCTAATCCTAGAATTATCTATAATCAGTCCTCCCCTCTGGTATATCTACTCTTTGAAATTGCTCAGCTTTGTGAGTGGGTGATATTCTAAATTGATATTTCTAACCTTAGATTGAACTTCAGTGCTGCATATCATTTTTTTGCCTGTTATCTATAATTCTTTCTTACAACTATTCTCTTAGTCTTAGCCAACCCCATATTTTTACACTCAGAAACTTGTTTTGCTTTCTATATTAAGAAATATAATATCTGTATTATATACTGAGAAACATCCCACCTATTCCCTTATCTGTATCACTCCCAGCCATAATTTCTTCCCTCCAGGCTAAGTAAATAAGACTGCCACACCTTTACTTTCAATCCTATAGGCTCTCATCTCTTACACCTTGTTTTATAATGTAGCTCTCTACCAATGTCTTATATATTTTAGTCTTTATTTTTAATACTGGAAACTGCTTTTCAATTTCTTTACAGAAATACAAGAAAATAAAATTTCTGAATATTACATTCCCCTCTGGCTATAGCTCAATTTCTTTTCTTTTCAGTTCCATTTCTGTTAAGAATTGTGATGGATCAGTCAATCTCTGTCTATCTGTCAACACATAGTTATTGAAAACCTTCTTTATGTCAGGTTCTGTACAATGCCTGGGGATACTAGGAGAAACAAAATAGACCTGGTCCTGTATTTGTGGCACTTCAAGCTCCATTTTCTCACTTCCAAATCAATCTTCAACCTACTGTAGTTGCGTTTCTAACTTTAACAACTCCAGCAAATCAGCTTCACTCTTGACCTCTTCATCAACAAATCAACTAGACTTTGCAGCATTTATTTTCTCATCTATGTCTTTTGCATTTTATATATTAACCTCATCTTATAACATTCTACTCTTTAAGTTTATACAACCAAAAACTTGCATTGTTCCATTTCTGACTTTGCCTTCTCAGTATCTTTAAATAAACTCCTCTTTCTCAATGCACAACTTAAAATATGACATTCTTCAAGTTGCTGGTACTTTCTACACACCAATTCTCTTTTAATAATTTTATACCTCCAATTTACATGATATTCCTATATTGAAAATGTGATAATTGTCTACCCTTAGGTATCTTCAGATCATCTCAAATTCCAAATGTCTTCAAATAAACACATTATATTTCGTCATCTTCTTGATCTTGATAGTGGCAGGAGGCAGACAAATCCCTAAGCACACAGGGGAGGGTCCCTAGTGAAACCCCACCTTCAGACCAAAGACAGTTTAAAGCTCAAAAGCCATGCTACAAGTCTCAGATATATCCATGGACTGGATTGAGAACCTCTTTTCCCATTTGGTGTGTTTTCCTCTGATTGATCCTCATCCTTCACCTATTTTACATTTACCTACCCTTTCCTAATTGGTTTCTTTGCACTGTAGTATCTACCTTTGAGTGGAGTCTTTGATTTAACCTTTTTTGCATACTCCCAAATCAATCAGCACACACGCCTCCATTTTGAGCCCATAAAAGCCCTGGACTCATCCACACTGGGGGAGTACCTTCCTTCAAGTGGTGGGGACTACCCACCTTTGGGTAGTAGAAGGTGTCCTGTCCTCTCAGCCCACTGGGCCTGCTCTTGGCTTGTGCTGTAACCTGGATCTCATGTTTGCCATGGGATCCAGGCTCAGCCTACAGCTGGGTCAGGTGTGCCCCAGCCTGCCTGTGTTACAGCTTATTAGTTCCTGCTGCCATACTCCAACCTGTGGCTCTGGGGCTGGCTCAGCCCTGCCACTGCTTCCTGTCACGTTGGGGGGTGGGGGACTGCCTAGTGCTGGTGGAGGGTGGAGGGCCACAGTGTTACAGCCTTTTTTGTAACTACATTTAGTGGTTCCCAAGTTCTTGTCCTGCATCCAAGAAGAATGTGGTTATTCTGATAATCAAAGGGTAAAAAGGGCAGAGGAAAGTTTTTATTAAGTGATGGAACAGCTCTCAGTGGAGAGGGAGACTTCTACTGCAAGCCTGGGCCTGAATGGCGCCTGGGTATGGGCGTTGCCAGCTACAGAGGACTCTGTCTGGCAAAGAGGCATGAAAATATCCTATGTCAATCTCATTTGGTGACCCCTCCATTCTATTTATCAACCCTTATTCGCTTTTATTTCTAATTATGACTTGTGTATTCCTTTTCTCTACACTTAGTGAAAACATCCTAGACTAAGAGCTATTTCCGTTGTCTCTTAACTGAGATAGCTTTGGCACCAGAGTATCTTAGTCAAGACATATTTGTTCACAACAGTTGTGCTGTCTAAAAGTTTCAACAGTTATACATCAGTTGTACATCACTTTTTGTCTAAGTATCAAATTTTAAGCATGGTAGAAAAGCCCTGAATTACCTACCCCACACAACTATTTTATCTCTATAATTTTATCTTACTTGAGTCCTTGACATTTTCTTTATTCTTCTTCAGTCTTTTATTTATTGCGGTTTTTAATATTCAGTATCTTATACCTCCAGTGAGTATCTCTATATGCTCTTTTTGTGTGTGTTGGAAATGCCCTTGGTTCACTTAAAAAAAGTTTTACCATATTAACACTTTTTTATCCCAAATATTTAGAGAAAAACTTTCTTCTTGAGGAGATGATCTTAGGATGCCCACAATAGATAAAACACCCTGTTCTGTGTTCTTATGGCACCAACTACATATATCTGTTATGAGGTATGTCACATTCTATCTGTATGATCAATATTTGCATTTTTCCTCTGTTGGAGTATGAATTACTTAAAGGATAAGATCATGTTTTATTCATGTTTATATTTCCAGGGTCTAGAATAATTTGTCCTATATGTGACCAAAGAATATCCATTCTTTTATTCCAGTTATAGAAATAAACAATCTTTGACACTTTGCTTAATGTTGTATCTTGAAATATAAAATTAATGAAATATGCTATATTTTAGATCACAGTTTGTATCAAATTTCTTGAAGACATTTCTAAGAGCCATCTAAGAAAAAAAAATACAGAGGATGACAGAGAGCTTGATATAAAATATAGTGATATGTAAATACAACATGCTCTCTCTTTTGGCATTCCTCTGAAGTCAAATGAAAATCAGATTAGACACACTATGACATTTGAACTTACCTTGGGGAAATGATGGCCTTCATCTATTGTGCATGGACAAAAACCTTGACTTCACTGAACAAAACGTAAGTTGATTTCTGTAACTATGTTGCAAAGTAAACTCATATACTTTCCTTACTGCCTGGAGTAATTATTATATTCTTACTAAATTAAATGACTTTTAAGTTCTTTACCACTCTAAGATTCAGTGGCTGTGGGAAGCCAAAGGTAACTTCTATCACTTACTGATAATATGGATGTTATGAACATGAAATTACCAATTCAGGAGAAGATATTGCATCATTTAATTTTAAATTTTATTTCAGGAAAAGACTCAAGTAGGAAAGCATTAATAATTCTCTATAACTAGAACATTTAAACAAGTTATGTAGTTCTGTTAACTCAAAATAGACAAATGAATAATGTTAATAGTCTGGAAAATCCACCATAAAAATAATATCTTGAATTTAAAATTTCTGTCTGCAGTGAATTTTTGTGGCCAAGTTACGAAACACTCAATCTAGGGGCTTATAATGGAAATGCAGAAAGAACTTTAAATATAAGGGCAAGAAGAGATATGGCTGTAATACAAAATGAATCATTTTCTAACAAAAGGCTGAATATATAAATCATTGTTATGAAAAATACTTTTCTTCTTTGTTATATTCAATCTGCAAATCATAAACTCATTCTTGCTAGCAAAAAGTGACTTGGATTTGATTTTAATGTTGATTTTTTCATGCTTCTCCTCATTCTACATCTATTCTGACTCTTCCTTTCAATCATTTCCTTTGTGATTGCTTAGCTTCATGCTTCCTATATTTTGTTAGACTGAAATGTAATGTACTCAAGGTTTATATTGGCAGGCCCATGCAGCTAGTCAACTCTGAAGCTAGCTTTCATCTCAAATGGGCAAGGCAGGGGAGGGTTTTGGAGGAGAGAAGGCAGGAAGCAGAAAATGGAGGCAGAGGGGGAAAAAAAGCATTTATATTTCTGAAGTGGCTAATGTTCCTTGTTGCACAAGTTATTCTAGAAGAGAATACCCCTCTTCAGATAAGTGCTAGCAGCTGTGCCATCTGCAGAGCAAGATACCTGTTTCAAAACATGCCACTTGGATTATTTTTAATGGTGTGATATCTGTCTCTTGTTTACTTACATTCTGTAAAGTATTCTCATTGTCTGCTGGCTTCATTAGCTCCCATCTATGCTGTTGTTTTGCTCACCTTGTGTTCTACTGTCTACAAGTAACTAATGGGCATTGGGGAGGCATCTGGTCAGAATATCTTTTATATCTGAAGCTCTTTAAGTGTGCCAAGTTGTTTGGTCATCATATTAACCAATAAAGGGGAAAAGGATTAGATTGTACCCTACAGTTTTATTTTATTATAAAAGATTCATAATAAAATAGAACATAATATAAATGACTCTGTATGTATACAGAGAAAAGATTTTATTTTTATTCCTCCATTAAGAACATCCTTGAATTTCCAGGAATTGCCTGAGCAATAAAATAGCAAATTCTACCTGTTCATGTGAGCAGTAATTATATATTCTGGGTGGCAGAAAGCACTCGGCAGGGCTCTGAGGAAGTCTGTTAGTCATTTCATCATTCTATGCAGCATTGATCTTGCTGACTGCACAGAGCACTAATAGAACAAGTTAATGGAGTTTATTCTGTCACAAATGCTGCCAGTTAAAAAAAGATGATTGCCATGTATGGAAAACCAGGCTCTCTAGCTTCTTCCTAAAGATATATGGAAATATTAAATCTGTTATCTGCCATAGAGGGAATCCGTAAATATTGCCTTCCTAATATGAGTACAGGTGGAGTTTATTATTATGAAATGGAAATTGCAAAAGTTTTTGGCAAACTACAGTTGCAGAATCTGTAGTGAATATAGCTGCTTATTTTTAATTAATGAATTATACAATATCAGCATTATAGTGTTTTCTCCTGAAAGTCAATCATCTTAGAGAGATGAGAAACTTATATTTTATGAGCTGAATATAAACCAAATTGGGCTGTTTAATAAGTAACTTGTAGCCTTGGGTTGATGTTGATAAAGATGTAAAAACCAAATGTTTTTTTTTTTTTTCCCCAAGCTGCAGAATTGCATGTTATTCATGCTAAAATATGAAGCTGATTATAAGATTCAATGGTAATCAGACCGAATTAATAGTAGCCCTGTAACAAACCTTCATTTTCTCAATAGTCCTGACAATTCAAGTAAATACAAATTGAGAGGATGCACCAGTTCAGAAAATAAATTCAGCATCTTACTTAGTGCCTAAAGTGTTTCTCCAATTGATCAATAAAACTACCTAATTAAAATGTTCTTTTATAGACTTGAAGGTTTTTGAAAGGATACAGAATCTTAAATATAGTCTAAATATGAGATGAAACTAATCAAGGATAAAAGATACATGTGGTTATTTGTTGTCAGTATAGAATAATGAGAGTAATTGTGATTTAGATGGTATATCGCTGTTTTAATTTAGCATCCTGTGTAAGCCTAGAGCTTTTGGCTTTTTTTCCAGGATGCCAAAATCTAATAGAATTTATCTCCTGTAGACTAGACCTCAAGTTCACAACATTTTTTAATTGTTTTATCTTATAGCAATTTTAAATGTTTTTCTACTCAAACTTATAATAGTTTTTTTTGAAAGAAAAGTACCAAACCTAAATATGTTTTTCTCTTTTCCTAATAAATTATGTAGATGCACTCCCTTACAGATGAAGTCTTTGTATTACAATACATGTATAACTTTAAAGATTAAAATGGAATCATTGTACCATTTATTGTTGAAAACCCAGCTTTAGAACTGGACCTATTTAAGATTTAGAAGCAATAATCATCTAAGAGAAGAAAGTAATTTTATGACCACAGTTTTGGTGTTTTCTAATAACATCATCCTTCAACAAACTAATTTGTGGGTCATACTCCTCCTGTCTCCAACGCAGTATAGATTAAATTTTAGATTCATCAATTTAGAGACCAACATTTAAATAATTCATCTCTTAAATGAGGTATACATTAAAGATGATGATAATGGATTTGCATTTGGAGGATATATAACTTGTTAATACAGCTAAAAAGTAAACATCTCAGTTCCGTTTCTGAATATGATAGAGCATTTCGTCAGAATAATCATCCTAACTAAAAACAACCTTAAACAAGTCTTTTATAAAGTTATTTAAACAGCATTGGAAAACAACAAAAATAGACAGAGATTAGAAAAATAAGGATGAAATCTCAGTGTGAAAGGGAGCATGTTGAAATGAGTTTGACATTATCCATTGCTGATCTTCGGAATGTATTGTCAAGTCCTATGACAAATAGTATTAGAGGATGAGAAAGTAACCAGAAAGAAACCAGAAACTAAGAGACAAGAAAGAGATCAATAGAGCACTTACCTGTCACAGAAATGGAGAGTTAAATTTTGGAATTGAAGTTGAGACTCCTAAAATGCTACACCTAGAAAGAGGAAAAAGTAATACAAGAGTATTCACAAAAATTCAAACCTAGTCTTAAATAATCTTCTTACCTATTTTTTTTTTTTTCTGTGAGAATTAAATTTTTTTTTTTT
>NW_016806320.1:784219-804080 GCF_001698545.2 Rhinopithecus bieti
TGAGTGAGAACATGCGGTGTTTGGTTTTCTGTTCTTGTGATAGTTTGCTAAGAATGATGGTTTCCAGCTGCATCCATGTCCCTACAAAGGACGCAAACTCATCCTTTTTTATGGCTGCATAGTATTCCATGGTGTATATGTGCCACATTTTCTTAATCCAGTCTGTCACAGATGGGCTTCTTACCTTATTTTTATTAAGGTAACATGACACTTCTCTACTACCTCTTAGAAATCACGTCCTCTATGAAGCAAAGTGATATCAAAGTACCTCAAAATAGATTTTAATAAATAATGTCTGAATATCAATTAAATATAAATAGGCATAACAAGAAACAGGAATAAATGATAAAAACCTAGGAGAAAAAAGAGATTTTAAAGACTGAAACTGAGATGCTTGTGATATTGAAGATATCAGATATATATTTTGAAAACGTTCTTAATAAGTATAGAAAATAAGTAAAGTGGGGAGAATTTTATCAAAAAATTTTACCAAATACTTGAAATTTATGGAAAATCATTAGAAGGAAATTCTAAAATTGAAAATATATTATAACTAAAATCAACAAGTAAAGTGAATTTAAAACATTTTACTTCCTGATTTCAATTATAATAAAGGAAATTTTAGTTATAATTTTTTTTAGGAAGAAAGCATATGTTAGAGAGGAAAGGATTATTGAACTGGTAGATAGAGCAGTAGCTAATATATAGCATATTCATTGAGATGAACTGAGAGCATGATGATGGGGTATTATGGTTAGTGTAATGAAAGTGTTGAGGGAAAATGAGAGAGAAATGAGGAAAAATTTCGGGAGATATTAGGTAATAACTTTTCAAATTGATGGAAAGACATCAATTCACAGATGAAGATGCTTAGCAAATCTAAAAATCTTTAAATAAAAGAAAACCGAAGATAGAAGGAAAATCTTGAAAGCAGCCAGAAGAAAAATGAAAAAAAGACACAGTACCTTTTAAGAGTGGCATCTGACTTTTCCACAGAAATATTATTAAACAAAAGAAAACTGAATGACATTAGTAGGGAACCTACATAACATTGCCAATAGCCAGAAATCAATAGCCAGCTAAAATATGCCTCCAAAACATGTATGAAAAGAAATAAAAATAACTTCAGAAGAAAAGAAACCCTGAGAAAACTTATCAAATTTTCACTAAGAGTTATCTTAAAATATTGCTTTAGTTATAAGATGGAAGCACAATAAGAAAGAAATAACAAAGAAGAGCGCATCAAAGAATTAACATCTTTTTAAATGTAAAAAATGATCACCTGTATAAAACAATAGTTGTATGTAGTGGGATTTATATTATGTGCAAAAACAAAATACATCATAATCAAAACACAAAATGTGGGTAAACATCAAATGGAGGCAGTGTTCTGAGCTATTTTCATTACATGAGAAATGGTAGGACTGATAACTGACTCAAAAACTCAGGAATACAAGTCTTCATCTTTAATGTAACTGACACAATGATAAACAGTGTAAAATAGTCTACTAATGGGGAAAGTATCATAATACAATATAATCAATGAATTTCTCCTTCTGCCATATAGTGTAACTCTACCAGGTTAGTCTTACAGGCTAACACAGCTAGAAAATTGGAAAATCTGTATGAAATCACTGTATCCAACAGTAGAAAAAGGCAATATAAAACTATAATCCCTGAGAGAAGGCAGATTAATGCCATATGCCCTAGAGATCCGAATCCTTTCTCCCCGCTGGCAGTTTCTATAACACAGCTTCGAAAATATGAACTCAAATATAGCCAAGTGGTTTAACTGAGATGCAAGACTGGATGTGGCAAACTGAGGTGTCTGGAATTTTGGGGGCTGAGTACCCAAAATGATGGAACTATGCAGAGAAAGAACTCTAGAAGCATGCATAAGTCTCCTTGAAATTTTGCATGGTGAATGCATACAAATCTGATTTATATAGATTAAGACCCCTTGAGGCCAGCCAAAGAACAACTGGCAAGTAACAAAACAACAGATAATCTATCAAATGAATAATTACCAGACAGAGAAACATGTGAGTCCTGACTAGTCAGAGAGGAGAGACTTTGTCAAATACCTCAAGCATTCAATAGAGACTTCAGAAAGACTACAACTTATGAGCAGGGTTAACCTCTAGGTAGATAAGAGGCCACTCCAGAGCCAGTCTAACAAAGGTTATAAAACAAGCCTCAAAAGAATCAGGAGAATCCACAAGGTAATTAACTGTCTTCCAGAGATGACAAAGAATCAAAAGCACAAGCCACAATGTTCAGTCCCAAACAACTGTTAACATACATGTAAAGAAGTCAAAAAATATAATCTGCAACCAGGAGACATATCAGTGAATAAAAGCATGTCCAGAAATGATAGAAATGATGAAATCAGCAGACAAGCATATTGAAACAGGTATTATGAATATATTAAAAATCTTAGAAAGAACATGGAAACAATGAAAACTGGAAATACAAAAAAAGAATATAGAGATAAAAAAGTAAAGCATTTGATAATAATAGGATTATATGCAAAATGACCACTGCAGATAAAAGATCAGTGAACTTAAAACCATACCATAGACACTCTTTAAACTAAGGCGCAAGAATAAAGAAGGCTGAAAACAAGTGGAGACTCAGTGGTCTGTAGAACCCAAAATGGATGGGTATGTGTGTGAAAAATATGTTAAGAAATGATAAATAAGATATTTCAGATTTGATGCAACTTACTACTATAGATCTAAAAGGTTTAATGATATTTCGGGAAGTTAAATACAAAGGAAATCATGCCAAATATACCATATAAAGACATTTCTGCAAACCAAAAGTAATGAGAAATATTAAAAGTACCTAGAAAAAGAAAAAAGATGCATTGCATACAGGAGAACAAATGTAAATATCAGTATTGACACCTTTCAGAAAGAAGGTGTGCCAGTTTTTTAGATACTGTGTATGAGTGCGATCTTGTGGTATTTGTGTTTCTGTGATCTTGTAGAAGAGAGTAAAATGGTAGTGGTGGGGTTGTGGTGAGGGGTAGCATATGGGAGATGTTGGCAAGGATATATAATTTCCATTAGATAGGAAAAATATGTTCAAGAGATCTATTGTAAATCATGGTGACTATAGTGAACAATATATTGTGTTCCTGAAAAATGCTAGGAGAGCTGATACTCACCATAAAAATGATAACTATGTGAACAATGCATGTGTTCATTAGATAGTTGATGTCATTCCACAATGCATATACACTTGAGAACAAAATGGTGCACATGGTGAATGCATACAATTGTATTTGCCAACGGAAAAAAAAAGGAAATAATATGTGTCACAAAACAATGCAATGACACCTTGATAAGATGAAAGAAAAAAAATCAACCTGTAATTTTACATCAAGAAAAATATCATATCAAGAGAAACATTTATTTACATTAAAAAGCTTGGAAAATGAAGGCAAGTCATTGATATCGTCACATAGACAGAAATTTTAAAAGTTCACCGCAAGAAAACTTTCACAAGAAATGTAAAGGAGATTCACACACACAAATACACACATACAAACACACATACACCCAAAACATAGACTCAGACTATACAATGGATAAAAAGTGTAGAGATGGCAAGTGTATGGATTTTTAATAATAGAATAATAGAATGTCTAAAATGAAAATAATAGCGATGTTTTATAGAGGTTACAGTATAGGTAATTCTGAAAATCTAAAGTAATAGCACAAAAAATGGATGTGAAAATGAGTGTACATTGTTTGAGATTCTTACACAAAATGTAGAATGCCTTTTGAAGATAGATTTGAATGTATCGGAAATGCATAATTTAGAAAACAGTATAAACAACTAAAAGTAAAGCAAAAATAGTGATTTACAGATGAGATAAAGTAGAATATTACCATTCTTAAATCCAAATGCAAAGCAGAACAGAAGAAGAAACCAAAAATAGTTGAAACAAATAGAAAATAAATATCCAGATTGTCAACAGGAAAGTAACCTTCTTTGTTAACTTTTCCATTTAAAATAAGTGAATTAAATACATCAATTGAATGCTGAAATTGTCAGAGTACATTTTTTAAAAATCAGCTCTATGCTTTTTTCAATAAATTAACATTAAATAAAAAGACAGAGAGAGGTACGGAGTAAATATATAAGGAAAAGTATAAAATGCCAATACAAAGAAAACTGGTGCAGCTATACTAACATCAGGCAACACACTCTTGATTAAAAACAAAAATCAGGCTGGCTGCAGTGACTCATACCTGTAATCCCAGTACTTTGGGAGTCCAAGGCAGGGTATCACTTGAGGTCCAGAGTTCAAGACCAGCCTGGCCAACACGGTGAAACCCTGTCTCTACTAAAAATACAAAAATTATCTGAGCATGGTGGCTCAGGCATGTAGTCCCAGCTACTCAGAAGAATCACTTGAATCTGGGAGGCAGAGGTTGCAGTGACCTGAAATCACGCCACTGCACTCCAGCCTGGGTGACACAGTGAGACCCTGTCTCAAAAATAAAATAAAATAAAGTAAAATAAAATGAAATAAAATAAACACTTGGGGAAACTGCATAATAGTAACACAGTTGACAGTTGTTTTCTCATAAAGACACGTGGTTCTTTTGTTTGTTTTTAGCTGAGTGGGGTGGGATTGGCAAAAAATGTACATATTTAATGTGTACAACTTGATGTTTTGATATAAATATATCTTGCAATATGATCACCACAATCAAGGTAATTAAAGCATGCATCACGTCAGGTAGTTACCATTCTCTGTGTGTGGTGAGAACACCTGAGATCTACCCTTTTAGCAAATTTCAAGTGTACAAATTCTGTATTGTTAACTATAGTCACATGCTGTACATTAGATCTCTAGAACTTAATCATATTGCATAACTGAAACTTTGTACCCTTTGACCAACAGATCCCCATTTTCTGCTTCCTCCAGCCTTTGGAGACCATCATTCTACCCTCTGCTTATGTGAGTTTGGTTATTTTAGAGTTCACATATGTGCAAGGTTGTGTGGTATTTGTCTTTATGTCCCTGGTTTATTTCACTTAGCCTAATGCCCTTCAGGTTCGTCCACATTGTTCCAAATGGCAGAATTTCCCAAACACACAGTTCTATATGTGCCTGCAAATAACAACACAGCTTTGAAACACATGAAGCAAAATGTGAAAGCAAAGATGAGAAATAGACCACAAATACAGTTAGAGACTTCAACACTTCTCTTGGAGTAATTGAAAGAGAAAAAAATCAGAAAATCAATAATGACATAAGACACTTAGACAGGACTGCCAATTTATTTGATCTCATTGATATTTATGGAATACTATTTCCAAGTGTGAAATGTACAATTGTTTTCAAATGTGCATGAACTATTTACTAATCAAACCTGAATTTAGGACCATACAAAATATAAATCAAACACTATGTTTTTAAATAACCTGTAGATCCAAGAAGAAATTACTAGATAAATTATAAAATATTTTACACAAAATGATAATTAAAGTGCTAGACACTGAAATTTGTAGGAAGCAGCCAGGCAGATCTAGGATATAAATATAGAGCTTGAGATGCTTACAGTAGAAAAAGAATAAAGTTCAAAAATCAGAAAACCCCACAGCACAGGCTTAAAAACAGCGGAAATTAAAGCCAAAATAAGTAGAAAAAAGAGAATAAGAAAAATAATTGCAGACATATGTAGGATAGGTAAATAAAGCAGAAAATAGTTGAAACCAATATATTTCACAACTTAGAGAAAATGTGATTTTTTGGAAATCCAATAATACCAAATCTACAACACAGAGACAAAAAAGACTTCATAATTAATAAATTCCCCTCAAGCACAATTCCAGAAGCAGAGACTTCATTGGTGAATTCTATTAAAACCGTAAGTAGAAATAATCCTAATTTAACACAAACTCCTCCAAAAACATGAAATGAATGAATACATCCCCACTCATTTTAGAGAGTCACGATTTTCTCCATTCTGAAACCTAACAAAGAAATAACAGGAAAAAGGAAATGAAACTGAAAAGAAGTAAAATTACAGAATAACATCCATCATGAACATGGGTGTAAAAATTCTTAAATTAGCAAATCATATTCATCTTAGCAACATACAAAACGATAGTATATTAACATCTACAGGGATTTGTGACTTATATTTAATTATTTAAAGACTGATCAATGTAATTCACAAGATTATCAGAATATAGGAAAAAATGTATGTGATAATCTCAGGAGATGTAGAAAAATCATTGACAGAGTACAAAAGCCATTAACAAAATAGTCTTAACAAAGTAGGAATACATAGGATCTTCCTCAACCTAATGAAGAACAACTATAAAACAACTTTACTAAGGTAATTCTTAATTTACAATACTGAATGTTTACTTTTAAAAAAGACTATAACGAATGTGTTTATTTTCACTGCTTCTATTCAGCAACATGCTATAATTCCTGAACAGTGCAATAAGACAATAATAACAACAAAGCTTAGAGATTTGAAAGTAAGAATTAACATTTTCTTTATTTGAGGATGACAGTATAGTGTATTCACAAAATCTTAAAAAATTATAAGAAAAAGTCCAGAGGCGGTGGCTCATGCCTGTAATCTCAACACTTTAGTAGGCTGAGATAGGAAGATTCCTTGAACCCAAGAGTTTGAGACCAGCCTGGGTGACACAGTGAGACCTCGTCTCTACAAAAAATTAAAAAATCAGCCAAATGTGGTGGGCGCCTGTAGTCCCAGCTATTCAGAAGGAAGTAGATGGGAGAATCATGAACTCAAGAGGTCAGGTCAAGGCTGCACTGAGCTGTGATTGTACCACTGCACGCCAGCGTGGGAGACCCAGCATCTACTACTATTACTACTACTACTACTAATAATAAGAATAAGAAATAGAACTAATAAGGAACAACTTTAAAAACATTTTAACGCAAGATATACATAAAATCAATAGCATTTATTACATATTAGCAAGAAAATTTGGAAAATAAAATTTTTAAATACAGCAAAATATAAAATACTAAAGGATAGGCAGTGTAGTTTATACAAACCCATACACCTAAACTATACAATAATGTTGAGAGAACTTTTAAAATATCTAAATAAATAGAAAACTATGTTCCTGGATTGAAAATCTCAGTATTGTTATAGGATCAATCAAATTTCAGGAGGCTTCTTCATACTATTTGACACACTGTTAGTCAAAACTACATAAAAAATAGAATAATTTAAAGTAAACAAAATTATTGTTAAAAAGCAAATTAGAGAACATTGCACTGCATAGTTAAGATTTACTGTATAGTTACAATAATCAAAATCGTCAAAAGTTGGCATAAGGAACAGAAAAATTTGTCCAGAAATAGACACTCCCTTATATAGAATAGAATATATACATATAGGCTGGGTGCAGTGACTTATGCCTGCAATCCCAGTGCTTTGGGAGGCCAAGGCAGGTGGATCACTGAGGTCAGGGGTTCCAGACCAGCCTGGCCAACATGGTGAAACCCTGTCTCTACTAAAAACACAAAAATTAGCTGACCTGATGGCAGGCGCCTGTAATCTCAGCTACTCAGAAGGCTGAGGCAGGAGAGTCACTTGAACCTGGGAGGCAGAGGTTGCAGTGAGCCCAGATTGCACCGCTACACTCCAGCCTGGGCAATAGAGGGGGACTCTATCTTAAAAAAAACAAACAAACAAACAAAAAAAAAAACACATATGTAAATAATTGTATATACTAATGACTGTATATAGAAAGACACACTCAAACAAATATATAAAGACTTCTTACACAAAACAAATATATCAATAAGAAAAAATACTCAACATATTAAAAGACTTTATTAATGAAAAGTAATTCATAGAACAGTGAAAAATTATATATATAATTATATAATATGTACCCTATGTTATATTGCTTCCGTGTGTGTGTATATATGTTTATATACATATATATATAAACATTTTTTAAAGCCAGTTATTTCACCTGATATTCTAGCTTCAGAAAAGAGAGCCGATCATCCGATCAGCACCAGTTCTCTTCCAGAGTTGGCCGTGCTTGTACTCGCCATTGTTCTGTGTTATGCTGGAGATGAACTGCAGCAGCAGAACCCATTCTTTCTTTCAGTTTGGACCCAAATATGTCGGCGTTCTTAGTTATTTGTCAGCATATCATTGGAATTGACTGGAAACATTTTCTGAAATAAAGCAGAACGTTTTGGTTGTGCCTTTCCATTTGTACTTAAGCACAGTAATATAAAGTAATTGTTGAAAAAATATATATTACACACCTAACAAAGGGCTTATTTTTAGAATATATAAACATCTTGGAGATCTCAATATTAAAATGAGAAACAACAATAGGTAAATATTTATTTTTAAAAACTTTTAATTAACAAGTAACAATTGTACATATATTTATGGTTCACAACATGATGTTTTGATGGACATATACACTGTGAAATGGCTAAATCAAGTTACCTAATATATGCATTACTTTACATACTTAGCATTTTTATGTGTGGTAAGAATACTTAAAATCTACTCTATTAGCAGTTTTCAAATATACAATGTATTGTTTTTAACTGTAGTCACCATGAAGTATGACGGATCTCTTGAACTCATTCCTCTTAACTGAAATTTTGTGTTCGTTGACAAATATCTCCCCACATGTCCCAACCCTAGCCTCTGGCAAACATCATTGTATTCTCTGTTCCTGTGAGTTTGTGAGGGTGCAGATATCTCTTCCACGTACTGATTTTATTTCTTTTGCATATATACCCAGTAGTGAGATTGGTGGATCATATGATAATTCTATTTTTAATGCTTTGAGGTATCTCCATACTGTTTTCCGTAATGGCCATACTAATTTACATGCCCAACAGCAGAGTACAACGGTTCCCTTTTCTCCACATCCTGACAAACTCTTATCATTTCCCTTTTTGTTAATGGTCATTCTAACAGGTGAGAGGTGATATTTCATTGTGGTTTCAATTTGCATTTCCCTGATTGCTAGTATGTTGAACTTTTTTTTTTTTTCATAAACTTGTTCATTTGTATGTCTTATGTTGAGAAATGTCTATTCAAGTCCTTTGCTCAACTGTTATTTGGATTATTGTTTTCTTACTATTGAGTTGTTTGAGTTTCTTATATATGTGGATATTAATCCCTTATTAGATATATGGTTTACAAATATATTGTCTCATTCCATAAATTGTCTCTTTTATTTGTGGTGGTTTTGCTATGTAGAAGCTTTTAGTTGAGTGTCGTACAAAATGGATATATATTTAAACATCCAGTTCAAAAATAATAGAAAAAAAAAGGAGATTCTTTACAGAGACTGATATAACTGATAAATCCAAAATGAATGCCAAAAGTTACTAAAACCAGGAAGATATACAAATGCCAAATATGTTTCTAATAATATATTAAAATACATAAAGCAAATAAAATAAAATGAAACATTGACAGACTTATAATCACAAAGAAAAATTGTAACAGTTTACTATTACAGCTAATAGAACAAACAGATAAAAAAAAACATTAAGAATTACAAGTTTTGCATGATACCATGAATACACTTGATCTAATTGACTTACATGGAACACTGCACACAATTGCAAAATAAACATTCTTTTCAAGTGCACAAAAAACATTTATTAAAACTGACCAGATGCTGGCTCATGAAGCAAGTCTCAAACACTTTTTTTTTGAGACAGAGTCTCTCTTTAACACTTTTTGTTTGTTTGAGACGGAGTCTCACTTTGTTGCCCAGGGTGGAGTGCAGTGGCAGGATCTCCTCTCCCTGCAACCTCCGCCTCCCGGGTTCAAGCGATTCTTTGGTCTCAGCCACCCGAGTAGCTGCGACTACAGACGTACACCACCATGCCTGGCTAATTTTTGTATTTTTAGTAGAGACGTAGGTTTCACCATGTTGGCCAGACTGGTCTCGAACTGCAGACCTCGTGGATCCACCCGCTTCTGTCTTCCAAAGTGCTCGGATTACAGTAGTGAGCCGCCGCGCCTGGCTTCAGTTTAATAGTAAGAAGGCTTCCAATGTAAATTTTCAAACTTCACAGAAATTACATTAAAAAACATATGACAGAATTTAAATAGAATAGTCCCAAATGTTTCGCAACAATACATTTCTTTGTAACATATGTGTCAAAGAAAATAAAAATCACAGTAAAAATTAGAAAATTGTTTTGAACTGATTAATAGAGAATATCAAGTTTTGATATTCAAAACTTGTGAAATAAAAACAAATTTATACTTAAAGAAATAGTACAGCTTTAAATGTATATGTTAGAAAAGAAAACAATTATAAAAGTAATATCCAATGTAAGAATCCATTACATTACAAAATCATGAAAATAGGAAAGAATATATGAAATAATAAAAAATAGATTTTAGACACTAGAAAAAATGTTAGAAGGCAAATTCTTTTAAAAAGATGTATAAAAGTGATAAACTGCTAGCAAAATTCTACAAGATTGAAGGTAATAAATTACCAGAAATAAGAAAAAAAGGAAGACCACTGCAGATCTTACAACATTCAAATATTGTAAGATATTATAAAAGCATTTTCTAATAAATATAAAATTTTTTACATGTCATAAATCTTCAAAAGCAAACTTATCAATTTCAATAGGAAATTAGTAGACATGTATTATTTAAATGCATTAAAATATTTATGTAAATAAAAAACTCTACAAATTGGTGAGTTATTTCAAATATTTGAGGGAATAAAGAAAAAATATATACAAAAATTTCAATAGATTTTGAAAAGGCATTGGACAAAATTCAGCCCATTTTAAATAAAAAAATCCAAAACTCTAACCAAACTAATAACTGAAGAAAATTTTCTCATCCTAACAAATGGTATCATAATATGCCTGAAGCCAACTTCATAGTTAATGTTTAAATATTTGCAGATATTTTCCTAGATATCAGCAATGGATTAGAGTTGTAGTCTATTTCCACCTTTAAACATTCTACTATTAGCCAGTAAAATAAGTTAAATAAAATAAATAGTGAAAATTGACAATGCAGAAAGACAATTGTTATTGTTCACAAATAATGTGATTTTAACAAAGTATAGACACAGTCTACAGAAAAACCACTAGATTAAGTGTGAGGTTGTTGGAATCAAGGACAATAAAAAACATTTTAAAATGTTAACACATACTATGGTGTGTGAAGATTACTAAAATAGTGTGTTGTTGGCAGAAGATTAGATGAATAAACCAATGGAAGAGAATCATTTGTACAGAAATTCTCAGTCATGTACTGTCATCTGAATTGTGACTAGGATGACACAACTGTATGTATAGTGGATAAAGCACCATTTAATGAATGCTGTTGTGATAAATAATTGGAAATTTCTATGGGAATAAAAGAAAAAACAAGAAAATTGGAAAAAATAAACATTTACTCTACAATTATGCCTATTACAGATGGATTGTAAACCAGAACTAGAAAGTTAAAACAGTAAAGCTTCTGCAGCACATAGAATGTATCTTTGTTACCTTGAGATATTAAAGATTTATTAATTATGACCAAAAGCACTAAATAAAAGACATACATTAGAATGTATTAAAAATAAAACTTTGGTTCATAGATTCTCCTGGAAGAGTGAAAAGGAAAGCCAGAGTGGCAGAGTAGATCTGTAATATATATATTCAGTAAAACACTTCTATTAAGAATATATAAATAATTCTGAACATCAGTGGGAAAAAATACAGTCCAATTAAATATACCAAAAATACTTAAAAATCAATTTATATGGGAGACTGTCCAAATGGTCAATAAACCTTTGAAATTCAGAATAATATTAAACCTAACCCACTGGAATAACTAAAATTTGAGACATAAAAAAGAAAAATCCTGACAATTCTTAGTATTGAAGAGGGTGTGGTACAACAAAAACACTCCTATATTGCTAGCAGATGTGTCAATTGCTATATAAATTGCCTTTATAGATAGAATACTGTACTGAAGATTATTTGTTTATACATGCCTTTGAAGAAGTGGGGAGGAGTAGAAAGACAGGGAATAAAAACCACCAAGAGTCCACTACACTAACAACACTTTGGTGTCAGAGGTATCGTGGATATTCTAAAATATAATAACATATCTTGACTTCAGAAAATCTATGATCTGGCAGGGAATTAAGAAAAGATAGGATAGTTTTTCCTTGAACATATTCTTATACCATAAATTCACTGCCATTTTATGCTTCACTAAAGTTTTATCTCTCAATAAGAAATTAGACAATGGCTGAAGTATTTTTGAAATATATTTATAGGTTTCTTTTTTTTCTGTAGATCATGGTAGTAGATAACAAAATAGATATGCAAACTTTACCTTTTACACATTTTTAAATACGATTACCTCACTTTGATAGAAAGATGCCAGAAATACTCAGGTGCACTAGAACATTAATAGGGTTAGATGTATTGAATAGTGTGTTAAGAAGAGACTGAGAAAGAAATTGTTTGGAACACTAAACATCTATTGATAACTATTAATTTGATGGCTATCATTTTCCAGACTAGAGAACATAAAAATAATTTTCTAATATGAAAACTTTATGTCCTTTGCATTCCCTATACCCATGATGACAAGAGGTCAAAAAATGTTCCTAGGATTCTGCGTGTCAGGTTATCCCTGTCATTTCTAGAGTATCCAGGGATCGCAGGGTAACTAAGAGGACAAATAGCATTGATTCCTATCACCACTATATTATAAGAAAAGAAAAATATGAAAACTATGTAGAGAAGTTGATGCCGAACCTTAAGTGAATCTGACATACTTGCTAAATGACTCACTTTTGGATACCTACCTAACTGCAAGCAATTCAAATGTGTGCTTAACAAAATTATAAATAACAATATATCATCAGCCTTCACTGTTGCTTGAACATGATCTAATCTTAAGGGGTAAAATTTCAAACTCCAAGAAACTGTCGCCTGTGAATATCACTTAACCTAGAATTTCATTTCTTTTCCATTTATTAAAAATAGCTTTTCTTACCTGAGATCATTTAAATGACAAAGTAAAACAGGAAGATGAGAAATTCCAGAATGGAAGCTAATGCGCTGTTACAGTTTTAGGATTGCTGAGTGTATATGGAAGGGTTGAATATTAATAATATATAGTTTATTGTATTTGATTATGATGAAAAACTATTTGAATACTAGTATTGATTTCAAAATCATGAGTGAGAAAGAGGAAAATTTTACATAGGTACTTCCTATGACTTTATTTTTATATGCTCTACAATATGTTTCCTAGGATGGGATTAGAGGAGCAAAAGATAATAAATTCCCAACCACATTGAGTGTGAAGAAGCTGTACTGCTTTGCCAGGAAGTTTTAAAAAAAATCACTAAATGTCATTTACGTACTTTTCTCTTAGATAAAAATAGTATATTGATGATAACAAAGGAAAACTTCGGAGTTGAAAAGTAAGAGTATTCAATTTGTTATATGTACTTACTATCTCATTGTATTTAAATAAAATTTATTAAAATTTAAATAAATTATTTACTTAAATAAAATTTACCATCGTTAAAGGGGAGAAGAGGCAAAACAGTAGCGTGAGAAAATTTCATGTCGCATTTCACAGAGATTTTCCTTTTTTTTTTTTTACAACTGATATTTTTATGGTGAAATCAATTTCTTACAAAAAAACCTAACCATCTTGTATCGCGATGGCTTTCACATGGTGTAAATAACACTCTGTATGATGGCCACTGCCAAGGAGACTTTTGTCTCTTTTAAAAGTGGCTATCACTCAGCAATAGGGCCAGGTTTCATCCATTAAGGAAATGGATTGGCCTTCATTATTTTCACAGTTGAATATTTTAAGAAGTTAATGTATCCACATATGAAGAACCACATTTTGCTGAATAACTGAGAATAAATAGCACATTTTGTTCTAATGAAAAGTGTTAATGTTTTGGACGATATTATAGTTATATTGACTCTAATTTTTAATGTCACTTAATGCTTGAAAATAAGTGACCGTCTACTTCTAACATATTACAACCCGCAATCATTTATTTTTTTCTTAGACTAAATGACCTTAAGTAATTTAACCTAAAAGGCATGTAAATGGCTACCTAATCTAAAAACAAAAATAAATACATATTTTAAAATACTTTATAGATCCATCTATAAAATACTTTATAGATCTATTATTGTATTTAAAATATGTATTTATTTTGTTTTCACAGTTGAATATTTTAAGAAGTTAATTTATCCACATATGAAAATAATAAAATAATTTTAAAATAGGAGACAAATTCACTCCTAGTGACTATTATATATCTCAGACTTTGCATTGCTATAGTTAATACAGTTTCTGTGGGTGTGCAAGGTTGTGACTTTAGCTCACTATTGAACTGCAGTAAAACTGAGTTCCACAACACATGATTTATTATTTTATCTAGTCTATTAATGATTCTGAAGGGAATTACATCTCAATTTATGCATGTGATGCAAAGTAATGTCATTACAAATTTGCTAAAGTTAGCTACTCTCCAGTTATTCTCCATTTTATTGTCAATTTAATATAGAGGAGAAGGAAGCTCCCTTTTTAAGGAGAAAAGCACAGTAAACTATTTTCCAGGATTTATATTCTTCCTTACATGCATCTACAAAATCATTCCTAAGGAAGTAACTACCTTATTTTTAACTAAAATACAGAACTTAGTGTAATGTCAGTTACTGTGATTGATGGAAAGTTCTTAATAGATAAAAGCAAAGGAGATGAACATCTTTAATATACATAAAGCATATAAGACCTCAACTATATGAAAACAGTTGCACAGATAAGGAGGCCCGCAGTATTCTCCCTATTGCAGGAGCAAGCATCCTTTCATTGTGTCAAGTCCTAACAAATGCGCTTTACTTCCAATAGTAGTCTAGGGTGAGAGCCACTTGTGGACCGTCATAGTTTTCATTTTTAGTCTGCTAAAGGGAAGAAAGATATTCTTTTTTTTCTTTTTTTCAGTGGAAAATAACTATTGAGCCTCCACCAGCTGCAAATCTGCTCCCTGCATATAAGCTCCTCTTCCTTTGCAATTCGGTCTTTCTTGAGTGGTCCCATGAAGCTTTCTTCTCTTTCCATAGGGCTGGAGAGCCGGCCAGGCCAAACTTGGAGGTGTTCAATGAACTTAAGATCAATCTCTCCAGAGCCCGCCGCTCCTCTGCACAGCCAAGGCTTGCGGAGGGTGAGCACCCGCTATCTTGTCACCACACAGCTTCAGCGATGACAAAGTCATTGTTCAACTTCAACATGGTGGAACCAAAGCCAACCCAGAGGGGTGAGCTCTGTCAGACAGGTCTGTAGTCCAGTGGAGCATTGTTCTTGATCACTTGCTGTACTTGAAAAGGTACCTCTGGCCATCTTATAGATCGTTCTTATTATCTCAGTGTGTGATGGTACCTTTCCTGCCCAGCACGTGCCACAGAGAAGGCCACACGAGCAGGATGCCATGCCCAAGTACAGGCCACCTTGCGCAGGCTCCGGTGGGTCGTGCGGAGGCAGCTTCTTGTGTGCCAACAACTGTGACCAGCCTTGGTAAGCCTTTCCCTTGGTCAACCGCCGATGACGTCGATCCTCTCATCCTGCCCAAACACTTGGTTCACAGGGTACCGTGCATGCTTGAGCTCATCGCAGGCCAGTCCAGCTTTCGTCGGACACGGTGCATCCGTTCCTGAGATCTCCTCAGGTGGGGCCTCCTTCTGGCGCAGAGGAAGCCAGGCGCATCGGGTTGTGGCAATGACCGGATGACTTGGCAAGTAAGTCTTCTGCTGCTGAAGTCTTTCTCCAGCTGCTTCTTTGCCACCTCATCCTGCCATTGTCTTGCAGTACTTGGTATAAGGCCTTCTTCTTAGATTTATGCCAGTTCTTAATAGAAACGCCCTCTTGCATTTCCTCCACTGAGTGCTCAGCAAGACAGTCTTGAAGGTCCTCGAGGCCCTGAGGGTTCCACGTAGCCCCACTAATGCCCACACAAACCTATGGGTAGCCGCTCCAACAATGGTTACAGCCTCCCACCACCCTCCTTCTTGTCACCTTAGATCTCTGGCCTGTCGACTTCCCGCTATGATGTGGGTCATGCAACCTTGTAATCCCAGGAAGGGTGAGGTTTGGACCGCTTAGACGGGTCATCCTGGGAAGCTCTTAACCTTCCCGCAATGCCTGCTGCTGCGCTTCCGAGGCAGGAAGCTGAGGGACCCATGTCTGGGAGCGGAGAACTTTCTGTGAGATATCACACCATCAAATCCCGCTGGTAGAGCAAGAAAGATATTCTTAATCCTCTGTGGCCATTCCCAGCTCTTTTGTGAAGATTGGAATTTTTGTAAGCTGTCTGGTGGACTTTTGTGTAGTGCTGCCAGGCATAAAGCAGGAGTCTGCTGTAAAAATAGACCGGACTCGCCCTGACACCATCACATCCATTGTCTTCTGGGTTTGTCAGGTAGCAGACCAGTAACTGCACATTGCTGTGAAAGCACAGTGATGTCTTTTACCACATGGCATTTCTAGGCATCTCCAACTTCTGACTAGCCCAGGTCAAATGAAGTTTCGGGACATCCCAAAGTCTTATTTCCATACCTATTTTCAGAGGTCTTCAACTCCTAGCGATGTGACTATTTCTTCGACACAAAATCTCAGAAAAAAGAGAAATAAAATCTTTTAGCAGTTTCTTTTGATTTTATTTAAGCAACACGTTTCAAATGGCTTATTTCTATACATGTATAGATACTAAGAAAAAAAGATTTTAAAAGTTGGCTTTTTTTCAAACTGGTCTAAAACAGATTTCTTAAGTTGTTATATCATATTTAACCAAATCTAAGATTCTGTTGACTATAAGAATATTATTTTAATATTACTAAGAAACAAAGAATAATGCTAACAAATTATGATGTACTCTCATGATGTCAGAAATTTCAACTTAAGAAAGAATGTGAATCTTTGAATTGAAAGAAAGAACAGTGTATTTTAAGAACTGTGTTTTAAAAGAAAGCTTTTTTCTGAAGTTCAATATAATGTAATGATAGCAATAATAATTTTCCCTTTGTCCTTAATATAACATTTATCAACTAAATACATATCTGAATTAACGTTTACAGCATGCAAAACACTACATTTAAAGAGATTTAAGAGGCAAATTAAAAATTTGAAACCACTCTTTCTTAGAATCTCACACCCTAAGGGTTGGAAATTTTACTATTTTATGATGTCATCCTACTACTTACAACACTCTTTGATGGACTGTAGTAAGAAGTGCAATGCCATATCTCTTCAAAGTTTCTAAATCAATTGAGAGATACATAGCATCAGGCAAATGATAAAATATCATCTTGATTAAGAAAGTGATAATTGTAGTACATACAAATCATTAGCTTGTAATCATTTGTTTGTAAAGTAGCTTCTCTTGGCTTCCTAGTATTGAACCACAGAGTTAGACAGTCTTATTCAGCCAGCAGTAATGGAATGACTGGGAAATCTTCATTTCTTCCTTTCATAGCCAGAAGCTACTCTGGACAAGCACAGAAGGCTTCCCTTCAGATAGCCTGTCTCAAGAAGAACAAGAAAACAAAAGGCTTGGTTTTCTACGTGACCAGTTTTTTCTTCCAAACTTACTAATCACATGTCATTCTGCTCTTCAGGGAGGAGTTATTGGATGGATGAAGAGGGACAGAGAATGTTACACTAATGGATGTGTCCCTACGTGGAAGGAAACAGAAACAGGGAGGAAGAGTGCTGACTCCCATGCCAACAGTCTGACCAGTATTTGTCCACTGGTAATTACTTACATGGGAGTGTAGAGCACCATTAATCCCTTCTAGTTTAAAATAACCTAAGGCTTTCAGTCACCAGAACAACTCAGACTCATGGAGCAAAAAATGTCTAAGGTGGAATGTGCAGAGCCCATATTGATTTTGGTTATATACCAGCATGATGCAACCTTGGTCGTCTGGAAAATAGAGATCTTAAGAGATGAAGAGAAATAACGTTGTATAGTTCTTGCTTGGTGTAGCAGGTAGAGGTGGTGATGGATTGGAGAATGTGCCTAGGAAGAGGTTTTAGGGACTCAGGTGTGTGAAGTAGTGATGTGTGTTTAATATTCTTTTAGTTTCAATATCTGTAGAAAAGTTTGAGTTAAAACAGAAAAAAGTAGCCTACTGTTTAGTTTAATTATTACTATCTTTCTTCCAGAACAGCCTCTGAAAAGTCTGCTCCTAACAACTTCTGTGAATATGTGGATATAAATAATTTTAAATTTGAATGTAAATCAAATATATTCAAATATATAATCAAAATTTAAATATAAATTTGACATAAATCATTTCTAAACAAATGATAATTAAGAATTTTTGGAAAGTTCTTTTAAGATAATACAAAACAATAGAATATTAGAATATTAGAGATGAAAGAAATACGCTGATATTTTGAAGACTAAAATGAAAGCAACTTTCTTTCAATGATATGTGATCATTATAAGAACTCAGAAAAATACAAAGAATAGAAACACTATCATAAAATATCTGACCTCCTAGGCAAACATCTGCTAAGCATAATTTCTAATATTTCTCATAAACATATGCATATAGAAAAAGAGATTGCTGTGATAATATAAATTTTGGACTATATTTTATATACCATTTTATAAAAAGCACTAATTTCAATAAAACTCAACTACCACCAATGAGGTATAAGGAAAGGCATTGTTGAATTTAAATGTTTACCCATCCATGCACACACTCAATATTATGTGCCTCTGAAATTAACAAAACTACTGAAAGTGGTGCCAATATTATCATGTATCTTTTAACTGCGTATTTCATGTTGTAGTTACTGATTTCTGGCTTTAGAAACTAGAAAAATTCTTACAGTCACATTTTATCACTTTGCTCTTCTTTTGTTAATTTACATTCTATTCTATTAAACATACTTCCGGTCATGTTAAGCTCCACTTGATAATTGAATAATTGAATAATTATTGATAATAATAATTGATAATTGAATAATTGAATTGCTTTCGTGGGTCATTTTTTTTTTTTTTAATTATACTGTAAGTTCTAGGGTACATGTGCACAACGTGCAGGTTTGTTACATATGTATACATGTACCATGTTGGTGTGCTGCACGCATTAACTCGTCATTTATATTAGGTATATCTCCTAATGCTATCCCTCTCCCTTACCCCCTCCCCACAATAGGGCCTGGTGTGTGATGTTCCCTTTCCTGTGTCCAAGTGATCTCATTGTTCAATTCCCACCTATCAGTGAGAACATGCAGTATTTGGTTTTCTATTCTTGCGATAGTTTGCTGAGAATGATGGTTTCCAGCTGCATCCATGTCCCTGCAAAGGACATGAACTTGTCCTTTTTTATGGCTGCAGAGTATTCCGTGTATGTACCATATTTTCTGAATCCAGTCTGTCACTGATGGACATTTGGGTTGATTCCAAGTCTTTGCTATTGTGGATAGTGCAGCAATAAAAATACGTGTGCAGGTTGTCTTTATAGCAGCATGACTTATAATCCTTTGGGTATATCCCCAGTAATGGGATGGCTGGGTCAAATGGTATTTCTAGTTCTAGATCCTTGAGGTATTGCCACACTGTTTTCCACAATGGTTGAACTAGTTTACAGTCCCACCAACAGTGTGAAAGTGTTCCTATTTCTCCACATCCTCTCCAGCAACTGTTGTTTCCTGATTTTTTAATGATTGCCATTCTAACTGGTGTGAGATGGTATCTCATTGTGGTTTTGATTTGCATTTCTCTGATGGCGAGTGATGATGAGCATTTTTTCATGTGTCTGTGGCTGNNT
>NW_016806320.1:807264-891918 GCF_001698545.2 Rhinopithecus bieti
TCCTTGCTAGGTTGGGGAAGTTCTTCTGGATGATATCCTGAAGAGTGTTTTACAACTTGGTTCCATTTTCCCCATCACTTTCAGGCACACCAATCAGACGTAGATTTGGTCTTTTCACATAATCCCGTATTTCTTGGAGGCTTTGTTCATTTCTTTTTACTCTTTTTTTCTGTACGCTTCTCTTCTTGCTTCATTTCATTCATTTGATCTTCAATCGCTGATACTCTTTCTTCCAGATGATCGAGTCGGTTACTGAAGCTTGTGTATTTGTCACGTAGTTCTCACGTTATGGTTTTCATCTCTTTCAGTTCTTTTAAGGACTTCTCTACATTGGTTATTCTAGTTAGCCAGTCGTCAAATGTTTTTTCAAGGTTTTTAGTTTCTTTGCTGTGGTTACATAGTTTTTCCTTTAGCTCTGAGAAGTTTGATCGACTGAAGCCTTCTCCTCTCAACTCGTCAAAGTCATTCTCAATCCAGCTTTGTTCTGTTGCTGGCGATGAGCTGTGTTCCTTTGGAGGGGGAGATGCGCTCTGATTTTTTTAATTACCAGCTTTTCTGCACTGCTTTTTCACCATCTTTGTGGTTTTATCTGCCTTTGGTCTTTGATGATGGTGATGTACTGATGGGGTTTTGGTGTGAGTGTCCTTTCTGTTTGTTAGTTTTCCTTCTAACAATCAGGACCCTCAGCTGTAGGTCTGTTGGAGTTTACTTGAGGTCCACTCCAGACCCTGTTTGCCTGGGTATCAGCAGCGGAGACTGCAGAAGATAGAATATTGCTGAGCAGCAAGTGTTGCTGTCTGATTCTTGCTCTGGAAGCTTCGTCTCAGGGGTGTACCCCGCTGTGTGAGGTGTGAGGTGTCTGTCTGCACCTAATGGGAGATGTCTCCCAGTTAGGCTACTCAGGGGTCAGGGACCCACTTGAGCAGACAGTCTGTCCATTCTCAGATCTCAGCCTCCGTTATGGGAGATCCACTGCTCTCTTCAAAGCTGTCAGACAGGGGCATTTCCCTTGGGTCATTTTATGAGTCATTTAAACACAGCTTCTGCATTCCTGGATTATTTTATTTAAATAATCTTTTTAGGTGCTGAACTTTTTTAGCTATTCCCCCATTTCACTTCTCAAAGTTTTCTTCCTTCAACATTCCTACCCTTCTCCAGCCCTCATGGATTTTATTTCTTATGTTTATTATTTCTGTTTTTTTTTTTAATGTTTCAGTAAACTTTATTGTATACAACAAAAAAATCCATCGTGATTTTATCATGGTTTTCTCTCTCAAGAGAGCAGGGGTGAAAACCAGTAACTTATTTATAAAAATATTTTATTTAGAACTCTTTAATAAGACAATAAGTACATTCATATTTTGTCTTCTGAGTATTTAAATTAAAAGAGGTTCAGCTGAAGAAAGTTATAGGCAGGAAACGCAGTTTCTTGGCTCAACTGACCCATTAAAAAGTCCACCTATATCATATAGCAACTTTCTGCCAATCTTGTGAAGATTTCTTTTCTTTGATCTAATGTCCATGTGTTCACAAGCTTCTAAAATGTTTGCCAAAATTAAAGTTGACTGGTTAGCTTTTGCCTTAACCCGTATCCTTCCATTCATCCCAAATTCTATCTTCAGTAGACAAGGTTTTCCCACTTCTTATATGATGTCATAATCTGGAGTTAATAGCTTTCTAATTAAGCCCTAAGAAACTTTAAAAAGCAGATCATCCTGTCTAATGGCACCCATTCCAATTTATGCATATTGAGAAAATTTCCTTTCTTTTCCTTTGTTTCTGAGCACAAAAGAACTCATTTTTTTAATCTACAAACTACTGAGATATATCTCCAGTACATTCTGCTACTGATTATTTCTATGAGAGAACCTAATGTGATTCTTAATTTCAACCCATTTCTACCTGAATTTAACTTTTTTTACCTTCTGTACTCTTGAAATTCAATAGCTTCACCTGAAGAATCTTAATTATTTCATTATAAGATTTCCACTTGGGGAATTATTTCCCTTTTAATTAGAAAATTTAAGCTTTCTCTTTTTCAAATTTCAGGTAAGATGAATACTTTATACACTGAATTTACTTTAATTTTGTTATATGTTCCTGTCAGGATCGTTGACCCCTATTTTACTTTCTTGATCCCTATTTTTCCATCCTCTCTTCTAACTTGCCTGACAACCATGATGTTCCTTCATGGCTATAATCTCCTCATGTTGATTCACCTTTCCTCGTTGGTGTTGTCATTTCCTGTACTTTTGTGTCATTGAATGATGCTTTCATTTCTATAAAATCTTTAGTTTCATCTTTCTGTTTTGGTTTCAGTAGTCGTAGATTGATTTCATCTCCTTTTGTCTTATAATTACTTCCTTAAACTTCCTTTTCTTGTCTCTCAGCTATGAGCTTACTTTAAAAGGTCATATTTTCTGTAATTGTTTTTAGACTAAGGAGTACTATTTCTTTGAACACTCCCATTATAAGTTCTCTTGTACTTTCAAATAATTTGTTACAGTTTTCAATTTTTACTATTTTCAAAGGTTTTGTGCTTAAGATCCTTTTCTCATTCTTTTTATTATCTATATATGTCTCATTCTTGGTTGATTTTTAAAGCAGAAAGTGAACTGATGAAGGGTAGAATGGGAAATGAACCTGTGTCCTATTGTGGCTTTGATTTGGGTTTGTTGTCTTGGAGACCTTTGCTCTTTGCCCAGGGGACATGGGTTCAATCAGTTTTGCAAAAAAAAGAAAAGTGTAAATGTGTCTCCTAATGACACCTTTGGGTTTATTGCCCTAGATGTTGAACTCTGTTGGGTTCTTTCAGCTACAAAGCAACATTATAGGAAAGTAAAACATTTCAGCATATTTCTTTCAGATCCTTTTCTGCTATACTGTGTCAATGGGCTAGACCATTACAAAGATAACATTCAAATCCAGGTCTGCCTGACTCATGTCACGTGCTTTTTTTTATCCTCCTATGCTATTTTTTTCTTTAGACACCAAAATTCTGTGAAAGCAGATCGCATAGCAAATCTCAGTTAACTAAGATATTTGAGAAATGGAATATTGTGGTCAATTAGATTTCAGTTTAACCGAGACAAACAGGAAACCCTTTGATTTCAAAATGTATTATTGAAAACTCTTTTAAAATGTATTAGCCAACTTCCTCAACCTTCATAGTACATTATGCAAAAGGCAATTGATTCTTCTTTCCATGTTTGAAGGTTGTTTAGGATTTCAATGTTAATACCATAAGCTGTGATTCTCAATATTGTGTAAAGTAAGTATCTGTGACCAAATATTAGAACACATTCTGTATTCTAAAAGTTTTCAATAAAATAGCACTGATTTGTAATATCACACTCTTTTGAGAATGAGGTGCTTTTATGAAAATAGAGAAACAATATATAAATAGGTATGAGCTATTAAAAGAAGAGACATACCATCTATGCCATGTATTATAATTAATGCATCCTATTAAATATCTAAAATTTGTTTGTACAAAGAATTTTAAGGCTTTTTATTTTTTGGTGAGACAGAGTTTTGCTTTTGTTACCCAGGCTGGAGTGCAATGGCGTGATCTCGGCTCACTGCAACCTCTGCCTCCCAGGTTCAAGTGATTTTACTGCCTTAGCCTCCCAAGTAGCTGGGTTTACAGGTGCCCATCACCATGCTCAGCTAATTTTTATATTTTTAGTAGAGACGGGGTTGCAACATGTTGGCCAGGCTGGTCTTGAACTCCTGACCTCGTGATCCGCCCCCCTCAGCCTCCCAAAGTGGTGGGATTACAGGTGTGAGTCACCACACCCAGCTAGCTTTTTTTAAAACACAAAATCCATCTGGATAAATTGTGAAAATTGAGTCAGTTGGGATATAGTTTTTACAGCTAGCTATTAAGAGATTTCTGAAAATTTGGCTCCACTTCTCATTTTTCCCTCACACGTTTGGCAACTTGTAAACACAACTTAAAGGTACTCTGATAAACAGTAGTCTGCTTGTGTTTTGACAGTATTTCAACTGATGGCTTTCAAATTCTATTCCTTGATAGGAAGCTTTCATTATCATATGCATTTTAGGTTATCTAATAGCTCAAAGGAAAAAAAAAAAAAGACTAGTAAAATATCTAAAACTCCCTCATGCTCTTATCTTTCAAAAGGGAAAGCATGTGCTGAGTAGATGAATTAAAAGGAGATAGGGAAGCCTAGACTGCAGTTCAACAGAAGCCATTGATCTTTACAAATTAGACTGACAACAGAGATCCATTAAAGTCCATAGTATAATGAAAAAAATTCCTTTTCTTTGGCCTTTCTTTTATCTCCACTTTTCCTAAATCTGATTCCTTTCTTCCATACTCTCCTGTCGTTCAGAAGAGACGCTAAATGCTGATGAGGTAATGGCAGTTACAAACCTCTTTCAATCTCATTTGAGAAATGACTCTAATTCCAAACATTAATTTTTGGTACCTATCTGAATAACAATAAGCTTGCTATATCATTGATTATGCAACAGGAGAATCAAGACAGTAAAAGAGGGAGTTGCTCACTTTAATACAGCCTTGCAGTTCAATGAAAACTATTGTGACTTAAAACGGGCCACTCACTTCTATTTCTTATGCCACTTATCACAGTACTTAGGACATTTATCACTTTCTGCATTTCATTGTTTTTATTTGTTTGCTTATATTTTGCTCTTAAGTTTCTTAAGGTTAGTAACTAGATCATTGTAGGCTTTCCCTTCGCAAACAAAGCCAAGCCATAGGCTTTTGCTTAGTCATTCAAGGCTTATTTATTAGATGCTTGCAAGATGGCAAGAATGCTTACTGGCATAGCTGTTTAAATGAATGGATTACTTGGATAAGCAAGTAATAAAAATGGAATAATAAATGTGATTGATTGTGATGTAGGTAACACCATGGAGGAAATATCTGCTGTGCAGAAACACCTCTTCATTCTCCAATTTCTACAGACAGAGGAGGAAATCATTCTATCCTTGTACACCCAAATATTGTTTTTTCATCTCTTTGTCACTGCACTTGCCCAGATGTATTGCAATCCATCTTGTCTTCAAGCTAAACCATAGGCTCTTAGAGACAGGAATTCTGTGTTACTCATATTTATATGCTTATTTTAGTGCTTACCAAGAGTAAATGGTCAGTTACAATATGTGTCTGTGTGTGTGTCTGTGTGTGTAGGTATATTTGTATATGGACTTATTTATTAGGTGGCAAAAATTACATACAAAAAGCTATTTGGGAAAGATAATATAGCAGGATTATAGGCCAGGCCAGGAACCTTTTGTCACCTGACCATAAAACAAGAAAGGCAATCTAGTTCCAAGAGTCAGAAGAGGTTCTGTTTCTGACCTATGTGGCTGGTAGCATGTTTAGCATCTTCTATAGAGCATCACATTTATATAAAGCCATTTAGGCAGGCAGCATCACATAGCACAAAAAAGTGTATGAGCAAATGCACCCTTGATTTGTCTGTTGACTCCTTTGCTTATGAGCTAAAATAATTTGAGAAAGAAATTTAATCCCTCATTCTTGATTTTCCCTGCATATTAATGGGAATTACAAAACCTACTCCTAAAAGTGTAAAGTAGATTTTAGTTAGAAAATGTACATTAAACAGTTTATATACTATCTAGTATATATAACCATTCAGTTAATAATAGCTTCTGCTGCTGCCAGGCTGACCTGAGTAGAGAGATTGCAATTCAGGAGTGAGAAAAGGGTAGCTGACCTTGTAATTATGGAAAGGAGAATTGTTTTAGGGACTAAAGCAGGCAGTATAGGCAATACTTCCTTTTCCTTTCAGGAAGTAATGATTCTAATAATCTAGAACTGCTGAGCTTTCCCCAGGAACATAATCCTACAGATTTGCCCAGGAATTAGAATTTGGAGAACTGAGTGATACACTTTTGCCTTTTGAAACTTGGCCTGAAAAATAATTTAATATTGGCCTTATACTTATTTGTCTTTTCTGAAAATTTTAGGATATGATTGGACTATATCAAGACACAAATGCCGCCTTAGGCTCTAATTTGTATTAAGAATCTTTTATCACGATTATAACTTTTTTTTTTTTTTTCTTTTTTTTTTTTTTTTTTTGAGACAGAGTCTCACTCTGTCACCCAGGCTGGAGTGCGGTGGCGCAATCTTGGCTCACTGTAAGCTCCACTTCCTGGATTTGCGCCATTCTCCTGCCTCAGCCTCTCCAGTAGCTGGGACTACAGGCGCCCACCACCATGCCCAACTAATTTTTGTATTTTTAGTAGAGACAGGGTTTCATGTTTTTAGCCAGGATGGTCTCGATCTCCTGACCTCATGATCTGCCAGCCTCGGCCTCCCAAAGTGCTGAGATTCCAGGCGTGAGTCACCGCGCCCGGCCACATTTATAAATTTTATAGCAATTGATGACATTTTATTTATTTATTGTACAGGAGAAAACACAAGTATGTTACAGATTTTGCCTTCTTTGTATTTCTTTCCGTTTTCATTGTAAGCCTAGTAAGTATTTTATTGACTCTTCTCTCATGTCTCTACAGTGTTTTTCAGATATTTTCACCTCTACTTTCTCCTTGAGACTGCACTATTGGCAATTTTCAAGTATTTCTTCAACAATACAACTTCCTATAGAGCATTTAATGAACAATCTCTTCCAATCTCTGAGCAGATTGTTAATAAAGCAGGGAATAATCAATATAAAATCTTGACCAAAGGTTCATGATGAAAATCCAACAGGTTGTGTAGGGATATTTACACATAATGATTTTCTCATGATGTAAAATACTAAAGTACTCCCTTGAATTTTGTCGTTTTGTCTCTTTGCTATCCTTGAGGGGAGAAAAATGCTAATGTATTGATTCAGTGTGAAGCATCTGAACACAAATTGGAAATTAGCTATAAATGCAGATATTTCTGCAATGACATATTTTTAATTTCTTCTTTCAATTTTCCAATTTAGTATTATGTAGAAAAACATGTAAAACAAGTTAAGTTTTCTTGCAAAATTTAGCACAAATTAAAATGTATGCAGTTAGTTGGGATTTTTGTATCACTGAGAGGAAGAATCTAGCTGGATATCATCAATGCAGAGGTTAAAGCAATGACTGCAATTGTGGCCAGTACTTATGCTTTATCTACCAAAAACTAAATATTGAGATGATTTTAAAAATGCCAATGTGTAATTAGTTTCTAAATATTATCTTCCTAATACTCTGTGGGACAAATCAGAGTCTGTATTATCATTTTTTTCAAGCAATTTCTGCATAATAGTGTTGTGCAGACAGCTTCAAGGAGAAAAGTACTGGAACACCTGTAATAGGATGTTATAATGGTATTCTTCCTCTCTCACTTTTGGCTCAGACATGAGGACAATAGAAGTTAATTCCAGAGGAGTGTACCCTATAAAAATGTAAAAGTTGGAGGCTGGAAACTAATAAGGTGACTATTAAAACTTTCACTCAAATCCAAGGTATAAAAAAATGACCCAGAGTGTGGAGATTGGGGCATATTTGGAGATAGAAAATTTCTTAAAGATACAGTGTGATGTTTATTCTCCCAGCTACCTCCAACTTCAACCTAAGTGGGAAGGGGATGAGATTTATGTCACTTGTCTTTTCAGGCTAAGAGTAGGGCTTCAAGAAAATACTTGGGGACCTTAATATGTGTCTCCTGCTCTTTGACATGAGTGATGATGCAATGAATAGTGGTCTAAATCAAACTGGAGAAACTGGAAGTGTGGCACAGATACTGGAATGCTGCTAAGGACGTGCTGAGGAAATGTGGCTGCTCTGCAAGCCACCTGTACTATCAGAGTTAGCAAAAGCAAAAAATGAGTGCATGTTTCCACTGGCCACGTTTGTGTCAAAAGCACCAAAAAGTCTGAATGAGCTTCACCTTGCGACTGTACAAAGAAAGGCTACAGAAATTTCTGGCCCCACAGGAGCAACAGAAAAGGTATGAATTGTACTGGAAGAGTGTGTGCATCAAATGCATCAAGAGACTGAAAGCAAATGGCAGATCAGCTTTAAACACCTGTGAGGCCCCAGACCCAATGCTTTCCTGTTCCCTTTACTTCTCTTCCCTGCTCTTCACTCCAAACACAAAGGGGCCAGGAAGAAATGGAGGTAACAGCTTGAGGGAGAAGCAGTAGAGAAAGATGTCAACCAAGCCCCATCCCTGCCTTAGGTTTCCTGCACAAAGCAGACTCTAGCTGAGGGAGTGGGGGGAAGTAAAACTAAACTGGACAGGACATTCCAATTTCTATGTAGCAGAGCTTGTTTGCTGACTTAATGTGATCACAGAACACTCTTTTACCTATGTGTGAATAGAATATATATGGGCCTATCTGTGTTAATATCCCGGGCCAGGGAGAAAGTATACCCCTGAATAAACAAGGAAGACAAGTAAACTTTATGATTGCACTTAATGAGTCCTGCTTATACAATCTGCTGTTTAAACTCTCCATTGTGTTAACAGAAATAAATTGTGTACTACCCTTAAGATTATTTATTTTTAAAATGTTGTATAATGACTTCCAATCTGCCAGGTCACGCCAGGGGTTTGGTAAACATATCTAATACATGTCAGATTCTCTTTCCACTACTATTTCAAAATACTTGGAAGTGAAGTATATGCTAAATTGTTCCATCCACTGTCATTAACTGATCTGACAGTTTACCAGACTGAATATGTACTGTTTCCGTTAGTTTCAAGGAAAATCACAGGATAAAAATGCTACAACTCTAAAGATCCTTTTATAAGGGTACAATTTCAACAGTATTATATGAAAATTTGAATGACATGTAATAAAGCTTGGATGATTTCTTTTTTTATTTAGAAGTAATTACTGAGTATTGTTCTTCAGATTTCCTTCACCATCTGGTCACTATTTCTGGACAACATGACTTTTATATAACTACTTGAGACTATGCATTTTTTTACACACGGTTACATATAAAATGTAGGCCATACGTGTTTTATTCTCATTCCAAGCACATTTTTTTAAGAAGTTGGTAGCCATTTTAATTTGGTCTTTGTATGTTGTCTTTCCATTGAGACACCTTTTCATTCTACAGAGAGTTTACAAGTTGGACATGTTATTTTTAGGAACAGAAAAAACATCTCTTCAAGGTAATGGGACACCATGAGGTGTGCTCTTGCATATTACTTCCTTTACTAATTAAACGGAATGTGAGAGTGAAAGTAAGTTGACATTGTTAAAGTAAATGACCCAATGCTTTAGTAGTGAAGACACATCTAAGCTGAAGTTTATTGTTTTAATTTTAATCTTGAGCAATTTTAGCCCCACAGACTAGGTTGCTTTGTGTCCTGCAGTGCATTGTTTCCATTGCACTACCATGCTGCCCACTGACTCTATGAAAACTATTTGTAATAAGTTGTATTTTGGAATGAAGTGTTTTATTTCTATGCAAGGTGAATTGATATTGGGCATTTATTAAATCTGGTTTTTAACGGGCTATTATAAGTGGGGTTCTTCAGAGGGCAGAGATATTGGGAGACTAAAAGTTGCTTAAATTATGCCCCATAAAAATATAGATGAGGCTCAGATGCCTTTGGATTAAATATTCATTACTGAATATTTACATAATGCATGTGAAAGTGCTTTTAAAATAAAAACTCTCTTTATATAAATGGAAGCTATGGCCAGATTTTCCCCATTATGCCTAGTAGCACACTTCAAAGCATTCTCTGGAGCCTTAGAGTGGAGAAATGTCTTCCTTTCTACAAAGGAAGTAGAAGACTGATTATTCTACACTGTCCCAATCTATCCTTCTTAAATTCTTTAGGCAATCTAAAATTGTTCAACTTTTAGCAGGTATCATTTTTGTATGATATATAAATATACAATTCTTAAAAAAAAGGAATATATACTTTTAACTTCCATTAAAATGCTGTATGATCAACAGGGCCTTTTAAATAAATTATGCAGATCATTTGAATGTCCGGAAACAAGCATAGACAGACCTGGCTTCATATCCCACATCCACAATTTACTAGTTGCATGACCTTGGACAAATAATTTTAACAATTTTAACTCTGTGCTTTATTGTTCATCTTTCCTTATGAGATTGCAATATCTACCTGGAAGGGTTACTTGAAAATTAAATGACAGTGCAGGCAACGTTCCCAGGAACTGACACATTGAAAAAGCTGAAAACCACTTAATTTCCTCCTATGTAAATACATTATTATTGCCAAATTGAAAGCAGCCAAGTCTCAATTACCCATATTAATATATGAAAATTCCTATGCAGATAAATAAAAATAATGTGAACATAATTTTCACACATATTTTGTGATCTACATTTATATTTGATAATGTTCTAATATTTCACTGTAAAATTTAGACATGAAAGGAAGATATTAGGAATTGAATGGTTGAACCCTCTCATTTTACAGATGAGAATAAAATTCAGACACAGATAAAAAATACAATTATAAATGTAATATAGCTAGTAAGTGGTAGAATTGGGATTGAAGAACAAATCTTTTGTGTCTGTTTTGTGATGTTATAGTACTTCAAATAATCAAACACACTCAAAATGAATTATAAAAACATATTCACAATGATCTAAATTTGCAGTAGCTGAAAAAGTGCCTACTTTTACTAACTACCTTGCTGTTATTTACTTTCCCTCTGAGAATTTCATTCTGTATGTACCATAATTGTTTACACTAGTTCAAACCAGTATTTAGTGCTATAATTCATGAGTAACTCCAGTCAAAATTTTGAGTAAGTTTATTCTAAACTTTCCACAACTTAGGACTGTTGTAAATTTTTTTTAAAAGTCACTGTTCTATCTATTTTGAAATATACAACATTAGAATTTTAAACAAACAAACAAAATCACTGACCAAGTCTTAAAATAGTGATTGAATCACTTTACCGCATTAACAGACTATTGTTTATTTCAGAGGTTACAGACAGAGTAGAGGTGACAACTATTTCTGAGGCTGAGCACATAGGCACCATCTTAGCTTAATATCTTAGCTCATAACATCCCCAGAGGCAAAGAAGTAATTAAATGCTTTGTTTTAAAAGTCCTTCTATTTTGACTCCAAAGCAGGTAAAACTAGCATAAGAGTGAGCAGAGTTGCTGATAATGACATAAATAATGATAAAATAAAAAGAGCTAGTAATAATTTCTATAAGAACTGGAAATTGAGTTTTGCTTTGGAATATTCACATAACTGATAATCTTCCTGGGAAAAAGACATTTCCCATTTCCCACTATCTGTTCTTCTCTAATGGCATGTATTTTGTAAGGGGAAAAAAACCCCTTTCAGTCTCATTTTTATAGTTTGCAAGACACCTACTTAGTATACCCTGTCTATAGCAGGCATTTACCAAGTATAGGTTACATGAATTAATATTTTTATTTTATGACAATATTGGAATTATATTTCATAGAGTAGAATGGGAAAATAATAATGTAGTAGTTGCAGTTCTTCCTGGTGGAAAAAGAAATCTTCTGATATTCTCTTTCAATAAAAGTAGTAAATTGCAACAGTTCCCCAAGGGTCTCGAATGAGAGAAAAGAAAGAAGTAAGAATAGTTTAAAATATAACTCACTTTACTGTACCTTGTTTTATAATCTATAATTTATTTGAATTATTTTCAATGAGATATTCATAAGTATGAACTGAGCATTTGAAAAAAGGTCAAGTTCTTCTGTTCATGGCTAACTTACTCCATGATTTCTAAACCTGCCTACACATAGCAGATGCTTTTGGTTCTCACGCAATATCTATTTCATCCTCGTTCTTTCTAAAAGGGCCCTAAACTTGTCCAGGAATCCACTGAGGTCTCATGAACTCCAAGAGCCTCAGGAGAAGCTGAGTTAATTTGCAGCTCCAGGGAAAGGTTCTTTTCTGATGGTCCATTCCAATTATGGTTGGCCATCATTCTTACCAGTTACTGGTTAGAATATCTGATTGAGCTAATCAGTACAGGATTCCTGATCTACTACCTGAAAGTTATTGGCCCAAAGTGATTTTTGAGAGTGCCTCTCTTGTCGTCATGCTCTCCCTCTCCCTGTGTCTCCCCTTCCTTCTCTTTCCCCTCTGTCCACCTGCCTCTCTCTTCTCTCTTCTCTTTTCTGCAACTCTTCTCTTTCTCAGCCTTTCTCCATCTCCACGCCTTACTTCCTCCCTCTCTTGCTGAATATGCGAAAGGCAACAAGCAGCCAAGCAGCTTTGCAGATTCCTACCACCTTTTTACTCCCACTAAGATAACCAGCCCTGAACAGAACTGATGCTGAAGGTGACAGAACTGGGAGACAAAGGACGAGTCTAGATCCATGATGTCACACATGAGACACTAAACGATCCACCCTGAATCCCACACTCCGTTTGGACTTTCACTTTCTTAAAACAGTAAATGTACTTACTGTTTGAGCCAGTTTGTTCCAATATTGCTACAAACTAATTTTGATGCACTCCTTAACCTCAATCCTCCGCTGCATTTTAAAACTTTCTTTGTCCACTTATTTTTCTATACGTGCCGTTATTATTCTTATGTAGAGAAACATGTCTAGCTTTATGATACTAAATGATTACCATTAAACACTGACAATAGCAAGGGAAAATAGTACAAACTCAGATGAAATGCTAACAGCTAAAAGGCCGATTTTATAATGTGCATTTGTAGCGACCATTTCAGTGAGTCTACATAATGATTTTAAAGGACTTTCAATAATGTTTCTTGCAGCTGTGCAGACTTTTAACTTTTAACTCTTCATTTAAAAAATACATCTAAATATAAATCAAGCACTACACACTTCCAATTTAGCTGTTTGAATGGAAAGAGAAAGTTGAAAGCTGGAGCAGTCATGAGTAAGTGCTATAGAAAGTTGCAGTCGACAGTTGCAATTTAAAACCAATCAAGTGGTGCAGGAGAAGGGGAGCACAGAACTTGAAAATAACTGGTAAGCTTAGAAATAATTTTAAAGCAATAGCCACACAAATAATGATTATGGTTAATTAGTGATCCAAGGGTACCACTCTCTCAGCCAGTGCAGTTTTGAAGGTAAGAAGTAGTTTAAGCAGTCTGTTAATGTCCACTAGCAATATTCATCTGAACTAATATGGAGTGTTTTGCTTTACTTCAATGTGCAAAGAGTATGAGAGGGGATAGGTACATGACATGTGTCCACATTCCAAGATTCTTTGAATCAGTCAAGTATGAGACTGGAAAAATAAGACTTTTTAATGGCAATGGCATGAATAACATGAGAAAAGGTATTGAGATACCATCTTAAAAGTGTTCATTCTTGAGATTATGCATCTAGGATATGTAAACATATTGACTTTTGTGTTTTTACCCCTGGCCATTACATCTTGAACAAAGGGGAAAACAAAGCTATTTTAGGTCTAAAATAATCCTTTCTTCTTTAGTACAAGTAGAATGTCTTGGTTTTAAAAGTTTTATCTTCTATAACTACTGGGCAAGCAATTTAAGGTCTTTTCCTTCTTCTGAAGACAAGGAAGGTTAACCCTGCATTACTTTTCTTTTGATGGAATTTCTGAAACAAAAAATTGTATACATGTATAAAATCATTTTCTACATAAGAAAAGTGCTATATAGATGCTAATAGTTGGCATCCTTCTTAGAATAAGATTATCAATTTGAGGCTACAAAGAAATTAGAAGATATGTTACATATATTTATTATATAAGTCATGAGAGTGATCACTGGTCAATGACACAAAAACTTTTGAAAGCAATAAACAAAAATTAAAAAAAAAACTTAAAGTGATATTAGATGACTCAGAGTAATGAAAAAGTAGGTTAGTACATTTGTCTTTGATATTTTTGCATATATTTATTCTCCATAATGTTTACAAATTTTTTTCTGAGATACCTCAATAGAAATGATCAAGGTCAAGCTTACATATTGTGCTTAGTTCCTGAATCTTCTGCATTTGGAACCTGCCTTCCTTCCCTTCCCTAAAGATGGAGGTGGAGGTAGATAGGTGTGAAATAATACCTCAGATGCTTTGGAAACTTTTGGGTCAATGGTTACAAGGAAACTTACGCTGATTCTAGCAGCAGTACAATACAAAGATATTACAGGAAAAAATTAGAGAGTGACATTCAATTGTTGCAAGAGCTTCCCTCTTGGTCTTGAGCTTTGTTTGCTTGTTTTCTTTTCCTGTAGCTTAAAGAGGAGAAGGAAGCATCTGCCGTTTTCTTTTTTCTTTCTCTTTATTAAAAGGCAATTCATGGTCATTATCTTTGAATGTATATACTAAAATAAAAATAAAATATATTTCAAAGCATGAATTCCACCTACAAAAGAAAAACAATGTTAACATGTTGCTTGTATAGTTTATGTACACATGAAGAACATAAAAAAATTCTTGGACACATTGCATTTTTCAAAATTGCACATCAATATTTCTGGTCTCCCTTGCGCCTCTGGAACCTTGACCACTTCCCATCCAGAGGAGGAATCCATTTGCCCTTTCTGTGAACTTGGATGAGACTTGTGGCTGCCTCACCCACAAGCACATGGTGGACAGGATGCTGTGTGCTTTCTGAGGCCGGAGCTCACATGGTAATGTGGTTCCTCCTGTTCCCATCTGGATGTTCATCTTTGCACTCAGCCACCATGCTGAAAAGAAGCTATGAGAAACTACAGAGAGAGGCCTCTTGGAAGGCCTGTGAGCACGGAGAAGAACCAAGGTCCCAAGCCAGCATACACCACCAGAAATGTGAGTCCTCAAATGATTGCAGCCCCACACAGGGCTTCACATCAGACATCTGACTCCTAATCATCATGGAGGAGAGATAAGGGGTCCCTGGTTGCCTTGTCTGAACTGCTGACTTACAGAAACCAAGAGAGGTAAGAAATTGCTATTTTTAAATCCATTATGTTGTATTATGCATCATAACTACAGCAGATCCATACAGTATTAGACAAATTTTACCTCTAACTGCATGTACTCTTTTAGATACCATTTAAACCTTTGAACATATAACACAAATACGTGTAAAACCTTCTGTATCACGTAGGTTTGGAAAATAGCATAAACATTTTGAGATTAGAGAGCTTTTTTTTTTTTTTTTTTTTTTCCATGGACCAATTTTCATGGAACTATAGCAATTAAGGGCAGAAATACATGTATTAAAATTTATACTTAGCTCTTTTTTGAGGGATGGAACAAAATATGTTTCATTCTTCCACCTCTTAAAGTAGTAAGTGTTGTTGAACCATAATACTGAAGGAAAATAAATAGAAAAGATATCTAGATGCTAGAGAGGAAGAAATGAAACAGTTGTAGATAGGGAGGGAGAACAAGAAGGAGGGAACAAGGTGGAGGACAGAAAAAGGAAACAGAGACTCGCTTAGTAGATTCCAAGATGACTTTCCTAGAACAAGGCGTGAGGATGCTTAATACGCCAACCCCGTGTTTTTATTGTCCTTTGAAACTTGGAGATATAATATAGGGTCCAAAACTTTGCAATATCCAAATGTTCAGTTGTCTCTTTAGCAAGTAGCCACAGCAAACTACCAATGAGGAAATTATTTCTAAGGCTGGGTGCTATTGCCTTATAAAACTAGAAGTCCTTGGGCTGGTAGAATTAATCCAAGAGCCAAATCTGGCATAGAGATGGAAGGATTATATCCCTGAATTAACAGTAAGAAAAGAAACATTTTAATTCAGTAACGAGTAAGACAAATATTATAGGCAATCTAATTTTCAATCATGGGATTAAAATATACTTGTTACACAACAAACTGTATTTGTTAAAAATAAACACATGCAATATTTACTTTTTTCTAATAGAAATCCAAGCATAGAGTTTTACAGTAACACGTCTGTCTTTCTTTGAAGTAATTTAGCAGTCTGTTTTAGAAGAGAGTCTCTGCCATCACATCCCCTAGGCTGAAATCTCAGCTCTATTGCTCACCAGCTGAGGGACATCAGCCAAGTTACTGAGCTGCAGAAACTCTTAATACCCCTGTAAAATGAAAAGAATTATAGAATCTGCATTATCAATTTGTTTGGAAGATTTAGTGAGAGACTGTATGTCGTGCACTTAAAAAATCCCCAGAACAGAATACCATTCAATGGTGTTAGCTCTATTATTATTATTATATTATTAATTACTATTATTTCTTTTTAAGCAGCCTAGTTCCTGCTTTTAGCCGATCATCCTATGAGTTTTCGATTTCTACTCATGGTTCTTTGCAATATATTTTTTTTTTTATGGAGTCCTAAATTATTCTTTCAAAAGTAAAATGATTAGTTAGAAAAAAAAAAACAAAACACACACACACACACACACACACACAAGACAAGGTACTGAAGTAGGACATCATTTCAAACACTCTATAGCATTTTAAAACCTTAATAGAATTACTAATATTTGATGAAAACGTTACTAGTATTTGATTTAAAATTGATGAAAATTAAATATATCAGGCTAAATGAAAGCTCTCCCTCTTTTTTAAGGAATCCCTCAGGATTATAGGCCTGATTGGGCTAAATGTAGATTACAGGTGCCAGAAAGAGCATCTATTTTTGGCCACCACCATCTCCCTTTAGGATCAGCACAATTAAATATATTATTGATAGGAAAGGAGCTGAACTTTTATATGCCAAAGTATTTTTTCTTTTAATCATTTTAAGAGCATAAAATTAAGCCCACTTACAAGGGCATGCATATAAAATAGTGTATAATGTCTACATTGGAATGATTATAATGAATAGCCTTCAATTTAATAATGATTAGTTGCTTGTTTTACTGTATGTTTCACAAATGTTTCAAGGGCAAAAGGGAATGAGGATGTTAAGACAGATCCCTTTACGAATGGTATTTCAAACTTTCAGATGTTATTTTTTATTTTTTGCTGAATGTAATGTATAAAGAGAGAGCTTTTATGCAAAGCATTTTGTGAGTACTGGAATTTGAGGGTGTTGGTTGGGAAGCTGATAATCTAACATTAAAAAGACAATCCTTGCCCTTAATGAAATTTAAAATTTAGCGTGGGAGATAATCATATAAGACATAACATCAGGAACTGAATAAAGAGGAGTTGGACAAAAGTATGAGTTATATATAAAAATACCCAGCTGACAGAAGTTAAATAAAACATTTAACTAAAATTTCTCTAGGTAAGCTGGAACACTGAAGTTGTTAAAGCTCCTGGATATCATTTCCATTTTAAATTGAAAATAATTCTGGATAATTTTAAATTCCATACTTAAGTTACTGTAAGTGTTACAATTATTGCAAAACAAGAAGAAAAACATACAAGATCAAATTCATTGGAGCACTTGTATTTTTTCCTGGTGTCACTTTTGGTTAAATATCAAGCAATAAATAAATTTTTTATATTAAGGTTTTCAAAGATTTGTCTTCCCTATTCTTGGATCTGTATTTCTTCTACTTGTCATTTTATCTACCATTTTGAAACCCTGCAAATAAGTTATTGGAAACAAAAATACTTTTTTGAACCTAAATTATTTGACTGTGAATAGGAATGAAAACCATATTTTGATAAAACTGTAAGCGAAAAATGTGTAAATATGTTTGAGGACTACAGAAAGCTGTGGCATAAGTGCATATTTTTATAGATACTAAGGACTTCCCACATTAGAAATCAAGTCTTCAATTCATTATGACATTTGGCCAAAAGTATCCTGTGCCTGTCACCTCATCAGTCAATTGAGCAAAAGACTAGACATTCAAAGAAAAGAATTGTTGGAAGTGACCACATTTTTGGGAGCTATTGGATTTAGGGGAGTTTTCTATAGGCCTTCTCCTCTTTCCTAACGAGCAATACTCCTCAAGCCAAGGAAAGGGGCCTACAAGGGAGTCCCTCATAGACTTTGAGGTCAAGCAGTATAGCGGATGTTGCTGGTGCCTCATCCGTATGCCTTTCCCATTATTACTTTAGAGGGCACCAACTAAATGTGTTATTTCTAGCACCTGCATTCCTTTGTCTGAGACCTTTTTCTTACTCTTACCTTGCTTTGTCACTTGTGTAGCCAGCCAATCACAAGGATCTAGGAATGAACACACCCTCGCAATGAACTGTGCTCAACAATAATGGAAAGGAATTGCTCTATACATTCACATATGTCCCTGGCATCATCTAGGTCTGAGGTAAGGGTTTCCACTAGCTCCTAGAGTATCCCCTGTGTGAGGGACTATGGCTCATTGCCCACAGTAGCGACTGGCTTGATAAACCACCCCTGTGAGCTGCTTGCCTGCACTGTGTCACAATCCATTGCCATACCTTCACCTCCTCCATGATCTATTTGCCCCCAAATCCCTGTTTAAGGGCTTCTTATAAAGTAATTCAAACAAACAAACAAAAAAAGTAGACAGCATACTAGATTTACCCTTATTTAAGCAAGGGGGCAAAAAAGTTCCTAAGAGAAAGTAGACTTGTGGAGAGAGAGGGTCAGCACTGGGACAGGCTACATCAGGCAGTATTCATTGTGGCAAGTCCGTCCTCTGTGGAACAAAAACTGTGGGCCAGAAAAGTTAGCAGGCTTAAACAATCTTGGCAAAACAATTCAAAGGCACTGACCATCAGAGAAGAGAAAACGTGTGGAAGTAGGTTGAGTTGCATAAAAAGTTAGTGATTTTTGACCGGAAATAACTTTTTTTTTCTTTCCAACTTTTATTTTAGGTACAGGGGGTACATGCGCCACTTTGGTACGTGAGTAAATTTCTTGTCGCGGGGGTCTGATGTGCACATTATTTTGTAACCTAGGTAATAAGCATAGTACCTGACAGTTTTTTCTTACTTTCTTCCTACCCTCTATCCTCAGGTAGGCCCTAGTGTCTGTTGTTCCCTTCTTTATGTCCATGTGTGCTCAATGTTTAGCTCCCACTTACGAGCGAGAGCATGTGGCATTTGTTTATCTCTTCCTGGGTTAATTTGCTTAGGATATTGGCTTCCAGCTCCATTCATGTTGCTGTAAAGGATAGAATGTCATGCTTTTCTTAAGGCTATGTAGTAGCCCATGGTGTATATGTACCACATTTTCTTTAACCAGGCCATCATTGATGGGCATCTAGGTTGATTTCCATGTTTTTACTATTGCGAGTAGTGCTACAATAAACAAACGTGTGCATGTGTCTTTATAGTAGAAAATTTTGTATTCCTTTGGGCATATACCCAGTAATGGAATTGCCCAGTTGAATGGCAGTTCTGTTTTAAATTCTTTGAGACGTCTCCAAACTGTTTTACACAAGGGCTGAACTGATTTACATTCCCAACCGCAGTGTATAAGCACTTCCTTTTCTCTTTTTTAAAATCAGAATGAGAACAAAATCTCAAAGTTCTTATAATGGAAAGTTACTGGAAAGCTCTAAGTCTTACTTAGATGTCTGTAAGAGCAGGGAAGGGAAAACTGATACAGAATGGTTAAAAGCAACGATGGGGAGAAAACAAAACAATTTCATGCTTGTCCCCTGCCTAATTCAGGCTTTTGGATACACTAACTGATTAGATATGGTGCAAATTCTTTCTCCATCCCTCTTTCGGAAGAGATTGCTGATCAGACATATTACTAAGCTCACACTGGTGCTCAGAAGACCTCTCAACAGCACAGTCTGTGCAGTCACTATCAATCAATCAGAGTTGGCATTGCAAATCTCAACCCTTTCTCAATCCCTAATCTTGGCTGAAACATCTTAATTCCTTAGCATCATATTCAAAGCTTTTTCCTCTTTCCCAAATTAACTCTCTAGGCTTAAGTTTCACCAAACTTCCACATATTGTAAAATTAAGTCATAAAAACATGTTTAGAGGTCTTCAAAATAATCATTGACTCATAATCCCTTAATTTACAATATTTCTTATCATCCATCTTTTCTTGGAAAATTTTACATACAACCTTTAGCACAATTCAAATTCCACCCTAAACTCTAACTACTTCCTTAATAAGAAATGATTTTTTTTTATTTCATAGAACTTCCATGAATTTCTTAAACCCTGTTATTCTACTTAACTCATTTCACCTTACGTTTGCTATCTTTCTTGTGCATTACAGTTTACTTATGGAAACAATTATATTTTATTTATTGTTTACTCCCCGTGGCACGTGGCAGAAATTTTATATATTTTATCCAATCAAATCAGATTAAATTGATTTAAAAGTAACTTATTTTAGTTATCAATTAGACATTCTCAATATCTCTTCTTACAAGGTAGGCTGCTCTACTCTGTCCTGCCTAGTTTTGTGGTTCTTGACTTGTATAAGAAACTAACGATGGTATTAGTAGACCCAAAAGGAGTACCATATACAGATTTATCATTAAACTGTGAGAAATTGGTAGAGATACTTAAGATATCTAGATTAGAATTTAATGTTAGCTCAATTAGCCCATGATTTGTATAATTCATAACACACACACATTAAAATAATTATATGTAGAAAACATACTTCAAAATGTATTCTGAAGAGCAAAGTAGAAGTTGCCTTGATTTGTTCTGTTAGTACCTAGATTTTTTTAATTTAAGATTTCAGAGACTTCATTTAAAGGCTTTTACAGAATCACTAACCTCCAAGAATGGCCTATATTGAATTTTATTAGCAACTCTGAGCTCACATGGATTTCTGTTTATTTTTTAGTGGTTTGGCCTTTACATTTTCTGTGATCTAGGGCAAATCAAGACACTTCTCAAAATCTTAATATTTTCATACATAAATACAGAGTTATAATAGTCCCTACCATCCTACCTACCTATGCCAAGGAGCTACTTTGGGAATCGAAAAAGAAAGTCATAACTTCACACACAAACACAAACACACACATAGAAATTTCAAAAGTATAGTCTTATATGCTAATACATGTATATACATTATATAATAGTATACTTATATATATTGTGCTCAATGTTATTACTCTGAGGCAATTAAAGTTATAAGTTATAAAATGAGATTTTTTGTAATGGAACACAGGATTAAACCATGAAATTTTCAGAGATTATTATACCTGGCCACAGGGATGGGGCAGTGTACCAAATAAAACATTTCTTAATCATTTGGGTAAAAATATCTTTGCAAAACAGTTAGAAATGCTGCCAAATTGCTTGCTACTAGACAAATATTTTGTGGATCATAAATTCTCTTAGAAGGCTTTGGGCAAACTTAATTAGATTTTAAAAAACCATCTCTATTATGATTAGTTGATACTTTAATTAGGTAGATACAAAATAAAAAGTTTAGTTTTATTAGATTTATCAAATTATAACTTGAAATATTTCTTTTTTTCATATCATAAAAAGAAGCCTAGTACTAAGGGATTAGCTCCTCTAAGCAGACTAGACAAATATTCATACTTGGAGAGTCTGAATTTTTGCTTCTCTAAGGTTTTTTTTTTTCCTTTCAGAATATTACCTCAAATTGTTGCACTAAATTTGCCCATTGGCTCTTGAAAATAATCCGAACTTGTTTATTCAATAAATCGAGGGAAAAATATGTAACCTGGACAAGGGTGGAGGGAGTGGAGATGGATGGTGATGAAATTATGTAAGACATAGTTGGGTGATAAAAATCAATACAACTTTGAGTTGGATTTGACATAGTGGAGAGAGATGTCAAGAGTGACTTTCAGGTGTCTAGTTTATACAACAGGAAGGGAGATGATAACCATTTACTGAGCTGAGAAACAGGAACCTTAGCAGAGTTGCGGGTAGACCAGCACCAGGAGAGGTAACAGGTTCATTCTAGAATAATTTTTGATATCTATCCTACAGTATCTAAATCCCACTAATGAAAAACTCATTCCCATATATAGTAAGTTTAATCTCTCTCTCTCTCCCTGCCTCTCTCTCTCTCTCTTCTCCTAAGGAGAACCCTTCTAGAAAGTAAGAATACCACAGAGTGACCTTAATATCTTAGGATATATAAATGAATTCATCAAATTTTTCCTTTAGCATTACTGTACAGGACTTGTGAGAAATAAGAAAAGACAATAAAGTGAAAAGAAGAAAGTAAAAAAATTACCTACTTTTTTTTGTTTTGTTTTCTTTAATAGGTAACTTTAAAAAAATTATACTTGAAGTTCTGAGATACATGTGCAGAACGTGCAGGTTTGTTACATAGGTAGACATGTGCCATGGTGGTTTGCTTCACCCATCAAACCATCATCTACATTAGATATTTCACCTAATGCTATTCCTCTTCTAGCCCCTCACCCCTCGACAGGCTCCAGTGTGTGATGTTCCCCTCCCTGTGTCCGTGTGTTCTCATTGTTCAACTCCCACTTAGGAGTGAGAAAAATGTGCTGTTTGGTTTTCTGTTCCTGTGTTAGTTTGCTGAGAATGATGGTTTCCAGCTTCATCCATGTCCCTGCAAAGGACATGGACTCATCTTTTTATGGTTGCACAGTATTCCATGATGTGTATGTGCCACATTTTCGTTATCCAGTCTATCCTTGATGGACATTTGGGTTGGTTCCAAGTCTTCACTATTGTGAACAGTGCTGCCATAAGCATAGTTGTGCATGTGTCTTTATAGGAGAATGATTTATAATTCTTTGGGTATATACCTGTAATGGGATTGCTGGGTCAAATGGTATTTTTGGTTCTAGATCCTTGAGAAATCGCCACACTGTCTTCCACAATGGTTGAACTAATTTACACTCCCACCAACAGTGTAAAAGTGTTCCTACTTCTCCACACTCTCTCCAGCATCTATTGTTTCCTAACTTTTTAGTGATCACCATTCTAACTGGCGTGAGATGATATCTCATTGTGGTTTTGATTTGCATTTCTCTAATGACCAGCGATGATAAATTTTCTTTTCAGATGTGTGTCGGCTGCATAATTGTCTTATTTTGAGAAGTGTCTGTTCATATCCTTCACCCACTTTTTGATGGGGTATTATTTTTTTGTAAATTTGTGTAAGTTTCTTGTAGATTCTGGAAATTAGCCCTTCGTCAGATGGATACATTGCAAAAATTTTTTCCCATTCTGTAGATTTCCTGTTGACTCTGATGATAGTTTCTTTTGCTGTGTAGAAGCTCTTTAGTTTAATTAGATCCTATTTGTCTATTTTGGTTTTTGTTGTCATTGCTTTTGGTGTTTTAGTTATGAAGTCTTTGCCCATGCTTGTGTCCTGAATGGTATTGCCTGGGTTTTCTTCTAGGGTTTTATGGTTTTAGGTCTTACCTTTAAGTTTTAATCCATCCTGAGTTAATTTTTGTATAAGACATAAGGAAGGGGTCCAGTTTCAGTTTTCTGCATATGGCTAGCCAGTTTTCCCAACACCGTTTATTAAATAGGGAATCCTTTCCCCATTGCTTGTTTTGTCAGGTTTGTGAAAAACCAGATAGTTGTAGATGTGTGGCGTTATTTCTGAGGCCTCTGTTCTGTTCCATTGGTCTATATATCGGAATTACTTACTTTTTATTGTTGACCAAGACTATTCTAATAAAATTGCTAGGACTGGGTAATTTTCACATTTCTTGAAGTTGGACTCATCAGAATGTAAACATTTTTCATAAATTTAACAGCTTTTCAAGGTGAGTGATTAAAGAGTCTTTACCTTAGATTTCTTTTCTGGTCGACATACCATAAACTTTCTTGTTCAGTGTGTTCAAACAATCAAGCAGAGCAAGTCATTAGCAAATAAACTGAGCCTTATAATGTGTGTATTTCACTCTTCTGTTTTTGATTTTGAATGAAGACCAATTATTTTCTCACATCTGCCACTCAAATCATAAGCTCCAGCATGTCAAGATGCACTTGCACAGGGTGTATATATTTATGAAAGCAGAGTTTTAGGATTGACCTGCTTATCTCAACTGAATGCTGATTCAATAATCAGTGCCACCTGTGTTAGTCCATTTTACATTGCTATAAAGGAATATCTGAGACTGGGTACTTTGTACAGGAAAGAGGTTTATTTGGCTTACCATTCTGCAGAACGTATAAGAACAATAGTTCTGATGAGGGCCTCAGGAAGCTTACAATCATGGTGAAAGGCAAAGGGTAAGCAGGCGTGTCACATAGTGAAAGAAGGTACAAGAGAGAAGGGAGGACGTACCAGGTTCTTTAAACAACCAGTTCTCACATGAACTGATAGCATGAGTACTCACTTATTACTGTGAGGAGAGCACCAAGTCATTCATGAGAGATCCACCCTCATGACCCTATCATCTCCCACCAGGCCCCATTTCCAACATTAGAAGCACATTTCAACATGAGATTTGTAGGAAACAAACATCCAAGCTATAGCAGGACCGTTTCCTTTATTATTAGTAAGAAAAGCTGGAAGCCGTCATCCTCAGCAAACTAACACAGGAACAGAAAACCAAACAACGCATGTTCTCACTCATAAATGGGAGCTGAACAATGAGAACACATGGACACAGGGAGGGGAACATCACACACCAGGGTCTGCTGGGGGTCGGGGCAAGGGGAGGGAGAGCATGAGGAAAAATAGCTAATGCTAAACTTAGGTGAGGGGTTGATAGGTGCAGTAAACCACCATGGCACATGTATACCTATGTAACAAAACTGCACGTTCTGCATATGCTGAACTTAAAGTAAAATTTGAAAAAAAAGAATAAAAAATGATAACATTTTTTCCAAGGACTTTGACAAAGTTATTTTCAAGAGAGGATTTTTTATTCCTGAATTAAGATTTTAAAGAGTGTGTTTATTTGAGGGTGCAGGGGATTTAAGAGACTGTAATCTTAACCTGAAACATACTGCAAAGTGTACTATTTTAAAAAAAAATAGAAGAATGCGTGATATTGCGATGAAATAACTCTTGGATATAAATTATTCTGATAGACAAAATTAAATAAACTACATAAAAGTGAAAACTTTTAATCATATAAAATGTTATAAAATAAATTGCAAAACACAATGAAATTTCAAAGTACACCCATTTTCAGTTATTACAACTAAACATTCTTTTTCTTTACCACACAACACTTGGAATTATAAATACTTTCAATCTTCTTTAAAATGATAAATTAAAGGCGGGCGGATCATTTGAGGTCAGGAGTTCAAAACCAGCCAGGCCAACATGATGAAACTGTGTCTCTACTAAAACTGCAAAAATTATCCGAGCATGGTGGCTTACCCCTGTAATCCCAGCAACTCAGGAGGCTGAGGAAGAAGAATTGCTTGAACCCTGTAGGCAGAGATTACAGTGAGCTGAGATTGTGCGACTGCACTCCAGCCTGGGTGAGAGAGTGAAACTCTATCTCATAAATAAACAAATAAGCAAATAAAATCTTAAGTTGCTCTCTTTTTTTATTGGTGATTTTGAACTCTTGATGTTTCTATGCCATTTCTTCTATGAATCTCCATTTGATGTCTGTTATATATTGATTGTTGTTAGTTCTTATATGTGAAAAGCAAGTATTTAGCTGTCACTATTTTAACCATATTTTTCCAGTTTGCTATTTTCTTGTGGACTTTGTATTTTTTTTAAATCAGAAATTTTTCTTAATGAGGACAGATTTACCAAACTTCCTTGTTAAGAAAAGATGAGTAATGGATTATAGTCTTTAAAATATTTAGAAACACTTTAATTAAAATGTGTTAGGTTTACTGATTTGAGAGCCTGTTTATTCTGTTAATATTCTTATCTTGTGCTTTATGTGATAGTTGAAATTATTTCTTCAGACCTACCAGGGAAGGAATTTACCAGGTATGGTGTTTGTTATTCAGTTAAGTAGTTTGCTGAGCTTTGATCCATTTAGTTTCCTCTCATGGGTTCAGCCATCACCCTCCACAGGCACTTTCGTGTTTTCCCACTGCCTATTCAATTTATATTTTAAGCAAGGCTATCAGGCACCATTCAGGTCATAGCTTATACACAGTGCCACCAATTTGTCCATGCCTTGCCCATTTTTTACTCACAAGAAATTATAACCTAGCACATTTTGTTCATGATGTACTGGTCTTCCTTGCCTTGCCATTCTTTAACTCTGAATCATGTTTTATAATGGAAGCAAGCCTTTTAAAAAATTTTCCAGATGATTTTCTCTAAATTACAAAGAATCAAACATCATGCCCACTTTGAGCTTCAAAGAAGGTTAAAATGTGTCATAGCTAAAATTATGTAAGTAAAACATACAGCACCGAAAAGATGTGATGGTATTTATGTGTGCATTGATTCTGATTGAATCTTGGAATGAGATTCCCAGAACTGGTTTTGGAATATAAGTTCTGATGATTGTCATGGATACATAAAAACATAGTAATGCAGAGAATGTGCAAAGGAAAGAAAGATCTAGACTTCTTCACACAAAGGAAATGTAGGGCTCCACATATGCAACCTAAAACTGGAAGAAATTTTACAAAGTAGAATTTGAAATAGGATACAAGTACAAATATATTATTTGGAAATAATTGCCTCTTTTCTTAACCCTACTTTTTTCTTCTCTTTCACATTTTTCTTCAGTGGTGTCAAATTCATTTACTTATCCCAGGTAATTCATCTTTAATCCTTACCCGGCCGGTTGGGTCACTTCTATTGTATCTTCTAACACTCTTTCAAAATCTTTTCTTCATACTCCATATGAACTGAATCAGAACATTTCATATAATGCAGTGTTTCTCCATTGCAATATCCATTATTTCACTTTTCAAAGTATGCTCAAACTATTTTTTTGGGATACTTTAAAAATTCATAACAAAAACAAGTAGATTATATATTCTAAAGGTTACAGGAAAGTTCTTTATTGCAGAAAGGTGAACGCTAGAGAATAATAACTGAACAGTAGTAACAGTCAAGCTTGAAGTATTATTCTAATATAATGGTCACAAGTTAAGAACACCTGGAGAGGTTGTTTGTTTGTTTGTTTTTGAGACGGAGTCTCCTTGTGTCCCCCAGGCTGGAGTGCATTGGAGCGATCTCGGCTCACTGCAAGCTCCGCCTCTCCCGGGTTCACGCCATTCTCCTGCCTCAGCCTCCCGCGTAGCTGGGACTACAGGCACCTGCCACCACTCCCGGCTTATTTTGTTTTGTTTTGTTTTTGTTTTGTATTTTTAGTAGAGACGGGGTTTCACCGTGTTAACCAGGAAGGTCTCGATTTCCTGACTTCGTGATCCCCCCGCCTCGGCCTCCCAAAGTGTTGGGATTACAGGCGTGAGCCACTGTGCCCGGTCCTGGAGAGGTTTTTAACACATCCATTCCTCTGGCTTCATCCCAGACCATTTCTATGAAGTTGAGGCATCTGTAAAAACTCCCCAAATGATTCCAATGAGCAATGAGGTTTGAAACCTACTATTTAATTATCGGTTACAGAGGTAACCAAGCAAACTATATCAGTGATAACAATATTTTTTGAAAGTTTTAGTCTCTACTTATATATTTATTTCCTGACTCTAAAATATAGACAGTAAATTATAGGTAGTTTTGCGACAGTAGTACTCAAAAATTGAAGAAAAAACTCCAATAGAGGAAAGTGTACCAAAAATGCCATTAAATAAATCTCACCCAGTTGGGTGTTCTCTATGTAAAAAGTTAAAACTCAAACTATTTAGGAACCATTACAGTGTAGTAATGGGAAATTAATGCCATACATTTATTGATACAGTTTGCAAAATGTTCTACTTGCTAGTACACATTGATATTATGTTCAGCTGTCCTCTAGTCCTTCAGAAAGAATTTCCATTGACACTTGTAAAATTTCATTATATTATCTAAAGAAAAAATATTGAAAAAGAAAATTTCAGAATAATAATTCTTAATATCATAACAAAGCTACTTTGCAGTTTGACTATTAAGTAGTTATACACATATAACACCTACAAATCACCCCAGAATTGCAGGCAAAACTGTGTGTGTATACATATTATATATACATATATATAGCTCATTTTCAAATTTCTCCAATAAATTCTATCCTCCTTTATATGAGAATCCTCATATAAATTCCCCGAACTGATGAGCATGCTAATTTTCATATTACATTCAGAACCTGAATTCTCCCATTGTTTATAATTCCAAAAATGCTCACACATAAATTCAGAAGATTTAGAGAGAAGCAGCAATGACTTTCAGCTTCCCTTTAATTCCAAATGGAGCACCCTTTTTTCTATCACCTTTAGCCATGTAATCCTTTGACAATTTTTGAAAATATATATATATTACAATTATGTCCCAATAATTCCTTATACCTACGCAGAAACACACAGGAATAAACTCCAATTTGTTTACCCTTACCTCAAGACAAAATTAATTAGCCCTGAAGGCAATTACACCATGAAGATTATAATTAACTACTTCTTTATGCCATTCTGCTCCCACTTCACTTTTCCTTCCTTTTGCATTCTGGTATCCAGCACTGCTTTTTAGACTCCAAAGATAATTAAATTTATATTTTAATGGATTTGTGGATATTTCCTACACTGAGTATTTTGAAAGAAAATGGGAATAAATATCACTTGTTGAACTTGCATGAATGTGAGAGTTGCAATAGTATTCAAACATCAGCTCTTCTACAATACTGCATTGTAAGCTGTTGCTGGATGATATATCATGTACACCATAGGTTCCATTTGACTTTTTGGCATAAAACATTCAAATTCAGGCATGAGAAAGCCGAGCAAAAAATAATATCAAAACTTTAATTTTATCCAACTTAAGGTATTTCTCATCCCCTAAAAGAGCCCAATATAATATTCTGCAGATTAGCAGTGTAAAATGGAAGCTAGTCTGAGATTTTACCATCTGAGCTCCACCTACCACCTCTGTTCTAGAGAGCTTCTGGATTCTTGATGTTTAGGGAAAGAAGATAGGGTGATTAGAGAAAAACAAACAAACAAAAAACCCAACAATTTCCTTTTTGACCCATTCACCTGGTCACCTTGAGTGGTGCAGTACCTGGTTCTACAGAGAGGATAAGGAGGCAGGCTCAGTTTTCCTTGTAAGCAACTCATAATTTCTATTTGAAAATGTAGTAGAATTTTGCATGAAACTCCCAAAGTTGCGCTCTCTGTCCAACAGCAGAGCTAGCTGGAGAAGATTCAGGGGCGAAGCATTGGGGTTGCTAAGCAGGAAGCAGAGATGGACCCAGGTAGCATGACAGCTTCTGTACTCTGCCCTGGTTTCTTAGCTTCATCACACCACCATGGAATTCTTCCCATAATCATATTCACATGGTGCTTTAAAACAACATAAACATATCTGTAACTGACTATGCAGGATGTCACTCAATCAGTTTGGATTTGTGCATACACACACACACACACACACACACACACACACACACACACATATATGAATCCTATAAATTGCAGTGGGTGGGAAGATAGTATTTTAATATTTGTACAACATTTAAATTAATTTTCATTGTTTTTTGTGTATAACTGCATTTTGAACTAATGATTAAAAAGTTGTAAAAAAAAAAAAAAAAAAGTGCCTCCAGCTTGTTAAGTGTTCAGCAGCTCATACTTTCCACTCCCATTTAATGTGATCATTTTGTGGGTCCTTTGGGGGTTCCCTTCTCTCCCAAGACTGAGACACATTCCCAGCATCTTCCTGTGGGGCAAAAGATGGGCATACACTATATCTCCAGTCTGTGCCTCAGCTCTGCTGTATGTAATCCCAGCGGCCTCAGTGGGTGGCTACCCTAGCAGGCAGGACTCTTGGACTGCTTTTGTCAGGACGACTTGAGCACAGCTACCTCCTAGGCATCCCTTCCAGGTGACAGAAAAGTTTATCAAACCTGGAAACATAGATAGCTACTGTTCTAGCCCTTTCTCTTCAATCTGTTATGCTAGCTTGCTGCAAGCCTACCATTCTTTTTCAGACTTTCTTATGTAGACTCAAAAACTTTTCTCTGTGCCCTTCTCACAAAGCTCCAAGGCACACTAATTAACTTTGCCTAACAAATTTTTCCATCCTCTGTTCTAGTCTAATGAACACACTGTATCTGTATAGCCCCATTTTTTTGTTGTTGTTGTTAATAGTAGGATAGAAAATTTATAGTTATGCAAAACCTCTTTTAAAAGACTGATGGATTACAAAACCATTTTGGGCAAGTCCTGCATTGGTGAATCAGGAAACCTGATGTGGAATATATGGAAACTTCTTGATTTCTTTTAGTTAATTTTAAAACACTTAGGATTATCTATAAGACACTGAAATAATAGAAAATGTACATTTAAGATTACTTTCAAGATAAAATGAATACTTAAAATAATTCCAATTCATATTATTAATTATTTTAGTCACACTGTGTTTTATATCCTTAAAATTTAAAAACCATCTTATTAGAAGTGAGAGGGCTTCCATGATTAAACAGATATAAACATGACATTTTGTGATTACACAATCATATTTATAAAGACATGCATAACCCCTATGCAAACTGAGCCCTAATCTGTGAGCACTATCTACTAAATAACATCAGCTTATTTGTTGTTTTCCAGAATAACACAAATCATGTCTGTTTTGTTTTATTTTGTTTTGTTTTTGAGGAATCAGGAGCTCACAATACATAGTTGGTAGTGTTTCCTATGTATACAAAATTCTTACTAGACCTTATCTTCTCCCTAGTCTTTCCTGTGTCCTGACTTCTAACTGCTCCGTCATCATTCCCACTACCCCAGAGGAAACTCTAGAAAACCACTTTGGTTCCTATTTCCTATTTTCAAGATTCAATAGGCATTTGAAATTTTTAAAGCCATCACACACTGTCTTGGTTCCAGAAAAAAAAACAAATCAAAACCAAAATAGCATGGTTGTTACAGAGTTGATTTTCTTACAAAGGAGGTTGAAGATTATCAATAACATATATTTTATAATAGATTTAAATCTTATTAAAATTTTATAAGATCATTTTTTCCTAGTTTCTCAACTTATTTTTTTTGTTTAGAGAAGGTACCGATTCTTCAGATATTTAAAACACACCTAAATAATTATCATTACAATCCAAGTTACTCCCCAAGACAAATTCTGTATCAGGGAAATGTTAACTCTTGCCTCAAAATCAAAAGCTATGATCAACTAAGAATTTAAGTAAAAGAGTGACCCTAAATTGACTATACAGCTAACCTGAGAATATGTTTTTAAATGTGAAATAAGGATTCTTGGCATAGATATAACTTATCATGAGGAACATGCTAATAATATCCTATAACAGAAAGTTCAAAACTTAGCAAACAAGAGTTGTTTGAAGGAAGGAAGACGAGAGGTGATGGAAAAGTGCAGCTATTCTATTCTGAGATTCTTTCTCACTGGGGGTGGGGAGGGCGAGGACAGAGCAGGGAAGCTATCTGGAATTAGAGTGTCCTGGTGAGGGAAATTGTGTAGCGCAGTAGCTCATGTTGGAACTCTGGTTATATGGTTAGATGACCTGTTTTCTGTTTTGTTTTTTTGTTTTTCTTTTTAAATACAGCTCTTTGAGTCTTAAATGAATTATCTATCTATTTTTTACTGTACATTGACTGGCAACTGCCAAACATCCCTGTGGGTAAAAATATTTGGTTTTCACTCTAACCGTGATAACTATTTTATTAATAACTTTTTTATTTTCTCTGACAATTAAATACTACTGCTGGCCTCTGTTGCCCCAGTGTCTCAATATCCACAGTAAAATGAAAGAGGTTTGTTTGTGGGCTGAGTTTCTGACTTGCATTCAAGGCCCTCAAAGGACCATCCTTTCAGAATTGTTCAAGTTAGTGAGTACCCCTTTTACAGATGTATGGATTTCCCACTTACTTCGGGAAGAGGCTATCCCACAGGTATTCTCAAAGTCATAGATAGGGACAAGCAGGCAGATTATACAAAAGTCATCCACTCCAACATTCCTTTCTCTGTCTTTTGAGTCCTCTCTTTACATAATAACACATAATGCTCAGAATTGTGAGCATCTCAACTTCATTTAATTTGGAACACCATTGAGAATGTGTCAGTTTACAAGGACAACAGAAATTAGAACCATTTGTAGCTACTCAAAATTACTTACTGAATCCAGAGACTCTGGCAAGTGTACAGATAGTAGAAAATTTAGACTAATCTGTAGTCCTGATTCTTTCTTCCTGGTCCTGAATTCATTGTATTCATTCTCATATATATTTCCAAGGTCAGGGCAGATATAAATAAAAACGTGCTTATAATTCTGTTTGACATATAAGTCTTGTTCAAGGTTTCATCATGTAATTGGCCCCCAGGAGCTAAAGGAAATGAGGAATAGGAAAAAATGGCATATGAGAATTGACTTTTCCTTATAAGATATCTGCCTTAGGGAAAGTCACTATAGGGATTCAAAGGCAAAATAGCCTCACAAAATAGGAGAAGAGGAGAGGCCTCAGGGATTTGGGAATTATTTGAGTCATCTACTTTCTCTCACTTGGCCAGATTCCAAACTTATGCCCCAGTTTTTCACAGAAAAAAAAACCTTAATTTTTACATAGAGACCTCATGAAATTCTGGATTCAACCACTACAGATCAGCAACACACAGGTTCCTACAATGGATTCAATTTTTAGTTACATTATCTCTACAATTACAAGATGTAAAAAGCTATTTTAAGCCAGTCTGACCATTTTGAAACCACGAAGTTCAAACTCTGAGCTTATTTATTTTAAACTCCTCAGCACTATTTGAAGTATTTATTCAATTCAGTTGTTCATATGTATTTCTTGTCTTCTTCACAATGGTCTGTGTTACTACTATTCAGTAAGCCAAAACCATGGTTTTCATAAGCAAGGTAAAAATTTACTGAATGCCCACTGCAGTCAAGGACTACTATGTTCCCATGCCCTGGTATAAATTGGATCCTTACAGCTTCCAATCCAAACCATTGCAGAAAAATCAATCCCCAATTCACATATTCTTCAGAGATATCTGCAGCCTGCGTTGTGACCAAGCATACTGCACAGTTTGGGATGTGTGAGCAACAGCATCTTTTCTGACTAGTTTAAACAGGAAATAGATTTATTAAGAATCAGTCATAGTTTGACCATCTCTGGAGAAGAGAGAGCCAGAGCACAAAGCCTACCTACCAGGAATCATGTTAACCACTGAGAAGTCTTTTTTAACAGAAAACTACACTGCCACTGCTTCTAAGCATCTATGAAATTCAGAAGTGTCAGAAGCACTTCCCTTCCAGCATTGACAAAACTGAGCCATTGCACTTTTAAGATCAGTTTCCCTACAAGGAGCCATTAGTTCATATTAACAACTTCTAAATTTTATTCTTACAAAGGTGCTTCTGATTGCTAGACTCCAAGTTACCTTTGTGGTGACAGCTGCAAGGGAAGCTGAGAAAGAATCTACTTAAATAGAATTAAGCCTGTTCACTGAAAAATATAGTAAAAAATCATTGTAATTAGAAAAATCAATAAAAAACATGTGAATTAAATATATGGAGATGGACAGAGACATATTCTTGATAGTATACTTTTAATTCAGCTACAATAAAATTAGAATTTCATCTGATATAAAGCAAGTTTCAAATTGATTGCAATAAAAGTAAAGTTCAATAAGATAAGAAAATGAAAGACTTTGTAGAAACATTGAAAAGGAAAATATGTAATGTTTTAGCTTTTTTAATTGCAAATGTCATGATAGTATACCTAGAAAACTCAAAATACAAGTAAAATTACAATTAACAATAAAACGTGTTGAAGTATACAAGGATACAAGCCAATTTCATACAAAGTAAGACTTTAGTTCATTCATAGTAGCAAAAGAAGTATAAAATATATAGGTATAAGTTTAACAAGAAATATAAACTATATAGTAATATATGTAATCTTATACAGAATTAAAAATAAGATGTAAACACATGACAATAAATCTCTATTCTCAGAAGGGTTATTTTCATATAATAGAAATATTAGTTATGACTAAGAAATGTTTAAGCTGGTGATAATTCCAACAGATACATAAAAAGGGAGAAAATAGGGCATGCTTCGCTATGTATCAGACAAAACTATAGAGCCACTCTAATAAAATTGATTTAGTTATTGCATAGGAATAAAGATGTAGATTAATGAAATAGATCACAAATAGAAAAGAAAATGTGAGAATTGAATAAATAATAGAGGCAATATTTTGGCTGAATGGCAAAGAATGCATGATTTATTCAATAAATTCTTGTGGTGATATTCTGGAAGAAAAAAGTTTGGTAAACCATTGCATGCAAAATACTGAGTTAAATTGCAAGCAGATTATAAATTGAAAACATGTTAATAAAAATACCCTAGAATTAACTTTGGAAGACTGTATGAAATCAAAAGATGGTAGAACTTTTCAACCGAATTAAGAAACTGAAAGTTATACAATTTTATAAGTAAACTATTCAAGGAAAATAGTTTATGTGTTTGAGCTAATTTAAGCTTATATTTATTTGAAATAAATGAAATGATTTGGCAAAAAGGATCACAGTAATGGTACACAAAAGAGAGAAATATACTTAAACATACACACCCAAAGAAGGGCATGGTTTTGGAACACATTAGTAAGTAAACGGGTAGAGATTTCTTTCTGCTAGATAAAAGTATAAAAGAAGAGCGAAGATAAGAAAATGTTATGTGTGATTAGGAAATGTTAGAGTTAGTTACATGACTACTGCTTGACTTTCTTCCTTTTTCCCTTAAAGTACATCCTAAAGTAAATGTTTTGTTCACTGTCTAGTGACTAAGATATCAGAGATATTGATTGGCAACTATGATTCTTTAACTGTGGTCTTAACCTTTGACTGCCTACTTGAACATTTGCAGGGTCAACAATAGACTGATACTTTAGAATTAATACTTCTTATCACTGAACTCACATAACAATGTCAGTGATTACAAACAAATCATGCTATCATTCAAATTTATTGTAATATCTGATTAATATCCATTTCAAACATAGGTAAGGATTCGTGATAGAATAAAAAATAATCTTTCAATGTGCACTGTATATTGAAATTATATCTATCATTGATTTATACATGTATATTTCATAATAGAGCAGTAAAATGTTGAAATAATTAACTATGACATCAATCACTGATACTTTTCTGTAGCAAAAATATTAGTAATTAACTTAAAAGGAATTGAGAATATTGAAAAATATTCTCAAGGCTGACAGTTCATACAAATATCTACTGAAAATTAGGTTGACAATTTATACAAATGTTAGAACATATTAGCTCAATATATTTGTGAAGGATATATCATCCATTTTGACATGAGAATATTTATTAGATAATGTAAATTTTGTGGGAATTGCTACGTATTACTATCTTTAAAGAAAACAGCCTTTTTGTAAATCAGGTACTGTGAAAGAGAAAGGAGATCATAATGCTTTGGTGATAGCATAACCATAGGCAGTATTCCATGTAAGCAGAGCTAACCAAAAACATAATTCATTTCATAATTGACCTCAGATAAAAAATTATCATTCTTTTAGAATTGTGAACATTCAGTATGGGAAAGAGAGAAGCATTCCAGAATCTACTAGATCTGAGAAATGATTGTCTCTCTGTTATAATGTCATCTTTTTTAAAAAAAAAAAGCAATCAACTACTACTGTGTTAGTAATAGATTATCAGTGTTAGTAATTGTTAAGTTTTATATAACATTGACTTTATTATTTAGTCTCTGAGTTTATTGTATGATGATATCTGTCTGCATCCTGGGTTTTATAGAAATATTAATTTTTAGATTCATCCATTTGGCATTCAGCCAAAAAGTTCATCTCTGTGTACGTTTATACTTTAGAAAAACATTGAAAATTGAGGAGGAGGCAGAGAAACATGGTGAAATAGAAGACTCCACTGTTCATCTCCCCAGCAAAAACACTCAGTTAACAAGTATCTACACAGAAAAAAACACCTTCATAAGAGCCAAAAATCAGGTGAGCACTCATAGTACTCGGTTTTCATTTCATATTGCTGAAAGAGGGGAAAGTAAAGGTTACTTTGTCTTGCACCTTAGGTACCAACACTACCACAGAGGGGTAGAGCATCATGGTGCCCTTAGGGTTCTCAATTCCAGGACATGATACTTGCACAGCATTTCTAGACTTGCCGTGGGACAGAGGGGAGACCACTGCCCTGAAAAGTGAGTCTCAGCCCAGGCAGCACTCACAACAAGCTGACTTAAGAGCCCATGGGACTTACGGGAACATCAGTGGTTGTCTGGCAATATTACTTGTGGCCTGGGGTGGTGGTGCGAGTGGTGGTGAGGCTCCTCTGCCTTTGGAAATGCAAGGAAAGAGTGGGAAGGACTGTGCCCTGTGGGTTGAGTGACAGCTCAGCTGTAATACAATAGAACACCAGGTAGACTTCTTATTTACTTATTTATTTATTTAGAGACAGGATGTTGTTCTGTTGCCCAGGCTGGAGTGCAGTGACACAACCACAGCTCACTGCTGCCTCGATCTCCTGGACTGAAACGCTCCTTTCACCTCGATCTCCTTAGTAGCTGGGACTACAGGCATCTGCCACCACACCTGGCTAACAATTTTTTGTATTTGTTGTAGAAACAGGGTTTTGCCACGTTGCCGAGGCTGGTCTTGAATTCCTGGATTAAAGTGATACACCTGTCTTGGCCTCCCAAAGTTATGTGATTACATGCGTAAGCCACAACACCCGGCCCACCAGGTAGACTTCTAAAGGTTTTAGACACTGGTCCCTGACTCCTGTATGACACTCCTTGACCCAATCAGGGCCTGGGGGGACCTCACTGCCCTAAAGGGAAAGATACAGGTCTGGCTGGCTTTGCAACTTGTTGATGTAGAGCCCCAGTGCCTTGAGCGAACATAGGCAGTAGCTAGGGAGTGGTTACAGCAGGCCTTGGGCAAGACCTAATACTGTCCTTACTTTACTTCTAACTCAATGCTGTCATAGTGGTGGTGGCCACAGGGGTGCTTGTGTTACTCCACCTCCAACTTTAGGTGGCTCAAAACAGAGAGAGGGAAATACTGTATGTTTGGGAGAAGTTAAGGGAAGAGAACAAGGGTCTCTGCCTAGTAATCCAAAGAATTCTCCCGATCTTATTTAAGCCCATCAAGGCAGTACCTTTATGAGTCTTCAAGCACTACAGTATTATGGGACTTGGGGTGCCCCCTGAAGCAGATACAGCTTAGATCACAACAACCAAGTTCTTTCAAATATCTCAAAAGCCTTCCCAAGAAGGATGGCTAAAAATAAGCCCAGACAGTGAATATTACAATAAATACCTAACTCTTTAATGCCCAGACACTGAAGAGTACCTACTAGTATCAACACCATCCAGAAAAACATGACCTCACCAAATGCACTCAGTAAGGCACCAGGGACCAATCATGGAGAAACAGAAATATGTGACCTTGCAGGCAGAGAATTCAAAATAACTATGTTGAGGAAATTCAAGGAAATTCAAGATAACACAGGGAAGGAATTCAGAATTCTATCAGATAGATTTAACACAGAGATTGAAGTAATTAGAAAGAATCAAGTAGAAAAATCTGTAGCTGAAAAAATGCAATGGACATGCTAAAGAATATATCAATGTCTTTTAGTAGCAGAATTGGTCAAGCAGAAGAAAGAATCAGCGAGACGGGCGGATCACAAGGTCAGGAGATCGAGACCATCCTGGCTAACATGGTGAAACCCTGTCTCTACTAAAAATGCAAAAAAATTAGCCGGGCGTGGCGGCGAGCGCTTGTAGTCCCAGCTGCTTGGGAGGCTGAGGCAGGAGAATGGCGTAAACCCGGGAGGCGGAGCTTGCAGTGAGCTGAGATCCAGCCACTGCACTCCAGCCTGGGCGACAGAGCGAGACTCCGCCTCAAAAAAAAAAAAAAAAAAAAAATCAGTGAGACTGAAGACAGGCTGTTTGAAAATACACAGTCAGAGGAGGCAAAAGAAAAAAGAATAGAAAACAATGAAATATATCCATGGAATCTAAAAGCCTCAAAAGGGCAAATCTAAGAGATATTGGCCCTAAAAAGAAGGTAGAAAAAGACATTGGAGTAGAAGGTTTATTCAAAGGGATAATAACAGAGAACTTCCCAAACCTAGAGGAAGAAACTAATATCAAAGTACACGAAGGTTATACAACACCAAGCAGGTTTACCCCAAAGAAGACAAACTCAAGCCATTTAATAATTAAACTCCCAAAGGTCAAGGATAAAGAAAGAATCTTTTACTTATTTGCCATTAAAAGTAATGGTAAAAACCGCAATTACTTTTTCACCAACCTAAAGCAGCAAGAGAAAAGAAGGAAATAACACAAAATACAGCTCCAATGCATCTGGCAGCAGACCTTTCAGTGGAAACCTTACAGGCCAGCAGAAAGTGGTATGACATATTTAAAGTGCTAAAGAAAAAAAAAAAATTACCCTAGAATAGTATATCCAGTGAAAATATCCTTCAAACATGAAGGAGAAATAGAGAATTTTCCAGATGAACAAAAACTGAGGGATTTTATCAATACCAGTCCTATCCTACAAGAAATACTAAAGGAAATATTTCAATCAGAAAGAAAAGAACATTAATAAGCAATAAATAATCACCTGAAGGTACGAAACTCACTGGTAATGGTAAGTACACAGAAAGAAACAGAATATTATAATACTGTAAATTTGGTGTGTAAACTACTATTATCCCAAAGAGAAAGACTAAACAATAAATCAAAAATAACAAGTTCAAGAAATTTTCATGATAGTCAGTATAATAAGATGTAAATAGGAACAACTCAAAAGCAGTGGGACCAAGTTATAGCATAGAGTTTTTATTGGTTTTCTTTTTACTTGTTTATTTATGCAAATAGTGTTAAGTTGTTATTATGGTAAAATAATGGTATTTAAATTATTGTGGTAAGATAGCACTTGCAAGCCTCATAGTAACCTCAAACTGAAAAACATTAAATGGGTACGCACACACGCAAAAGCAAGGACCTAGTTCACATCACCAGAGAAAATCGCCTTCACTGGAGCAAGACGGGAAGGAAAGAAATAAGAAGGAGAAGACCACAAAACAGCAAGAAAACAAATAACAAAATAATAAGAGTAAGTTCTTAATAACATGGAATGTAAATACACTAAACTCTCCAATCAAAAGACACACTGTTTGAATGGATAATAAAACAAAACCCACTGATCTGTTGCCTACAAGAAACATGCTACACCTTTAAAGACACACATAAACTGAAAAGAAAAGGATGGAAAAAGATATTCCATGCCAATGGAAACCAAAAAAGAGCAGGAATCACTATACTTATATCAGACAAAACAGATTTTAAGACGGAAACTGTAGGAAGAAGCAAAGATCACTATATAATGATAAAGGAGTCAATTCAGCAAGAGGATATAACAATTTTAAATAAATATGCACACAACACTGGAGCACCCAGATATATAAAGCAAATATTACTGGAACTAAGGAGAGAGATACTACTTGACTTGACCTCAATGCTTGACTTCAATTATACTACTGAACTACAGTAACCAAATAGCATGGTACTGGCATAAAAAAAGACACATGGACCAATGTAACAGAATAGAGAACCCAGAAACAAATCCATACATCTGCAGTGAACTCATTTTTTACAAAGGTGCCAAGAGTATACACTGGGGAATAGACAGTCTCTTCAATAAATGGTGCTGGAAAAATTGAATACCCATATGAAGAATGAAACTAGACCCCTATTTCTTGCCATATACAGAAATCAACTCAAAATGTATTAAAAACTTAAATCTGAGACCTCAAACCATAAAAGTACTACAAGAAGACATTGCAGAAAATCTCCAGGTCATTGGTCTGGGCAAACGTTTCTTGAGCAATACCCCATTAGACAGACAACCAAAGCAAAAATGGATTAATGGAATCATCTCAAGTTTAAAAGCTTCTGCACAGCAAAAGAAACAAACAGCAAAGTAAGAGACAACCCACAGAAAGGGATAAAATATTTGCAAACTACCCATGTGACCAGGGATTAATAAGCAGATAATATAAGGAGCTCAAACAACTCTATAGGAAAACATCTAATAATCTGATAAAAAAAAAAAGGGGGGGGGCAAAAGATTTGAATAGACATATCTCAGAAGTAGATATACAAAGGGCAAATGGGCATATTGAAAAGGTGGTCAACATCACTGATCATCAGAGAACTGCAGACCAAAACTACAATGAGATATCATCTCACCCCAGTTAAAATGTTTTATATCCAAAAGGCAGGCAATAACAAATGCTGACAAGGATGTGGAGAAAAGGGAAACCTTGTACACTGTGGTTTGGGAATATAAATGATTACCACCACTATGGAGAAAAGTTTGGAGGTTCCTCAAAAAAACAAAAATTGAGCTTCCATAGGATCCAGCAATCCCGCTGCTGAGTATATACCTGAAAGAAAGGAAATCAGTATATTGAAGAGATATCTGCATTCCTGTGTTTGTTGCAGCACTGTTTACAATAGCTAAGATTTGGAGGCAACCTTAATGTCTATCAACAGATGAGTGAATAAAGAAAATGTGATATATACACACAATGGTGTACTATTCAGTCATTGAAAAGAATGAGATGCACTCATTTGCAACAACATGGAGGGAACTGAAGATCATTATGTTAAGTGAAATAAGCCAGGCACAGAAAGACAAACATTGCATGTTTTCACTTATTTGTTGAATCGAAAAATCAAAACAATTAAACTCATGGACATAGATAGTAGAAAGAGGGTTGCCAGAGACTGGAAAGGTTAGTGGGGGGCTGGAACAAAGGTAGGTATGCTTAATGGATAGGAAAAAAATAGAAAGAATGAATAAAACCTATACTATTTGGTAGCACAACAGGGTGACTATAGTCAATAACAACTTAATTTACTTTTTAAAAGAAAGAATATAATTGGATTTTTTGCAACTCAAAGAGAAAATGCTTGATGACATGGATACCCTGCATTCTCCATGATGGGCTTATTTCACATTGCATGCTTGCCTCAAAACATCTCATGAACTCCATAAATATATACAACTACTATATACCCACAAAATTAAAAAATAAAAAAGCCACAACAACAAAACAAAAAAAAATTGACAAGTTAGGTGAATGAATGGTGGATAAAAACTATTACCTGCATTTTCTTTGCAAAATTCTTCCTATTTCTGGGAAGGAGAATTGGGAGAGAGAAGTAAGAGTTGTCACGAATCTGAATAGGAACTTGTCCAGAGAAGAAATTTCAAAGGCTATTCCAAGGAGGTTAGAATATATTTTTAAATATTGATAAAAGGATGTTAACCAACTTGAAACAACAAATACAGCTAGCCATCCTTAGCTGGTATTTTTATGTATGCACTGTTTATGCATGTGTAATAAGCAGATAATCAAAAAATGATTTTGTTTATAAAATAACCTGCTTATTTGTTGTGTTAGATTATATATGCATGTGTAAAAATGGTATAAAGGTCACAATATAGATTTTCTAGTCAGGTTTACAAAACTATATTTTGGTAAAGTTTATAAAAAGTGGGTTTAATTTGCTTTAAGAATTTTTGGCTGGATGTGGTGGCTCATGCCTGTAATTCTAGCACTTTAGAAGGCTGAGGCGGGTGGATTGGCTGAGCTCAGGATTTCAAGACCACCTTGGGCAACATGGTGAAACCCCGTCTCTACCAAAAATACAAGAATCAGCTGGGTGTGGTGGCAAGCGCCTGTAATCCCAGCTACTCGGGAGGCTGAGGCTTGAACCTGGGAGAAGGTTGCAACGAGCCGAGATCACACCACTGCACTCCAGCCTCAAAACAGAGCGAGACTCCATCTCCAAAAAAAAAAGTTAATTTTCACTAGAGGTACTGTGTATCTGTTTCCTGTGTTGATTAAAACATGTCTATGTTTTCTGTGCTGATTAAAACAAATAGCACATTTCTTTCTGCATCAATTTTCCTTTACTTTCATTTCTTCTTTAAATTCATAGTGTGAATATGCATATTGCATTTTTTACTAGTAAGCATAGAGGGCTGCTCTGTGTTTCCAAGATGGCACCTTGTTGCTGCATCCTCCAGAGGGGAGAAATATATGGTGAAAGGGACAGAAGGGCAAAGAGAAGGGAACAAATGTCATGCTCCCTTCATTAAGGCAGAAGAGATGCAGAGAGCAAATCCACTTTCGAGTCCTTTTATAAGGGCCCTAATCTCATATATAAGGGCTCTGCCATCTTGATTTAATAGCCTCCTAAAGGGCCACCCCATAACACTATCACACTGGTGATTAAGTTTCAACATATACATATTAAGTGTTATAGTTAACATCATTCCTTTTTTTATAACTCCTATTTTAGTTTAATTCTATATTTCTAGATGTCCTAGCATGATATTTAGAATTAAAAATGAATATGCTCCTATCACCTTCCTACCAACGAATGGGGATGAACTTTGGATTTCATATTCTCAAGATTTTTAAACTTCATTTACAATTTACATCATTCTGGTGAGATATCTGATAAGCCTATACATGTTGTGGGTATGTGGTAAGAAGTAGGCCAGAGTTTATTTGAATGGTTGGTTCTCACTGTTATTTTTCTAGTTACAAACTATCAGGAAGATGCCAGACAGTTATCCTGAGAATAAATAAATAAATAAATATTATAATACAAATATTTTACTATATTTCACAGTAATATGCTTTCAACTTATGTTGTCATTTGACTGTTGGGGATGTTAGGCATATGACTTTAATTCTTTACTTATTTACTCAATAAAACTGTGTGCTACATACCATAGAGTCAAGGATGACACTGGAATGAGGAAGCAATAATATTAATAGTTTCAATCACTATGATAGTGGTTTATAGTGGTGTGTAGCGAACGCTTTAATAACCTTGCAAGTCATAGTATCCTAGGACTCTGGGAAGGATTATGGGAGGAGGTGACAGTTCTGTCAAATATGAACAAATATCTTCTAAATGAAGGAGGAAGAAATAAATGCTTTTTATATAGATGGAACAGTATGTGTAAAGGCATTGACAGATAAACAATATGAGATATTCCAATACATGCAGAGAGTTTGCATGGACAAAACTGAATCAACATTGGAGATAGAGTCAAATAGACTAGGAATGGGCAGAAGGGAAAACATGAAAACGCTTGTGTGCTCATGCAAAAAGCTAGAAATTCAGAGCACTTCATAGTCTAAACCCTTCTTCAAAACTCTGATATCAACACATTTTTAAACAAACACAATCTAATAAATGTTCAAATATTTAAATAATGACTATCAGATGAAACTGTTTCATGCAGCCATAATAACATTTCCCCCAGATAAATTATATTAAATTATAAAGCCTATTTTGCTCTCAGTTTGGCTGAAATTTACCAATTAAGTAGTTTACTTTCATCTTGGGTGAAGTGAAAGTTAATTCTCTGGTTCAGAACTTCAGACTAACTTCTCTCCCCCTTTAAAGGAGAATATTCTTTTTTTCTCTATTGGAGAGCATTATTTTGCTTTGATCTCAAAACAGTTACTTTAAAAAAAAGTGCAGTTCTGTATATCTTAATTCCAAATCTTCCTTGAATTACAAATAGTCACAATTGAAGCTAGTGAATAGTTAACAAGCTAGTGAACTTTTATTGTAGTATGCTTACATGACTTAAGGATAGGAAAAAGATACATATTTCACAGGAAGCACAGCTGTCATCATGAAGAAGTTATACTGAATATCTCAATTTTCTAGTCATTAGAATTTTAATATTTTTATCATAGAATGAATATTGAAACATATTGCGTTCCAATTTTGTTTTAATTTTTTCAAATCATCTTGGTTTTATTAGAAACTCACATGCTGCCTGGTAATATTTATGGACTAATAGAGATCATAGCTTTTAGCACAGCTTTCAGTATGAAAGTAATTTTGCCATCTACTCTAATTAAGATGCCCTGTGTTGGTTAAGAAACTAGAAATCTCCTTGTAAAAGAAAATGTCTCATTCAAAATTTTCTCTCCCATTAGTAGAAAGAAACAGGTATTATTAGGTTTTATGCTTAGGATGAAATTAGGTATAATGTAGAAAATCTAAGTATGCATTAAAATAATTGGAAACAAAAGAGGTGGGAATGTGTAGTTTTTTTTTTTTTTTTTTTTTTTCACCAAAAAATGTTTAGATCAATTGTTTGAATCTAATTTAATTCTCTTATAAAATGAGACAAGTGGGATAGCAAATTTTAATCTAATGCTGAGCAAGGCCATTATAGTTGCTATTACATAATTGTTTTGACTTTTATTTCCTAGTGATAGGAAATATCTCTGACCCTGATACAATCCCTTGCTATTGGATTATTTTGTTTCTTTATACACAGTTTTATTTTATTTTTTGAGACAGAGTTTTGCTCTGTCACCCAGGCCAAAGTACAGTGGTACCATCTTGGCTCACTGCAGCCCCCACTTACCAGGTTCAAGTGATTCTCCAACCTCAGCCTCCCAAGTAGCTGGGATTACAGGGGTACACCACCGCACCCAGCTATTTTTTGTTGTTGTTGTTGCATTTTTATAGAGAAAGGGTTTCACCATGTTGGCCAGGCTGGTCCTGAACCTCTGATCTCAGGTGATGCGCCCACCCCAACCTCCCAAAGTACTGGGATTAAAAGCCTGAGCCGCCTCACCCAGCCTGTTTTTTTACCTACAATTTCACTTCATTTTTTTTCCATTACATTCATCATATTCTCAAGTAACATGACAATATTATTGAAAATATGGGACCCAGATAAAAGAAATACATATTATATACATTTAATTTGTACTATAAAAGGGAATTTCTGAGCCTTTCTCCAGCTATATTAATGTGTACAAGTTAGCAACAGCATGCAGTTTCACTTGTATTACTACAAAAAGTTCTAAATTGATTGCCAGAAACTGATTGGCCCTGTACCAGGTAGCAAATGCATTGAAAGAGAATTTGTACCATCACAGACAAGGGGCAGTTCCTTCTCATTAAGTGGCAACCTTTGGACATTTTCCAACTGATCTCTCTAACATCTTGCTTTTTAATATTCTTGGTCAGTGACATAACATCCCTGATGTGTCATGAAGTAGTGTTCAGTCTGATTTTCAATCATTCTGTACACTGCAATACACATATCTACCCTATTGCTTCACCGTGCACTTTTTTCCTTAAAATTTGTATTCAAATGAGTATTTTCCCCAATTCCTAAAGCTTAATGAGTCACAGATTGCCTCCTGCCTGCTGTCTTGGCTTCTTCCTCACTGGAACCTTGCTATGCTTTTTCTCTATTTACTCTTTAATAGTGCCCTCAAATATTTCTTCTCTAATTCATCTGTTTTGATAACTTACCTCCTCTGTATCCTGTTTACTTGCTTCCCCTAATATGATACAATATTAGGCTATCTATAGTCTAGACTATTTAATATTATTTGCTCAACTACTTTGGACTACAAATTGACAGGAAGAAGATAGTAAATCTTGAAGCTCAAGGCAATTGAGGGAAATAATGTGAAACCACCCGTATTACTTTCAGCCTGACTCATCAAACAGCAGAAGAGGGCATTAGAAGAAATAAAATTAATGAGCATGCTCTTGCTTCTGTTGGAAGATACCTGAAAGGTCTCCAGCTGTTATGTATTCCAAGTAAAATCTTCAAAGCTAGATTTCTGGCTGCTTAGCAGGAGGTTGAATGTTTAATAGTAAGGTTAAAGATATGTTAAATAATTTTTGTGATGGTTGACGTCTGTGAAGTCCTCTGGGTCACTATATTCTTTAAGTTGAACATCCATACAACAGTTGGTAAAGTTTTGTTCTCTTGGGGGTAACTTAGAAGTGTCCGTGAGAAAATCCCATACATCATTCATACGAGGTCTGGACCCTCAGGAGGGTCTACTGGTCCACATTCTTGTCCCAGCTATCATATCCAGGTGAGTCGGTAACCCTGGTGACACCTTGACCTTACTCAACCCTCTCAGCAGTTCCCTTGTCACCCAGCCTATGCATGGTTGGAAAAAATTAGAGGGAACACTTACCATAGTGACCTGGCAGGATCGCTGTGAGGCAAAGGGCATACTAAAATATCAATGCAGCTCCAAGATATGAATAAATTAGAAATAGTTCAGAGGACAGACACAAAATAATGAAGCACTTTAAAAACAGATTTATATAGAAAAGACTTTAGGGATTTAAATTATTTAGTCTTGAAGAATGAAGACAGAGGATAAATAGAATAACTTCAAATAGTGAAGCAAGTGTCCTTCTTTCACTTCCATTGCAAAGAAGAGTACATAATTTTATCATCAGAAATGAATTAGAAAATTTGGTTGTACAATATCCTCACTTGGAAAGAAGTACCTAACTTAGACTCTTTAAATGTGCTCTTTTGTACTATCTGGAAGTTAGATAAAAATATTGTTTTCCCCAAGCTATCCCAGTTACATACTCCAGAAGTTGAAACAGATTAAGTTTGATTTCCCAAAGCACATGTGTATGGCTACACTGGGAACCGTAGACTCCTAAAACACTGGCCGTATCACATGTGGATATGAATTGCTAGGAACATCAATTTACACATTTTAAAAGGTTATCTCTACAGTTTTAGATATGGACCAAGCCTTCAAGGCATCTAGAAGCAGTAACTAGATGAATATTTTAAATTAGTTTTTTAAAATGTAGCTAAATATTATAAAAATTAATTAGAAAATGATAACCATTATAACTGCTTTTAGTTACACAAAAACATATTGAGATCTGTTATTTAAATGTGTAAAACACTAGTAAAGCAAATATCCAAAGTGCAGGTGAAACCCACAATCTGCTCTCATTTGAGGGAACATATGCTTTTGGGTGGGCCAGTGTTATCAAGGCTAATGGCTCCTTGTTATTGCTCTTTGTTCCAGCTTTGCTTTTCACTTCTAACTTGTAGGACAGCTTAAATGGTTGACTTGTTTAAAGTGCTTAATTACTCACGTGGTGGCTATTACCAATACAAACTGTCTACAGAATACACAGACAGCTATTGTGTCCCAGCTGATGTTACAATACTAAATGGGACCTGATTACTGTACATTGCTTTTCAATGCTGTTAATTTGCATGTTTGAATAAGTCTACTGGGACTCCATTTTACAGCTATTGCTCCATGTACACTGCTTGGGATCGCTTTGGGAAACAGTATGTGATTGGCTTTTTCTATTCATCAGAATAGAAGGTTTGGAGCTGCTGACACTATGGTCATTATGCATTGTACCTATGGGTTTTGTGGCCCATTACATATTAGATTGCTACACTTGCTTTTTCTTTTCCCTTCTTGTTTTTTCTTAGTACTCAGTTTCTGTTTATTATTGAATATTCCTGTTGTATGTGGAGTCTGTCATTAGTATATGACTGTTCATTAGGTGTACAGAAGGCTCTTGAGAAAAAAAAAAAAAAAAAAAAAGCCCAAAATATTAATCAGGTGGGTTGAGAGATTTCTAGAATTAATTTTATACATGTTAATGGTGATTAATTTCTCTTTTCTTAAAACTAGATAAGGAAATATTTTTGATCATTTCAATTCAATGACTATTCAGTTCATTCAGACTATATAAGAAGTTGACAGGCTAGTCCCTACAATAAATATTTTAAACTTTGTTTTTCCATTACATGTGTTCTTCAATTTAAAGAAAAAATGAACCAGTTGACTTGGCAACATACAAACCTATTGTAAATGTAATAATTGCCTAACGTATTGAATGTATGATGTACATTAACTGTTCAGATAAAACCAACTTCCAGCATTTTTCTTGCTAGAGAACCCTCCTGACACTTACTTACATGTCAGAGATTTTAAAATACTTGTGAACAAATTAGCACAGTGCTTTGGACATGTTAAAATTTCAATCATTGATACTTAAAAAGCTTTTTTAACTTCTAATTTTCTTCTCAATTGGCGTTACCTTGATTTTCTGTCAGAATGATAATGACAAGGTGATTTCAACTTCTATAACAATCTTTGTACTATTGGAGTGCAGAAGAAGATTTAGAGACTTTGCCTGGGCTCATTGGAAAAGAGCTAAATTGGTGCTATGGGTACCAAAAGAGAGAGTTCAATATTCGTAACTCATTATTTTATGTCTCATTCCTTGAACTTAAAGAGATTGCTTTGACTTTTTTTTCACTTTCATGTTAGTCACGGATGATCCAATTTACAGAAAACAATTATGGGTATAGAAAGTTTGTTGGAAAGTAAGAAAGACTACATTGCCTAATAAAACATCAATATTTATGCATAAAATCTCTTTAAAAATTTAATTATTAATAGAAAGTTTGAGAGAATACATTTACCTGAGTTGAACATTTCTGCAGCCATTCAAGTTGGCCTCTCTCTGCTTGTCTTATGCACTCTGTAAGGATTGGAAGATGACCTACAGGACTGTTCTGTACATTCACTGTTATGCATCTTTGACTAGGTAATAATAATAACAATTAATACTGAACTGTAGGACTATGCAGTAAAAAAAATGGATGCAGCCTAGGTCAGCAGATTAAAAAAGCTGTTACTTTCCCTGGAAATGTTTATGTTAAAAGTCAATAAATAATCATAGAAGAAAGAACATTTACCTAATGGGATAGAATTTTAGAATAGTAATTACACACACACACACACACACGCACACACACACCCCCTTCATCCTCTGCCAGATCACATTCTTGTTAATGGTTTCTAATTGTAATCATCTGTAGCAGTGGTCCACGACCTTTTTTACACTAGGGACCTAGTTCTTGGAATACAGTTTTCCAGAGGTTGGGGAGTGGTTTGGGGATGAAACTGTTCCACCTCAGATCATCAGGTATTAGTCAGAATCTCATAAGGAGCGTGCTGCCTAGATCCTTTGCATGCACAGTTCACAACAGGGTTCACGCTTCTTTGAGAATCTAATGCCACCACTGACATTAGATCTGGCAGGAGGCAGAGCTCCCTCAACCACTGCTCACCTCCTGCTGTGTGGCCTGGTTTCTAACAGGTCATGGCTTGGGGGTTGGAGATCCCTGATCTATAGGTATTTATTAAAATAGAAGTTTTAGAAAAAACTTAGAAAAGTCTCACCTCTAAAAATAATTGATTCATTTGGTTTTGGGTAGGGCACAGAATCTACATTTCTTTACAACTCTCTACAGGATTCTGATGATCAAACAAGTTTGCATATTCCTAGTCCAAAGGACAAGTTTCAATATAACTACATAGATGGGTTGCACTATTCAGTAGTTCCTGCATTTTACAGATAAACCAAATGAAATTAGGAAGAGAAATGGAAAAAGGAATAACAAAAGCAGCAGAAGTGTAGTTATTGCATTCCTGCCAAGGCAAAATGTGTGCTGCTTAAGAACACTTCACATATCAGGAAGTAATCAGATTAGGTAAGCCAGCCTGGGCTACAGAGGCACATATCCAAGGGAGACCAGAAACCCTACCACAAATGAGAAGGTCTGAAGCAATAGCCGTCATTATCAGTGCACATAAATGATGTCTCTGATGACTGCATTGACATCTGTTTTTCACTCACTAGGTTGATCAAATTGACTCAACCATTGTGTAAACACCATTACTGACTCTATTTAATATCATATATGTATAAGTATAGCAACGCAGAAACTAAATATTAGTATCTGGGCATGTGTTAGAAGAAATTGATTTTTTAAAAATAAATATATATAACATTTCTTGATAATCTTGATTATTCAAAATACTGCTTTTAAAAATTAATCAGAGGATAGCTTTTTTTTCCTAGGTCAACTTCCTAATAATTGACTTATTTTCCTCCAGCTTTAATGTTATAATTGACATATAAAATTATATATATTTATGGTCTACATGTTTTGACATATGCATGCATTATGAAATTATTAAATCAAGCAAATAAACATAAGTTATCATTTTTATATAAAAAATTATAATGCATTTAACACTAAGAAAGATCATTTAAGAATACAAATTAAGTATTTTTCACTCTCTTATTAAAAAAATGTCAAAACTAGTGATGACACATTGGTTTATTAACATGCACCAATGTATGGTGAAAATAATATTCATGATATTTTATTTTCTTAAAACAGAGTATTGCAGTTTTTAGTGACAGATTTTGTTTTTTAAGGTGGTTTTAGGTTTCAGAGAAATGGAGAAAAAGATACAAGGTGCCCATTTACCTCCTCCCCTCCTGCACACAATTTTTTCATTATTAATTTCTTACATTAATGCGGTACATTTTTGACAACTGATGTACCAGTATTGATACATCATTATTAGCTAAAACCCATAGTTTAGGGTTCACATCTTGTGTTGCTCATTCCTTGAGTTTTGACAAACGTATAATGCATTTTCATGATTAACATTTCTATGTATTTTATCACTGCATAAAATCTGAAAAAAAATAGTAAAATCCAGAAATATGGTTATAAATAAAATTTTGTGAATTGTTGCAAAAAATATTTACCTCATTGTATTATCCTGAAAAGCCGAACAATCCATCATGTTGCTTAAATTGTTAATGAACTTTAAAATGTAAAAATGTCATTTTTTTCCTGATTTCTTATGGTGTCCCAATGAAGCACTTGTCCTGAGACCTATACTTAAAGACTAGTCAAAGCAAGTCAGGTAAGTTACTTTTTAAAAATAAAAGTACAATCTTTAAAAAGCAGTTACAGCAGAAAAAAAGGATCAAATTATAGACAGTCTGAAAAATTGTTGTGCAGTTTAATCTCAGCTATATTCAGGCATCTAACATTTATTAAAATGTTTTATTTTAGGTATATACTGAATGTACATAAACTATATTTGATTTCCTAGTCTTCAGCATACATTAAACATAATTATGCAAGGAAAATTGACATTTTTTTCAAGCAAAACAATGTTTGGGAAGAGCAAACTACCTTGATAGTTATTCTGGCTATTTGTGTTATTTTCCACATTATGCTATTTGGATGAAATAATCCTAAATGAATCCTAATTTTATGTACAAAATATATAACTGATTATCTGGGATATCTTGTTAAAAGTTCTTTTAAATGAATATTACACTCCAGTAGTTCAGCATTTTCAGGGCTTGTTGTATTAAGTTTTCTATTGAAGCATGTTGAGTAAATCAGTCATCCTTGAGTCTTAACAGAAAAATATTAATTTTACGAAAATGCTTTTCTAACTCCCCCACTGCATTTGTTCTTAAACTGTGGTACTATTCTGGTTTATCTTTGACACTAGTACCAAGATTACAGTCATATGAGTCAGAGTAAAAACTGAATCAGTTACAGATGTAAAATGATACATGGCTTTACAAAAAAAAAAAAAAAAAAACCAGAAACTACCTATAAAGTTAGCTTTACTTGTTTTGTGTAGGTTTTCAGAATGTCACAATGAGAATTCTAGGTCTATTTGAGAAAAGTGACAGTAAGAAGCAAACAGAATACAGTTAACTAGGGGATGAGGGGGCATTTGTTCTATCTCAGATTCTGACAGTCTCCACTCCTAAACTTTGTGCAAGTAATCTTTTTTTACACGAAACTGCAAACCTGTATGTAATATTATTAGAGTTCTAATAGGCTACATATGCTCTTGCTTGAATCATCTGCTTTAGCAAGTACTTATTACGTTCTTTATTGTCTTTGTACTTCTTACAATTTCTTTTCCTTAAGAAAAACAATTTCTACAGCTCTATTTCAGAAGCTTTTTCAATACAACATAATCACTTCTGAGATAAACTTCAGTGGTTTCTATTTTGCTGCTGCACAAAATTAGCTTTCTCTAAATTAGAAAGACAAATATTTTGGATCATTCTGAACTATTTGTAGAAATATAAACACACTCTCACAAAAATGCAATCTTGGATGTTACCAAGACTTTTAAATCTCTGTGTAGTTGTCATCTGTGTAATGGAATTATCATTGATTGAGTGCAGTTTCAACAGACCACACCAAAATCTTCTCTATAGACACGTTTTCTAGTGAACAAGGCAATACAAAAAGGTTTAAGATGAATTATTCACTGTTTAGTATCTCTTTGTGCTCACTGTGCAGCAAAGTGAATTATACAGTAGGTGGCATTTGTCAATAACATTCTGTCAGAGAGAAGCACTAAGAATATGACAAATAGGTACATTGAGTAATCATGGTTTAAATGTTGAAATCAGTGCTTCTAGTCCCTAAAGCACATGTTGAAATAACAGAGGAACTTTCTGGACACAAGTGGGTATATTTAAGACAATGTAATATAATCTAAAAGTTAAGTGACTATTTTTCAATAAAATGAATAAAAAATGATAATCTGGGAATAACAGGTGGTATTTGAGACCACATCTATTTATGTTAGTGGAAAAGTTGCATTGTCTGTCATATTCTCCCTCTCTGAGTTTAGCAGTCATGCCAGAAACAGAGAAGTCTATGGCAAAGCAATTAAGTAATACCTAAGATGTACTTCACATTAACACAACTCTTTCCTGTAGACCATGCATAAAGACATGTAACATAGAGCCACTGAGAGTGGAGTGAGGTGGCCTGGTAGGTGGCTTTAAGTGAACATCATTTGACCTCTGTGCAGAATAAGAGGCTATAATATAGAATATCAGAATTGCTGGATGAAACTCGTAATTTAAATCAATAAAGTTAGAAATAAATGCATTAAAGGGATGAGTGTAAGTCAAATATACTAATAAAGAAAATAAATAGATAACAATACATGCAAAATGGCTGATAACCTTAAATATGTGTTTAACTGGGGTTTAAAAAAAATATTTTAAAAATAGTTCTATTCTTTTGCATATCTAAATGTTATTGATAGCACCCTCCACTTTCCGTGTTTAAAATTTCAATTGTTGGATAGCCTTTCCTAATGTCAATGGCATTCATTTCATCCTTTTAAAAATTTAATTCAGATGACCTTTCTTTCAATCCTGAAGTGAGTGAAGAGGAAAACAAAGCATAGATGTGTATTTGTAGATGGAATACTTGTGAGAAGCTGCAATATGGTTTTACCACGAAATCTAAATCTCTGTTCTATAGTTGACTATTGTTGTGTATGTATCTTCTCCTCAAGTTCCTTGCCCTCAGGAATTGCCCATATTTCTTATAAGCAACTAAAATGCTGAAAAAAATACTCTCATTTTTTAGAAAATATTTATATGTTTCATAACTTGTACTTAAATAAAATTGTTTTTTAGAATGTGTGTGATAGGCAAATGATCATATTCTCCCTCAAAGGAGTATTTAAAATGTGTATTTTATCTATATACACACATATGTACATATGTGTATATATGTATGTATACACGCACTTTCTTTTGCAAAGATATGTTATTGAGATAACGACATGCCACTAAAAATAGGAAATATAAGAAATTCACAATGTTTAAAAGTAAGCTGTATGGGTTTAAATGAATAAAAATTTTCTAGTACAAGCACGCATTAAAGCATATATTAGGTGCTAACATAGAGTGTTTAAAGTAAAAAAAGTTCAAATTAGGCTGTGTTTTGTAAGACGTGAAAGCAATTGTTTGAAAAGACAATAGTTCGGTCAATTGAAAGTTTGTAGTAGTTGATGAAAAAGTAGCTTGACATTTTTTGGTTGTTTAATTGAGTGAATCAACTCATTGTTTACATCATATTGGTAAAGCAATGAATCATACTAATGTCATTAATCACACCGATGTCAACCATGAAACAAATTCTCTATTCACAGTAATGCTTAGTATGGAGTGATCATCAACTTACTGGATCAATTTCATGTCACATGAGCATGACAAGACTAGCACATTAGATGGCTTATGCTATACTTAATCATTCCAATTACATAGAAAATGTTAAAATAAATATAGTGATGGGGAAAAGATGATGCAACCAATTACTGTGTTAAAACCTCAAAGCAATTATATACATCATTTTATCTTACATATATAATTGGTTATAAAAGCTAGAAGTAGTTACAGAAACTTGTAGTTTTTTTAATGTACAAAGAAATAAACATGATAGGATGGGATTTGTCTAAGTGGAAACTTTTATATGATGCTGAATTCGTTGTTTGTGACTGTGACAACTTGCGTATCTCATTCTAAATCTTTCAGCCTTGTTTCCTTTATCTGGATATAGACAAAATACAATAGAGCAAGCCGTTTGCTTGCCAGGACTGTTTTGATGATCCTATGAGTTAAAGCATGTAAAATGACTTTATTAAATTAAATCAGAGTATAAATACGATAATGATTATTGAGTATGTGTGGTTATGTTGATACGGATATGACTGCACTGCCTTATTTTTAAAAAATGAACGCTGAATATTCCTAAAGATTTGTTAAAAGTTCACAGAACTGCTGTGACAGAATGAAATAAGCTTGGCAACTTATGCTACAAAATTGTTGTGTGTTTAAAGCAATGTTTTAAAAACATGTAACAATGACAGTGGCATAGACTATTAGGTAAATTAGGCTAATAGAGGAATCCAATGATTACATAATAGGATTATGTGAAAATGAAGTGTACAGGAGGCTGAAAAGTTTGAGCATTCATAAACGATGCTTATTCAACTATCATTGCTCCATGTTTAGAAATGCAAAAAATGAAAAGTTACATTTTTTTAAAAAAATCTGCCTTTCAGTATGTAGTAGTGTATTTACATTTATTATTAGAAATGTGTAGCTATTTTTAGTTTTTCTTGCCTTTTTTGGTAAATTTTATTTTACTTTTTATGGCTTATTTTTTCAGATAACTGCCAGTTTTATTTCATGTCTTCACAAATAAAAGGCACATTTAAAATATCAAAGCATGATGTCTTTTGCTTTCTATTATTTATTAATCATCCTCATTAGAAAATACAACCGAATCCTTAGACATTTCATTTCATGCAGAGTGCCATCTATTCATTTGAATCCGTAATGTTCTACCATCCTGTCATTTAAAATCCTGTACAAAAGCAATAGAAGTGGGATAAAAGAAGGGTATTTCAAGAAAACCAGAGGAACCTGGAGAATGGTATATTTGTCAAGGCTATGTCATTGAAAGCCACAGCCGCTATCCTCATTGAATTTACAAACTATACTTGGATGTAAACACATGATTTTATTCTTCATTTGAATAAAATATTTTAAGATGATGTAAAGCCAGAGGTTTTATCAATATTATATAAGAATAACATTATGGTATCCCAGTCAAAATATTAAAAAATTATACGTATCATTGTAATGATGAGGAACAGGAGGTCTTATCATAGAATAGACAATGGGATTTAAATCTCAGAAACAGTAAACATTTCAGGAGGGTTATTTGGCACTGAGTACCAACAGCCTTTCAAAACTACCTCTCAGGAATTTATCCGAAAGAAATGATCAGTCAAACATACAAAGATACATGTAGTAGGGATGGTTTTTGAAGCTTTATATGTGAGCAAAAATTTTGGAAACAACCAAAATGTATAACAACACAAGACTAGCTACATAAATTGTTACACCTATAAGTGGAATGCAGCTATGCAACAGTAAAAACGTGTGTGTGGGTTAGGGTTGTAGGGCAGTATGGAGCATAGAGAGAGGAAGACTGGAATAAAGAGTCATTATATTTTTCAAGTAAAATAAGCACATTTAAAGTACATATTCTAATCAACTTTGATTTCATAATTCATCATCTTAATGCTTTGAGTTTACTGGATGTAGCATGCTTTTTAAAAGATGGTTCCTAATTATTTTATTAAATTTTATCACACAAATTTATTATATTATACTAAATCTGTTAATTATTTGAAAATGTAATTTTTAAAAAAATCAGCCATGATTCTGTCATTCAGAGAAAACTAGACTTACTATTTTGGTATTTAATCTTGCAGGTATTTACTAGGTGTATGAAAATATAGAGAAAATATCTGATTTCTTTACATTTTGCAGTTGATACACTATATAAAAAGTCACTGTGTTTTCAAATACCAACATAATTCAGTGTGAATATCAGACTTTAAATACAAACAGGAGTGCAAATGTCAGGGTCCTTGCACTTTAAAAGCAGGTGGTGTTTATTGCTTCATGCTTTTTAAACGTATTTCTATCTTTACTAACAACAAGGTGGGTGGTACTGCAAGCTGCTATATATTTAACACTACTCTTTAACCTTAGAGCGCTTATAATATGTATTTTTTGATGACTAATTCCTAAGGTGAATCACTCCCAATTGCATAGAAACATGCAGTCTTTTTTTTAAAATTAAAAAAAAAAAAAAAAAAAAAGCTGCTAGTTTAATCAAGATTACATTGTTGGCAGGGAACGAAAGCCAAAAACAGATTGTTGTTTTATTTTCAAAAGAAGGCATTGGCAGGATGACAATTTAACAAGTATGCAGCTGTAGGTATAATGACACAACCTTTGAAGCATGTCTTCGTAGTACAGTTGACTTAACTAATCTGATTCAAACCACTTAGATAATGTAAGCAGCTACATGCTCTAGGCAGCGGATGAGAAAATATTATTTATATTATTGTTTATAGGTATAGATTAATAATAATAGCTTTTTTATTAGTAATAATACTAAAAACTATATAATTTAGATAATTAGCTAATTCTGGCATTTACCTTTAAACAAGATTTCTGAACCTTAGCACTATTAGCATTTTGGACCAGATACTTGGTTGCTGAATGTAGGGGATTCTTTTGTGCGTTGTAAAATATTTAATAGCAACATTTTTTTGGCATCTACCTGCGTCATCCCAGTTGTGACAATCAAAAATATCTCCAGGTGTTGCCAAATGTCTTTCTAGGGGCAAAATCACCCCAGATGAAAACCATTGCCTTACATTATACCACATAATTTTCTTTTAATACTGTGATAGGGCTGGGTAATAAGAAGGAATAGGGGCTGTTTCTATATTTAAGGGAGAGGTGGCATCTCCATATTCTTTGGAAAATAATGCCTTAGGTCTGCCTATCTAGCCAAAATAGATTTGCTGGGTCACAATGAAAAGGTTCTATGAGGATGTTTGGTCTAAAGCAGCAGTCCCCAACCTTTTGACACCAGGGACCAATTTCATGTAAGACAATTTATCCACAGACCCGGGGGCAGTGGGGGATGGTTTCTGGATGATTCAAGCACATTACATTTACTATGTACTTTATTTCTTTATTATTACATTGTAATATATAATGAAATAATTATAAAACTCACCATAATGTAGCATCCGTGGAAGCCGTGAGCTTGTTTTCTTTCAACCAGACGGTCCTGTCTTGGGGTGATGAAAGACAGTGACAGATCATCAGGCATTAGAGTCTCATAAAGAGCACATAACCTAGACTCCTCACACGTGCAGTCCACAATAGGGTTTGTGCTCCTATGAGAATCTAATGCCATTGCTGATCTGATAGGAGGTGGAGCTCAGATGGTAATGTGAGCAATGGAGAGCGGCTGTAAATACAGATGAAGCTTCGCTCACTTGCCTGCCCCTCACCTCTTGCTGTGCAGCCTGGCAGGTCCGTGGCCTGGGGTTGAGGAGCCCTGGTCTAAAGCACTTACTCAAATATTTATTTGCCTGACTTTTTGCTGTGTAGATTATCCATGGAATGTTTTTTTTTTTTTTTTTTTTCAGGACATGATCTGGCATGATCTCGATATGTAGTATTGAAAGCAACCTAATAGTCCCATTGGTAGGAGGTTTTCGTTTTGTTTGTTTGTTTGTTTTTTAATAAACATAGAAATTGACGCTCCCAGTCTTAAAACTTGAAACTTATATTTGTTTTATCTGAGTTTCTCAGACCTCTCAAAGTATCAAAGAACTGAAATTCACCAGATCATGGCATGCAGACTGCGAGATGCCAAACCCCTCATTCATCATGGTTGCTTCTTGCCCCTCCCTAGTTTCCGTTTTCTTACACACTGTGAAATTTCTTCTCTGCTATACAAACCCCTAGTTTTAGTGCTCAGGGAAATGGGTTTGAGACTGAGCTCCCATCTCCTGGGCTGCGCTGCAGCACCTGATTAAACTTTCTTCCTTGGCAGTATTCATGGTCTCAGTCATTGGGAGCAGCAGGACCTAGACCAAACCCCTGATGTTTTGGTAACAGTATCCTTAGAGTTCATAAATAACATAGTGCCAAAGTAGCATGATTACTAATAACAAAATTTTACTAACTGTTCATGTAAAATTCAAGTGATTCATTAGCGTCTTTATATAATGCTTATCCTCTGATTTTTCATTTTCATTTAATCTCTTTTGTCTACAAATTCTCAAAATATCAACTTCAGTTTTACCTGCTTGTCACATCTTTTATGCTTTTGACATCATGAAAATCACCTCTAAGCTAGCTGTTAGAAATAATTGAAAATACATTTATTAAAATAAAAGATTCAGTAATCTACCCCAGTACACTAAATAAGTAATGTTGATATATATTTTGTTTGTGGTAAAGATGATTCTTATTATTCATTTATTTGATAAATATCTTCTCTTTTTGTTTTTTGTTTGTTTTGTTTTTGATAGCGTCTCACTCTGTCACCCAGTCTGGAGTGAAATGGCTCCATCTGGGCTCACTGCAACCTCCACCTCCTGGATTCAAGTGATTTCTAGGTCTCAGTCTCCTCAGTACCTAGGATTACAGTCAGGCACCACCATGCCCAGCTAAGTGTTTGTTGTTGTTGTTGTTGTTGTTGTTTGTTTGTTTGTTTTTAAGTAGAGATGGAGTTTCACTATGTTGGCCAGACTGGTCTTAAACTCCTGACCTCAAGTGATCCACCCTCCTTAACCTCCCAAAGTGCTGGGATTACAGGTGTGAGCCACCCTGCCCAGCTAACAAGTATTTTCATTGATGCCTCTTATTTGTCAAATATGGTCATTAGTACTGGGGATATAGTACTGAACCTTTTCTGCACTGACGAACCTGCAATGAGAAGAGAGAAAATCATATTACAGTGATAATAGGTATAAATAATTACAAGATGCTATACCAAACTACTTCAGAGTAAACGCACCAATCAGCACTCTTTGTCTAGCTAAAGGATTGTAAACACGCCAGTCAGCACTCTGTTAAAACAGACCAATTAGCTCTCTGGAAAATGGGCCAATCAGCTCTCTGTAAAATGGACCAATCAGCTCTCTGTGAAATGGACCAATCAGTAGCATGTGGGTGGGGCCAGATAAGGCAATAAAAGCTGGCCACCCAAGCCAGCAGCTGCAAGTCAGTGGGGCTCTATTCGGGGCTGTGGAGGATTTGTTCCTTCGCTCTTTGCAATAAATCTTACTGCAGCTCACTCTGGGATATTGTCGCCTTTATGACCTGTAATACTCACAGCAAAAGTCTGCAGCTTCACTCTTGAGGCCAGCGAGACCGCGAACCCACAGGAAGGAATGAACAACTCCAGACGTGCCGCCTTTAGCCTTTAAGAGCTATAACACTCACCACAAAGGTCTGCAGCTTCACTCCTGAAGTTAGCGAGACCACGAACCCACCATAAGGAAAAAACTCCAGACGCATGGGAACATCTGAAAGAACAAACTCCGGACACACCATCTTTAAGAACTGTAACACTCACCACCAGGGTCTGCAGCTTCATTCTTGAAGTCAGTGAGACCAAGAACCCACCAATTCCAGACACAATAGGATTGTATTTTGTTTTGTGGTTGGTTAGTTTTCTGTTTTAATTTTATTTTTTTGCACTGATGCTAAATATTACTGAAGATGACTTAAAGCCGTACTGTAGTACCACAGTAGCAATAATACTCTGTCACAGAGAGGGATAGCAAATTGTAATTTTCCAGTGCTACATACATTAGTATACCAAGAATCTATAAAAATAATATTCTGAGATGAACTATTGGAGAGAAACATCAGAAGAACCTTCGTGCCAATTGCTGTAAGTGATGTCCTGTGTTACACACACACACGTATCAGAACAGTGAGGAGATAGAAATGCACTGCAATATGGAAGATCTTTGAATAAAGTTTTCTCTTGGCATCTGGCCTTTAGGGTTGACTTTGAGGAACTGGAACCTGACTTTTAAAAGAAGTTGACCCTTCTAGGTATTTCAAAATAGAATGGTTTATATGTTGACTAGTTACCCTTAGATACCTAGAAAAGCCTCTGAAAGCTGAAAGTCACGCTTTATAATATTATTTCCAGAAAACAAAAACTATCCTTATTACCTATCAATGACTTGCTATCTTATTTGATGATATAAAGTTATAGTGGAAAAAACGTTTTTACTTATTTCAAGGCCCTGGCTAGTTTGGCCTTCATGTGTAATTTATCATTTGGTGATAGTTAAAAACAAAGAAACATTCTTATAAAAGGGAGAGGAAATTGAAGAGAAAACATGCAGAAACTGCCACCGCATGTAAACATACAATATTTTTAAAAATGAACTCATTAACTTTAAATAGACTTATTCTCTGCTAGATGTTATGTTTCGGTTTATGCAGAGAATTGTCAAGTAATCCACCAAATATCCTGAGGGTGTCTTGAGAAATCATGGAAAATGGGGAGAGATGCTAGAAAGCTGAAAGTGATCAGGCATGAAGGTGCATTTCTGAATTGTTTGCCACAGATGTTTTATAACAAAAAGCAGTAATTGGTTTAGTAGAGATGTTTTAATGATATCTTTGAGCCAAAGCTAAAAGACAACCGGGTGAACATACTATCTGTAGATATGAGCAATATTTTAAGTGCTACATGCTATCCTTTTAGGGAAATGAAGATAACGGCCCAAGCGCAGTGGCTCACACCTGTAATCCCAGCATTTTGGGGGGAGGAGTCACTTGAATCACTTGAGGTCAGGGGCTTGTGACCAGCCTAGCAAACATGGCGAAACCCTGTGTCTACTAAAAATACAAAAATCATCCTGTCATAGTGGTGTGCACGTGTAATCCCAGCTACTAGGGAGGCTGAGGCAGAAGAATCACTTGAACCCAGGACGCAGAAGTTGCAGTGAGCCAAGATTACACCACTGCACTCCAGCCTGGGTGAGAGAGCAAAACTCTGTCTCAAAAAAAAAAAAAAAAAAAAAAAATTTAATATGATGAAGTTTTGTGGGGTAAGTTTGTAAATGATAGTGATGAATGTTGCACCATGCATTATCAACTTACAGGGCTTGATTAGTACCGTGTCACAGGGTCATGTTTGGGTATATCTCAAGACTTTCATTTATAGCTCAGATAATAATATACAAAGTATAATTATGAAATATACAAGTAATAGTGTTATGAAGGAAAGAAAATAGGTTAAGGATATGAATCAAATAAAGGTCTCAATAGCCTTGTAAAAATACTTGTAAAGGAAAAATAGTGTGTTTTAGTTGTGTACATAAAAATCAGTTGTACCAATTCAACATCATTGTGGTAATAGTTTTAAAATTATAAACACAAATTCTTTGCTACTCACCGATTTAAGACACTCACAAGAAGGGGAATTAAGCATTACTGTCTTAGACTTAATGACTTGCCTCTAATCACTGTAAGATGACAGCAGTGATGGTAAGCCACTTCTGTTATTAAACTCTTTAAAAACAGTAAGTACAGTCTTGGTTGCTGGATTTTTCTTGCATCAGTTACTCTGGAGGAAGCCAGCTGCCATGTCATGAGGCAGCCTTGTAGGAAGGCCCACATGACAAAGAACTGAAGTCACCTGGACATCAGCTAGCAAAAACTGACGCCTGTAGGCAACCTTCAACCTAGTGGGAGATTCTGAGATAAAACCTCCCAGATAAGCCACCACTAGATTCCCGATCTTCAGAAATTGTGAGATATAGTCAATATTTTTGTCGTTACATAAAATGTTTTTAAAACAAATGTTTCTAGCTGCTTAGTTTTGGGAGTAATTTAGCACGCAATAATCCCTACCTAATATAGTCAACGTTTTATTCATTTTATTTAATAGCAGGATGTATGTAAAAATTATAAAATAGGGTTATGAGTACCTTAAAATTAATATATCTTTCCACTGCTTTATTAGACAGATAATACATAGAATGAGAATCACACCTTACTGCGTGTTGAGTTTTTAGTGACACACTGATAAAGGAAAAGGGTGATGTGGACTAAGTGCAAAGAAGTGTTACTAGGAAGAATTTGGGAAGCTTAGCCTTGTGAGGAAAATGTGGTTAGGCACAGCAGAACAATGGCCATTGTTCATTGTTTTCATACTTGAAATATCAACATATGAAAAGCAGGAATATTTTGTTGGTCAACATGGAATATATGCCTTAATTTTGCTCAAAATCATGATTTTTTATTCCAGCTTATCGAGAATGGGCTGCTTGAGCAATAATTTTTCTATCATTAAAGATATTCGAATATATGCTGAGTCTGTGTTGTTGAGAAATTTAGAGGAGACAGCTTTTAAAGCCACTTTCAGGGCTGAAATTCTATGAAACAATTATATGCTCCTGGGTTATTTTACCTTGACTATATGGTGGCAATATTTAAGGAGGATTAAAAAAAGTACAGATGCCCAAGTTGCCCTCAGACCAACTGAATCAGACTATATGGTGACAGGGCCGGGTCATCTGTCCTTTTTTAAGCTCTCCTTTTGACTCTGAAGTGCAGTCAGTGTAAAATAATATTGATATATTCATTTTTTGGATTTTAACTTATAGAAGTAATATTTTATACATGTCCTCTTGGATATGACAGACTTTCACTATGAAATGTTATATATTTAGAAAACAAAAGCTTATAGAAAAAGGTACCTAATTTGACTATTTAAATGCCTAGTGTATTTTTGTAGTCATCAAATTCATTAAAAAATGGCAGTCATTAAAAAACGTGAAGCAATAATTTTCAATAGTTTGTTAGCTAGTCCGAAAATAAATTTAGGAGTTAAGCCAGGGTAACAATAGTAATTAAAAATTACAGCAAATATTTGCTGAACAGTTACTGTGTGATCAACACTATACTGAGGATTAACAATTACTTATCTAAGTTGTATAATAGTCATGAATTAGATATTATATTCATCGTTGTTATATTTAATTCATATCAACTAATGATATATATTCATATATGATTAAATTAATTACATTTATTTTGCCCATATTCATTATATTGTATTCATTCATTCAATTACTAAATTAAATTTATATATACACACATATACACACACACAAAACTGTACAGTATTAAAAATGTGTCCAAGGTTATTCAAAGTGTAATTTTTGGAGCAACTACTTGGACCTAGGCATTCCAGGCCCCAGAATGCTCACTCTTGACCATTATATTAAAGTTATTCATGAGGAACATAGCAATATCATTTAGCATAAGGGTTTCCTGTCTTTTTTTTTTTAATCCCATCTGCCAAAGACAAATCTGCATTTGTCCGATAGCTTCCTCTGAATTTTTACTTTTTGAAAAGAAGGACTGTTGCTTCCTAAGAGAGCAGTTGCGTCAATTTGTGGATTAAAAAAGATGTAAGTAAGATAAGAGAGAAAACAAAAGAGGACAGGAGTCCATGTCTGGACAGTGATGACTCCAGGGTAGCCTTGAGGTGTAAACAAATTTTAGGAGAAAGGGAAGAGATGTTACAAAATGTTTCAGGTTATAAATGGGGCCTCTTTGATGAAAGGGTTCAAATATGCTGTGTGCATTTGAATGTTTTTATATTCCTCTCTCTCTCTTTCTCTTGACTATAAGCTTCTTGGTAATGTCTTTTTCATCTTTGTTTCTGCCAAAGACTCAGAGAATGTGTATAAGTTTGGTGACGGCTCAGGTTGTCAATATGTTTAGAACAATATAGTGACTACTGTATCACTGATTCATTAAAAGGCTTTGAGGCTATCACCTATCCATAATGGGCAGTAAAAGTGAAGAAAATCATATACAGGTAAGCCAGAAGAAATACAGAATGAAATATTTTATTTTAGCATATCATTATCATATTAATGCTAATTTCAATAGCAGTTAAGTCGCCAATTCCGAAGTGTGAAAATTCAATTTTTAATGCACTGCACTTGAGTATAAAACTAATTTTAGTTTTGGCCTTTTCTTATATGAATTAGGAGAAGTAAAAAACCTCTAAACCCAATTTTAAAATTAAGATTGAGGTCATTTTAAAAGTAGTTCATTATTCATTAACTTGTGAACACAGCACTGGTATTGTTATATGATTATGGTACACTTATATAGCATTTTTTATTAGTAGACTAAATTAACATGTATTTTACAAGTATTTATTAGCTATTCTGAGAATTGAATGAGTCACTGTAAGTTGCAAAGAATAAACCAAAGCCATTATTGCTATTGTTTCATTGGATGGTAGTGCTATTATTACTATCATGAATAATAATGATTCATAGAGCATTGCACATGTTTCCATCTCAAAATGAGAGCTTTTAACCATGTGTGATCATCAAGATACAGTCTATGCGTCTTTGTAAATAGCTTTAGAAATAGCTGTGTCTGTGGTTTATGTGATTGGCAGAACTCTTGAAATACAAGTCGCATTACTTGTAGGGCGTTTTTGACAGGCTGCCACGACCTGAATACACTGAATCTGATGGTCAATTCCAATTCTACTTAGGTTGTATAGATATGGATGTAAAGGGATGTTAGGTCACTGTGGCTGGCATGAAGCATAAAAAAGCAGAGTCTTCAAGGAGTTATTCTCAGTTGAAAGTGGCATACAATAATAAGGAAACAATTCTAGACAAAATGACTAGAAACAGCAAGAGAAACAGAAAAAAAGGAGGAAAGAAAGAAAAAACAATATTTAATAGTGATTTTTTCGGAAGTGGAGAGGCTTATTCTTGTACAGGTGTGTGGAGGAGGGAGGACTGGAAAAGAGTTTCCTAGAATTACTGAGAAGTTAAGATACAAATCTATTTCTGATAGATATTTCAGCAATCACAACCCAAATGCATAGTAGAAATCATCAGTATTTGTGTTAATTCATTGTCGTCATCGACTATAAACTAAAAAAGAAAGGTAATTAAGGCATATGATGTACAATTTGCAAGATATTCAGAATTAGATCAGATTAGGTTAGATAGAATGAGACAAGTTCTATAGAACTTGTTCAGGCATACACATGGATATAAGTTTTCTTTATAAAGCCTTAGGTTGATGTAAGCATATCCATAAGCTCAGCTTTAAAAAGTAAATTTCCTTGGTCTGATAAAGAATGTCTATGTTCCTTCTGGATTTGAGAAGCATTGTCTAGAAAATATTATTTACAAGACTAGAATGATGGGATTTCTGGAACATATTATGGTTTTTCAGATTAGACACAATTACTCAGAAACCATAGTTTTGTTTTTAATTGAAATCTAAGATTTGGGGGTCCTCTAGCCAACAGGTGCAATGTTCCTACAGGATCAGACTCTTAATTACGTTGATGCCACATTGTTAGCACTCTACTTCTAAAGTATGTCAATATAAACTTCTAGACCAGAAACACATGCCTTGACCTAACAAATTTTGTCCTGAGAAAACACTGTCAGTCTTAGTCTTATTGCTCAGCTTCCCTCAGCAATTGTGAGATTCCAACCTGCATGTCAATTATGTTTTTCGGATGACTCCTTAGATTTACTAACAAGGGTTATTTAAAGATGAGTCTTGATGACAGGCCTAACAAGTTTCTTAGTTTTGGAGACTAAACCATAAGCTTAATTATAACTTGGTCCTTGTGAGACAATAACAAAATTTCAGCAGCCCTGTTACTTCTAAATACTGATTGATTATAAATCAGTAATCACAGTTTAAATTGTACACATCAATAAAACAGGTAAAAAAAAATCATGTCATTATAATACCTTCATTCAATTTTTCTGACATGCCAGGAAGGCACTTCCTTGGCTATTTATTATTTTTTGTATTTTTTCTGGTCCTTTTTCTGTATGCATGTTACCTCATCTTTCATCTGAACACAACTCCTTTCTGTCATATGGTTCTCTTCAGCCTGTTTTAGCAAGCATCTTTTAGTCTAAAGAAATGGAAGCACACTTCAATCTAGACTAAGATATGCCACTATTCACAGATTTCAAAAAGAGCCAGTCTCCCAAGGGTTTGATACCAGAAATTATGGATTCCTTAGGACCCAAGCAGGGATCTCTTTCCTTTGCTCAGCTCTGCTCATATCTATAGACTCAATTCAATTCTTTCTTTTCCTCTCTGACTCTTCTCTTCCCTCTCTCCTCCTTCTTTCTCAACTTTCAACCACCTATGCACATGATCATAAGCAGATTTAAATTTTCTAAGTTTTAAAAACTCTATTCCAGCTTCTGATAAAGTAACTGGCTGTCTCTTATTCCTACTTCAAATTTCTCAGGGAGATAATCTATTTCAGCTTGGATCAGGTATGTCCCTTGACCAAATCAACAGCAGTTAGGAGATAATGCCATGGAATAAAATCACACCTGCAAAGGTAACACACAGGTTAATGGGAAATCAATTCTTGGCAGAAACCCTAACGCCTTTGCGTCTGTAACTCTCCTGCTTTTTCTATCGCCTTTGGGTCCATTTCCTGGTCTAAAACTAGTTTAGTTACTTTTCTCTGATACCATAATGCTAGTATTATATTTTGAAATATATATAATTTACAATTTATTTTATATAAAAATAGTAATTGTTTATAATCTCTTAGTTCAGCATATGCTTTTCCAACAGAGTTCCTTATCCACTGCTCTCAATTTTTATATTAATTTATTCTGGTGTTACAATTTCCATTGTTAGCATTTTACAGGACTATTTTATCTTCTGAGATTTTATTAGGAGAAATTCTTACAGAATATATCTTTTATGTTAGTCAGTGCTGTTTAGAGAAACAGAACCGACAGAAGAAAGAAAGAGAGGGTCTTTTAAGGATTTCACTCACATGATTCTGAAGGCTGGCAAGTCCAAATCTGTAGAGTGGGCTTGTAGGCTGGCGACCAGGGTGGAGTTGACACTGCAGCTTCAATGCAAAAGCAGTGTGATGATGGAATTCCTTCTTGCTCTGGGGAAGTCAGTCTTCTTTTGCTTAAGACTTTCAACTGATTTAATGAGGTGCACACATTTTATGGAGGAAAATCTACTTTCCTTAAAGTCTACTGATCTAAATATTAATCTCATTTAAAAATGCTTTCACAGAAATATCCAGAATACTGTCTAACTGAATATCTGCTTTGGTCTAATTAAGCTGACACAATAAATTAACCATCACACTTCTGTTGCAGTTATTTTGATAATTATATTTATTATAATTACTGAAAATTAAAGAATAATATTGAGATGATGGCAGAAACAAAAAAGTAAAACTATATTTGCTTAGAGTGTTACCTAAAATTAATTTCAATCAGAATTGTTTGTATGTCAACAAAATAAAGTCTAAATATTGTCTTGAAATAATAATTACAGAGGTTAAAGAGTACGTTTCAAGCCAAAAGCATGAGATAAACATGGTAAATGGAGGTGAAAAATAGGAAAATACTAATTCTTTGGTTGATATTTTTCTCAATCATAATAGTAATGAAGTTAGATTATATGGTCTCAAATTCTTTCCTTTCTTTTCAAGCCTTTAAATCTATTTTCAATCTTGCCTGCTCTGACTAACCTATTTAAAATTTAACTCATCCTTCCTGTTTTCTGGCATTCTTCATCCCTCCTCAATGCTCTGCTTTTTCTTTTCTCCCTAGTACTTCCAATCTCTTTACATACCCTATAATTTACTTATCTTTAGCTTATTGTTTATCATTCATATTCCCTCCACTATAATGCAAATGCAGAGAGGGCAAACCTATTTACACATATTATTTGCTGATATATCTTCAGTATCTAAAACAGTGTCTGGTGCATAGAAGATGCTCAATACATATTTGTTGAATAAATGAATGCACACATTGCCCAAACAACAATCAGTCAATCAGAACATGTCACTTTCCAGTTTCCTAATTTCAAAATAAAATAACTTTTTTTCTTAGACTTACAAAGTCATACATGAATTGCTTCCACTTTCTTCAGGCATTTTATCTTCTTGACATAAACTGACTTTCTTGTTGCTTCTTAAATATGCCAAAATGTATTGTTACCTTGGGGCCTTTGTACCACTGCTTGAAATATTCTCCAACTGATTGTTATCAATATGATTTGATTATTCAGATCTAGCCAGAAATGTTACCCTTTTAATGAAATCTTTAAATTGGCTCACCAATCTGAAAGAGCTGTGCTGTTACTTGAGAAAGCATCACCCTATTTTACTTATTTACATAGGACTTAAAATTAACTGACTTTCTTTTTAGTTTGTCCTTGTTTTATTTTCCGTTCTTGCTATATTCAATGAATCACGATGAAATATTTCTAATTAGGAAAGTTACACAAAATTAAATCAAGTAAAAATTATGGAAGTCATCTGAATGTTGAATAATAGGTGAAATTTGAAAAACACATTAAATAATGATAATAAATTGAATGTGTTTGTTTAGAGAAAGTATGTCCCTAAAGGGGTCATATTGTTGACCTTATTAAGAAAATTAAAAAGAAAATAGAAAAAAGATATTGCAGAAAATGTAAGATTTAAAATATATATATACAATTCTAATTAATAGTGAACAAATCTGACAGGTTGCCAGCTAGGCAAATAAATAAGATGACAAAAAAAAAAAAAGAAAGAAAAAAGAAGATGACCTTACAACAGTAAATAAATTTTATGATCTGTGATAAATATAATTTTAGTGAAACAGTCATGCACTGGATAACGACATTTCAGTCAATGATAGACTGTATATACGACAGTGGTCCCATAAGATTGTAATAGAGCTGAAAAATTCCCATCACCTGGTTATGTCATCTCCACCATAATGTCATGTCATAGCACAAAGTATCACTCATGTGTTTGTGGTAACGCTGGTGTAAACAAACCTACTATGCTGCTAGTCATATAAAAGTATAGCGCATACAATTATGTATAGGGCATAATACTTGATAATAAACTACTATGTTACTGGTTTATGTATTTATTGTACTACATTTTCAAACATTATTTCAGAATGTACTCCTTCTGCTTATTAAACGTAAAAGTTGACTGTAAAATAGCCTCAAGCAGGTTCTGCAGGAGGTATTCCAGAAGCAGGCATTGTTATCATAGGAGATTGCACCATCTGTGTTATTGCCCCTCAAGACCTTCCAGTGGGATAAGATGTGGAGGTGGAAGACGGGGATAGTGGTGATCCTGATCCTATGTAGGCCTAGACTAAGGTGTGTGTTTGTGTTTTAATTTTAACAATGAACAGGTTTTAAAAATTTAAAAATATATATNCAGGTTCTGCAGGAGGTATTCCAGAAGCAGGCATTGTTATCATAGGAGATTGCACCATCTGTGTTATTGCCCCTCAAGACCTTCCAGTGGGATAAGATGTGGAGGTGGAAGACGGGGATAGTGGTGATCCTGATCCTATGTAGGCCTAGACTAAGGTGTGTGTTTGTGTTTTAATTTTTAACAATGAACAGGTTTTAAAAATTTAAAAATATATATTTATAAATAATAAGATAATAATGGGTTCATGTTTTAAGCTAAATGTTATCGCACAAAAGTCAAAAAGTTAAACGAATAGCAAGTTTATAAAGTAACAAAGTTACAGTAAGCTAAAGCTAACTTCTTATTAAAGAAAGAACATTTTAAAAATAAGTGTAATGTAGCCTAAGTGTATAATGTTTAAGTCTACAGTAGTGTTCAGGAATATCTGAGGCCTTCACATTCATTTATAGCTCATTCACTGACTCACCCAGAGAAACTCTACTTGTGAAAGCTCCATTCATGGTGAGTGTCTTCTAGAGGTGTCTCCTTTTATTTTTAGACTGTATTTTTAGTGTACCTTTATTTTATTTTATTTTATTTTTGAGACACAGTCTCGCTCTGTCACCAGAGTGGAGTGCAGTGGCATGATCTCGGCTCACTGCTACCTCTGCCTCCTGGATTCAAGTGATTCTCTTGCTTCAGCATCTTGAGTAGCTGGGACTACAGGCACGCACCACCATGCCCAGCTAATTTTTTGTATTTTTAGTAGAGACCGGGTTTCACTGTGTTGGCCTGGATGGTCTTGATCTCCTGACCTCATGATCTGCCTGCCTTGGCCTCCCAAAGTGCTGGGATTATAGGCATGAGCCACCGCACTCCACCTAGTGTACCTTTTATGTGTTTAGGTGTGTTTAGATACACAAATGCTGTTGTGTTACAGTTACCTACAGCGCTCAGTACTGTAACTTGCTGTACAGGTTTGTAACCTAGAAGTAATAGCCTAGACCATATAACCTAGATGTGTGGTAGGTTATTCCATCAAGTTGTGTGTAAGTCCACTCTTAGATGTTTGCACAAGAATAAAATTGCCTAATAATGCATTTCTCAGAACATACCATTGCCATTAAGCAAAAACATGATTAGATTTTCTTTCCAAAACACATTTAAATGATAAAAACTGAGCCTCATTTTACTTAAAATTGATTGTACTTCCCAACTCTGATAATAGATTGTACTTCTCATCTGTTATAATAGAAAACAAAGTAACTTCTAATATGGAGTAGGAGTTATTTATCTCTCCTAACTCTTATGAAAGCAAACGAACACTACACTTATTTTGGTGTCACCATCAAGATTTTAACTTTCCCTTTTAAAGCACTTTAACATAAGACTTTGAGTATATTTCAATAAAGGATGGTTTAGTGATCTACCAAAGTTTATGCCAAAATAGAAATTACGATTGTTATTCCCTGATACTACGAGCATAGCTCATTTTCTCTTTTCATCCAAAATTTTCTTTGCTTGATCTTCTAAAAAAAAGTCCATTTTAATGTTAATTCCGCTAATATGACATGTGAATTTCTTAAATAATAGAGGATTATTATTAAATAATGGGTGTAGAAATATAGCATAACCACAGCAATATGAAAAAAAATGTATAAATGTGCATAGGGCTCATAAAAAATAATAAATGACATGTTTAAATTGTTATTTAAAACAATTAATAGCCTAACTCTGCTTCTTTTTTTTTTGAGATGGAATCTTGCTCTGTTACCCAAGCTGGAGTCCAGTGGCGCAATCTTGGCTCACTGCAACCTTCTGCCTCCTGGATTCAAGCAATTCTCCTGCCTCCGCCTCCTGAGTAGCTAGGATGACAGGTGTGCACCACCACGCCCAGCTAATTCGTGTGTGTGTGTGTGTGTGTGTGTATATATATATATATTTTTGTTTGTTTGTTTGTTTGTTTGTTTTAGTAGAGACAGAGTTTCACCATGTTGATTAGGCTAGGTCTCTAGCTCCTGACCTCATGATCCACCCACCTTGGTCTCCCAAAGTGCTGGGATTACAGGCGTGAGCTAACACACCTGGCCAACTCTGCCTCTTGACTAAGAGAATACCTGGATATAATCCCCCAAAGAGATTTCATGATTTTACTTAACTGGAGTTCTAAGAAATAAAAATGAGAATAAGGTTGAATGTGGCAAAGCTATAGATTATGAGAAAGGAGTACTTGGATCAAGGATGTTTGAAGTATTTGCTGTATAAGAACACAATGATGCCTGCCTAACTAGATTGCAACATCTACAATGGAACCATCTATAAATGAGCTGACTAACAGCAAAAACTGAGTGTCAAGTTTCCTTTTGTTTTGTTTTTTCACTTTGAGACAGAGTCTTACTCTGTCACCCCGGCTGGAGTGCAGTGGTGCCATCTCGGCTCACTGCAACCTCCACCTCCTGGGTTCAAGCGATTCTCCTGCCTCAGCCTCTTGAGTAGCTGGAATTACAGGTGCCTGCCATTACACCCAGCTAGTGTCAAATTTAAGAGAGATCCTTGATATGATTTGGGGTGTACAATGCCTTGTTTAGATTGCCTATCAATTCATGTGTAGGAGGAAAGAGCCAGCTAGGGGACTCAACGTTGACTTTGATATCTGTCTTCATTCGTTCCTTCATAAATATTTATTCCAAGACTTTGACATGTGCTGAGCAAAACATAAAGAAATTAGCACTCTTATGAAGCAAATATCTTAATGGGGTAGAAAGACAATGAATATGATAAGTAAAAAATGGTAGATTACTTAGTAGTGGGTATTAAAGAGAAAAGAATACAAAAAAGGGAAAACAATACAAAAGAATACGAAATGCAAATAGTACAAAATGCAGAGTATAAAAGAATACAAAATGCAGAGTAAATATGAAAAGTTTAAATAGGTGGTCAGGGAAAGCCTCACTTGAAAGGGAGACTTTTGGGTAAAGACTTGAAGGAAGTAAAGAAACTAGCTATGTAGATATGTGCGGGAAGAGCATCATAGGCAGAGAAAAAAGCAATTACATATTTTTTGTTGGCTGATCTTGCCTGGCACGTATAAGGAATGGAAAGAAGACAAATGTGACTGAAGTACATTGAATAAGGAGGAATGTAAAAGATGAGGTCATAGAGAAAATGAGTAGCCAGATCAAGTACATCTTTATAGGTTGTGATAGTTTGAATGATTATTTCTAAATTCCTTATTACTTCTCCTTTCCACACCCTTTGCCAGTACAGTCATATGAGCTGGTCAATGCAATGTGAACAGAAATGACATTATGTATCTTCAAGTTTAAGTTTTAAGATGCATTACATGATTCTGTTCTCACTCTTGTGCTTCTGCCATCATCATAAAAAGAACATGGTTTATGTAGATCGCTTGTCACAGAAACAGGAGAGATATGTCAAGTAGATGTGAACAAATCTGGGGCCTGGAGCCAAGTCTAATGAAGTCCAGCCAAGATCAATAGAGAAATTTGACTCCCAATCGCCCGCCCCCACCCTGACACTACACACAGTCAAAGCACAGAGAAGCAAGTAAAAACAATAAATAAATATTTATTTTAAGCCACCAAGGTCATTGTAAGGATAGTGACTTTTTGTCTGGATGATATTGAAAGCCTGTGCAAGGTTTTGAGAAAAGAAATGAAAAGGTAAACTTATATTTAAAAAAATCTCTTCTTCCTGCTGTATTGAAAATAGCATCCAAGTAAAGAAGCCAGGAGTCTGGTTGGAAGCTATTTTGCTAATCAGTGTGAAAAATAATGATGGCCTAGAAAAGTAGGGAAATGAGGGGTGCAAAGTATGAAAATTGGGTGTATAGTGTAAAATAGGATGTGTTGATAAATGTATGGAAGAAAGCAATAGAGAAGACATGGATAGAAATAAAGAATACAGAGAGACAGAGATATAGAGACAAAGACAAGGATGAGAGAGAGTTGGGGAGGGAGGGAGAAGTTTTGGACAGCACAAAGGGTTTGGACTTGAAAAACTAGAAATATTCAGCTACCTTCTAGAGAAGTGGAGAAAACAGCAAGAAACCACTGATTTGAAGAAACGGGGACAATATCTGTGGTATTCTGTGAGTTGTGGTGAATTAGAGATGTTTTAGAAATCCAAATAGTTGTGTCTAATACATAGATATTTGTGTCTGGAGGAGAAAGAAGAGTTCCAAGCTGGAGATGTGAGTCATGGACTTTCTCTTTGAGGATTGTGCATAGGGCCAGGAAAGAAGACATATCAATAGTGAAAGAAATTTCTTTGTTTGACAGCTTCAGTTTCTGTTGCACTTTCTATCTGGCATAACCTAACATTGTTTGATAAAGCTATAAAATCATGCTGTACTGTACTTTCATCCAAGAAAAGCTCAGTTGGTTTCTCATAGTTAGTTGCTCAACCCTCCTTTAACACATCTCTTTATATGATTATTCTTGGTTCTCTGTAATATATTTCTCACACTTTCTTTTCTCTCCTGAAGCAGCCATTCATATCTTCACTTCTGTTTCTCTCAATCTATGATCTCATTTCAAATAGAAAAGATTAGTTTGAGCAAGGAAGAAACTAGTAACTGGTTAGAATATTGATGGCGTCATGTGATATTAGGGAAAAGAACATAAAAATTCCCAAATTGTTGCTATTGTGAATATAACACACAAAGAATGACAAATAAATACCAATATATTAACAGTTAGACTTGTGTCTAATTTTCAATTACATAGAATTTTGGTAAAGTTACTTCAAAGTACTTGGCTAAGGGCAGGAGTCTAAGACAGGCCATTGCTTCCCCATGAAGGACCTGGCCAAACCTTCTGACATTTCTGTCTTCTTGCCCTATACTGCCTCAACTGGTAGAGAGGAAACAGAAAAGAAAAGCTAAATGTGACAGGCTGAGAGGCTATGTACCACTTGCTTCATGCGGGGCAACCAGTACAAGAAATTGCATATGGAAATTAATTTATTTTTAATGCCCTGTAATACTGCCTGTTAGTAAATGTGACTGAATCAATAACTCAGGCCCTGATCAGGGAAATGAATAATCTTTCTTTGGGGAGGTAAATAAATCAGAGGTTTTAGCAGAGTCTTTAGTAGATGGATGGCCATTATCCCCCTCTTACAGTTTGTTCTTTCCTTAAACTCTGTTTCTGTATCTTTATCCTTTTAACTAAATCCAGTGTCATTATTGTGTTTCAAATGCCAAGCTCTATGTGTCCTTGAATTATCTCTAGTAGTATGTACTATTGCCTTTGTGCTTACCTCTCTCTGGCCTGCACCATTCATGTAATCATTACAACAAACCTATGTTTTAGATACTGCTCTTTTATACATTTTACAGATGAGGAAATTCAAGCATAGAGAAATAAGTAAGTTTCCTAAAGCCAACCAGCTAGTGAATGACATATGTAGGGTCTGAAACCAGGCAAATTGTGACTTTATAGTTTTGAACAATATGTAAACAGCCTTTTTCTGGTTTCTTTAGTATTATGCTATTTCTTCTTTTTTCTTCCTAAACTTTAGCTCAGATCACATTATTACATGACATGTTTCCCTTTGATTTTGCTACACTCTCAAGTTTCCACCCTTTAAGTGTGTTTTCTTTATTACTTACAAAGTATTAGCTTATGACCTTATTCCTTGTTTGGGGGATGTAGGCTTTCTCTCTTGCCTGTAACTTGTCACCACACCTTCTAAACTTGGCACTTCTTTGAAATTTGACTTGTGTTCTCTGAAAGACACTTTCCCAAACATCAAATTCAGTGAGATTTTTTGATTCTTCATCTTTCTTGATCTTATTAAAGTAATAAGTAAGAGAACATGGTCCCTGGCATTAAAAATGTTTAATTCTGAATCATGAATCCGTCATTTTCAAGCTAGGAGAAAAATGGCAATGTCTAATACTCTACTATATCTCTACCACTGACATTCCTCACAGTAATTGGTTTAGTGATATTACCCTTACGTGGTTCTTACAGTCATTTAATAAAGGCTAGTAAATATGAATATGAAGAATTACCAATTTTCTTAACATTAAAAAAAATTCTGACATACACTTATAAAGTTCTTCACTGAAATAGCTGTCACCTTTTCTGCTGCTGCTTCTTTTGACACTGCCTGCACATGAATCTTGGCAAAAGCTTTGTCATTGGACTGCTTTTTTTCTTTCTGTAAAAATTTTACTCTCTGTGATATCATTCACTTTCAAAGCACCAACTGTCACCTTTATGCGGAAGACTTCCAAATCCACTCTTGTCGTAAGTCTTCTCTCAGAAGTGTCAAGTCCATATTCTCCATTGTCCCCTAAAATTTTCACTTGAGTTTTCTGTCAGAACATAAAAATCACAGTATATACATAAAGAAGGGGAAAACCAAGAGGTTTCCTTCTAAATCATTTCTTGCACTTCAGATTTTATTTTTATTGAGATGCTTTGCTCTCTCACCCAGGCTGGAGTGCAGTGATGCGATCTCGGCTCACTGCAACCTCTGACACCTGGGTTCAAGCGATTTTCCTGCCTCAGTCTCCTGATTAGCTGGGATTACAGGTTGGTGCCACCACCACATCCGGCTTTTTTTTTTTTTTTTTTTTTTTTTAGGTTTCCTTCTAAATCATTTCTTGCACTTCAGATTTTATTTTTATTGAGATGCTTTGCTCTCTCACCCAGGCTGGAGTGCAGTGATGCGATCTCGGCTCACTGCAACCTCTGACACCTGGGTTCAAGCGATTTTCCTGCCTCAGTCTCCTGATTAGCTGGGATTACAGGTTGGTGCCACCACCACATCCGGCTTTTTTTTTTTTTTTTTTTTTTTGAGACGGAGTCTCGCTCTGTCGCCCAGGCTGGAGTGCAGTGGCCGGATCTCAGCTCACTGCAAGCTCCACCTCCCGGGTTCACGCCATTCTCCTGCCTCAGCCTCCCGAGTAGCTGGGACTACAGGCGCCCGCCAGGTCGCCCGGCTAGTTTTTTTTTTTTTGTATTTTAGTAGAGACGGGGTTTCACCATGTTAGCCAGGATGGTCTTGATCTCCTGACCTCGTGATCCGCCCGTCTCGGCCTCCCAAAGTGCTGGGATTACAGGCTTGAGCCACCACGCCCGGCCTTTTTTTTTTTTTTAAGTAGAGATGAGGTTTTGTTATTTTGGCCAGGCTGGTCTCAAACTCCTGACCTCAGGTGACCCAGCCACTTCGACCTTCCAAAGTGCTGGGATTACAGGCATGAGCCACCACACCTGGACAGATTTTATATTTTTAATGTTACTTTTCTGTCTGCCACTAAAAACTGATGCCATCATTCACCTGCTACCCCCATCTCAGCTACCTAATCAAATTATCAACGTATAATATTAAAACTATAAAAGAACTGAGAGTTTGTTAGCCCATTGCTTATCACAGATGAGTAAACATAGAACTAGATATGCAGCTAGATGTGGGGAGTCAGAATGAGAACCAAGTTTCCCAAATGCCAAGGCCGCAGTTATTTACTGTATACAAACCTGAATCTGTTACTATTCTAAATAAAGTTATTTAGAATAGTTAGAATACATGTGTACTGTAGTGTATATTTAAGCTGAGTCCACTGTTTGTAGAATAGACTCACTTCTTTCATTTGTGTGTTGTGATGCTCTTACCTGGAATACCTTCCTTGTCATTCACATACCTCACCCTTCAAAATTTGCTGGAGTTTAAGTGTCATCAAGATTAATAGACAACTATCCCTTTTGGACTTTAAGCTCTTTGTGGTCACAGTCTTTCATCTTTTCACCCACTGAAACATGGAGGTTATGCTTGACCCGTAAGTATTTGCAAATAAACTATTTAAATATGCAGTGTCAACTTTAGGCATAGGTCATTGTGGAAACCCAACTGGTAATCCTGATTTTCTCTGGGAGAAAATGTTTGAAGAAAAGAAGAAAACATAAACCAAAAGCAGAATATTCTGATTTACCTGAGACATGCAAGGTCAAATACACATCAGTGTGGCGTAACTATCAATAATATTACTTGAGTACCTGCTGGATACTAAGTGCTGTGAGCTACAGATGGCAACACAGAGAAGATATAGTTCTTACTCTTGCTAAGCTCCACAGTATGATATAAATAAAAGACACACACAACTAGATAGATCAACCAATACAAGGTTAAATGCTGAAATTATGTTCAGAGTAACAAAAGTTGTGGATTCCTTTGACCGCATATGGCTCCCCAGAGCTATTTACTTTCCAAGGCAGGTGAGAGTTCTTATGGCTATACAATTTCTTAGCCTAGATATTACATTATATCCCTCTCATATGTTATGATTTATTAATAACTAAAACCTATCCTTCAAGAAATTCTGACACCTGCATAAACAACTACACTCTGCTTCATATTTATAGATGCAAGGTTGAAAGTTTAGGTATAGCAGTATGAGAATTGGTTATTTTATCTTTTCAGTTATGTTTAATTATATGTGCCCTTACCTTTCAAAATATTATTTATTGGCTTCCTCAGGTACAATAGTCTTCTAGAAGTTAATACATCAAATTGTTATATATCCTCTTAACTATCCCTCTCTGATTTAGTTAAAGGCTGCCACATATTGTAATGCTACTTCAGGATAACAGAATGCGTTCTTTTCTATTAGTAAGAAAAGCAATTACTCAAAGGGAAACACAGTGTCTTCATTCTGCCTATGTTCTGTTATCCAAATTACAGTTCCACTTTTATGAGAAATAGCTGGTCTCAAAATTGCTAGCTTGTTGTAGTTGCCCAGTGATTCACTTCATTTCTGAAGTTAAACCTGTTTGATTATGCATAATTGTTATTTATGTAGGCTTATGAATTTCAGTTATTTCAGGACTGAACTTTGTTCATATGTTTTGAAGGAGGAGCCAAGCTGTTTATATTCTCTGAACTCTGAGTTTAAGAAAATCCTCACTCACTCTGCCTCCAGCACTGGTTGTCAGATATTGTATTTTTAGACTTTTATTTTCACCATGCATCTCTGTTCTTAGAACACTACCGTGGTGAAGATATTCAGCCTTTCATCGAGAACCTGAGAAAACATGTATTTTCCTGATCCCGAGTCATTTTGTCTCTTTTGTATATGTACTTTTCCATTGTAGATTCACAGAATGTAACTGATTACTTTAGGGCTGATTTCTTTCATGTCTCCTTCTGACACTGACTTCTTCAGGAAAGTGACCATGCCTGACCTATTACTTTGTACAATTGGATGAATGAATGAATAGATTAATAAATGAATGAAGCTTTTGGTAGTTTTTCAGGACTGCCTTATTGCTTTTCACAGCCATTGTCCAGCCAATTCCTTCTGCTGCTTCTAATCAATATTGTAACTCTCATTACCCCATGCCTTTTTCAAGGCATCAGTCACACTCAAGTATATACACTCTCATGGTCAGAATAGGAGTTAGCTTTTTCCATTCTTTTTTTCCCTTTGCACAAATGATGAAGTGTATTATCACTCTTTAATAAAAAAAATTAGAGCAAAGCTTTTCCCTGAAATATCATATATCACCATTATCCACTCTCTTCACCCTTTTTGTAAGTTGGAAGTCTTTTAACAAAGCTTCCTTTCTACCTTTTTTCTCCCTCCATTCCTGCCTTCTTTCCTATCTACTTCCACTTTCTTTTTATTTTCATCTTTCTTTTTTTCTACATTTATTATACTATTATGTAAAACTGTTCATTTATAGAAGGTAAGACCCTTTATGTCATATATAGATAAGCGTAACCATGTGAATATAGCCCAGCTCTCTGATGTTTATGTGCCCACTAAAGTATAGTCTTCTCCATAATCCTTTTTGTTGGCTCAATTTATGTACTTGGGATGCTGTTTGTTTTCAGAATAGGTTTTAGGATCTTTGTTAAGATTTTTGTCCAGGAAGTAGGACTTCCTACTTGTTTTCTAGTCATTTGTGTTAGTCATGCTGCAAAATGGAACAATGAACAAGAACTGTAGAAATGCTCCCCAAATTATATTTTATATAAACTTCAAATTATTCCTGCAAAACTCTACCTGCAAATTGTTATGGCCTTGAATATCAGCACTCATCTGGATTCAGTATATTCTTTAATGTGAAGATTTGGTGATAGTTCTTGGAAGCATTCTGTGGTGATGCAGTAGAAATCCATTCCCAGCTTCCTACACTTTCTTTTGAGTTCTGTCATCTTATCTCACTGGCCCTCCCACTTTATAATAACATACGGTAATTACATATATTTTATTTTAAGTCTTATGTTTGTTTAAAAAACAGCTTATGTGCCTTAGAATAAAATTGTGATTGAAAAAGGAATGCAGAAGAATAATCAATGAATCTTTTACTTTTGCAGGAGCCAAATAGGGACAGGGTAAGGGAGCTAGTAAAGTCACATTCACAGCATGTAGTTAGAAAACTATTGTCATCATTAAGATACAAAATATCCTGGTCAAGATAGGTGGTTTTGGAGAGAAAAAGGGCATTATGAGTTCAGCTCTAAAAATTTCAGGTTTTCTAACGAATTCTGTAACTGTAAGCTAATTCTCTACTTAAACATTAATTATGCAAATACCGTATGTTTACAAAATGTTGTAAATCATGTTGGAAGGGGAATGAGGAGCAAACTCATGTCTTGCATGGAAACAGGCAAAAGAGTGTGTGCAGGGGACTCCCTTTATTAAACCAACAAGTCTTGTGAGACTTACTATCATGAGAAAAGCATGGAAAAAACCTGCCCTTATGATTCAATTACCTCCCACAATGTCCCTCCCACTAAATGTGGGGATTACGGGAGCTACAATTCAAGATGAGATTTGGGTGAGGACACAGACAAACCTTATCATTCCACCTCTGGCCCCTCCCAAATCTCACATCATCACATTTCAAACCTGATAATGCTTTCACAACAGTCCCCCAAAGTCTTAACTCATTTTAGCACTAACTCAAAAGTTCACAGTCCAAAGCCTCATCTGAAATAAGACAAGTCTATTCCACCTATAAGCCTATAAAATCAAAAGCAAGTTAGTTACTTCCCAGATACAATGGGGGTATAGACATTGGGTAAATATACCCATTCCACATAGGACAATCTGGCCAAAACAAAGGGGCTACAGCCCCATGCAAATCCAAAATCCAGAAGGACAGCCAAATCTTAAAACTCCAAAATGATCTCTTTTGACTTCATATCTCATATCCAGGGCATGCTGATGCAAGAGGTAGATTTCCGTGGTCTTGGACAGCTCCAGATCTGTGGCTTTTCAGGGTACAGTCCCCTTTCTGTATGCTTTCATGGGCTGGCATTGAGTATGAGACTTTTCCAGATGCACGTTGCAAGCTGGCAGCAGATGTACCATTCTGGGATCTGGAGGATGGGGCCTCCTCTCACAGCTCCAATAGGGAGTGTCCCAGTGGGACTTTGTTTGCGGACTCCCACCACACATTTCCCTTCCACACTGCCCTAGCAGAGGTTTTTCATGAGGGCTCCACCCATGTAGAAAACTTCTGCCTAAACATCCAGACATGTCCATACATCCTCTGAAATCCAGATACAGGTTCCCAAACCTCAATTCTTGACTTCTGTGTAGCTGCAGGCTCAACACCACGTTGAAGCTGTCAAGACTTGGGGCTTGCACTCTCTGAAGTCATGGCTTGAGTTGCACCTTGGCCCCCTTTAGCCGTGGCTAGAGCCCAAGTCCCTAGGCTGCACACAGCAGGGCAGTCCTGAACCTCACCCATGAAACCATTTTTCCCTCCTAGATCTCAAAACCTGTGATGGGAGGGGCTGCTGTGAAGGACTGTAACATGCCCTGGAGACAGTTTTCCCATTTTATTGGTGATTAACATTCTGGTCCTTGTTAGTTATGCAAATTTCAGCTGTTGGCTTGAATTTTCCCCAGAAAATGGGTTTTTCTCTTCTACTGCGCCATCAGCTACACATTTTTCAAATTTTTATGTTCTGGTTCCTCTTGAATTCTTTGTTGCTTAGAAATTTCTTCTGCCAGATATCCTAAGTCATCTCTCTTAAGTTCAGAGTTTCACAGATTTCTAGCGGCAAAATTCCACCAGTCCCTTTGCATAACAAGACTGAACTTTGTTCCAGTTCCCAACAAGTTTCTCATCTCCATCTGAGACCACCTCAGTCTATACTTTATTTTCATGTGACTATCAGCTTTTGGTCAAAGTCATTCAACAAGTCTTTAGGAAGTTCTGAAATTTCCCACATCTTCTTGTCTTCTGACCCGTATCGAATCTTTTTCTCAGCCCTCCTAACTGTTCCAACCTCTGCCTGTTACCTAGTTCCAAAGTTGCTTCTATATTTTTGGTTATCTTTACAGCAGCACCCCAGTACCTGGCACCAACTTACTGTATTAGTCTGTTCTCATGCTGCTAATAAAGACATTCCTTAGACTGGGTAATTTATAAAGGAAGGAGGTTTAATTGACTCATAGTTCCACATGTCTGGGGAGGCCTCACAATCATGGCAGAAGGGGAATGATGAGTAAACTCATGTCTTACATGGCGTCTGGCAAAAGAGACAGTGTGCAGGGGAACTTCCCTTTGTCAAACCATCAGATCTCCTGAGAATTATTTGCTATCACAAGAACTGCATGGGAATAACCCATCCCCATGATTGAATTACCTCCCACAAGGTCCCTCCTACTGCATGTGGGGATTCTGAGAGCTACAATTCAAGATGAGATTTGGGTGGGGACACAGCCAAACCGTATCACTGTCTCCTAAAATAAATACATACAATGAAAAAAATAGTAATAGTTCCCACCTTATAAAATTGGGTGATGCATAATGTGAGTTCTCAACAAAAGTTAGGCAGAATTGTCAATGTCTGTGATTAAAATTTTCTAGTTGCTCTCTTCCTTGGATTTTGAAATTTAGCTATTTAATCCCCAATACAGCTGTTTACAGACACACTAGTAAATTAAGAACTTCTGATAACCTTGCTAAATTGTAAGAACATGTTAAATCAATTGTTGAATTTTGAAATGGAAGCTTCAGGCATGATTCTGTAGTAAAGATAAGAAGATTCAAAAAATTAAAGAAGGGTGAAGAAGAAATTAATCTCTATCACCTATGGGGTTAGCTTTTAAACTTTTAGCAATTCTATTTGAGGTAAATGTAGAGAACAAATTAGTAGATGAAGATTTGTCTACAGATTTCGTATATTGTCACTGCTGCTGGAATTCTAATGTGCCTCTAAGTTAGTCATTCTTGATTCTGCCAGTTAATTGGAAACTGAGTCTGATTTCATTAGTGCAAGGTATGCCCTGGAATCTGATTCTGATTTAATTCCTTTGAGATGTGGCCTAGGCATTGAGCTTTTTAAAAGTCCTCATAGATTCTAATGACAGTCACTTTTGAGAACCACTACTCTACAGCAATCTATTATTTCACATTCTCCCACTCTGAATTCCTGCTATAGAGTTTTACAGTCAGCTACAAAAACAGAGAATACAGGGTTTCATTCTTTTGTTATTATTTATATTATATATTTTTCAAATAACATCAGCAAATATAAATCTTGAGTCATGAGATGTGTTTATTGTACTTTATTCAAATTGCTACAAAGGATTGGAAAACGATAGTAGGCATCTAAGGTATTCTAATCCTGCTATTTTTAATTAAAATAGAATTTCTAAATATATGAAATTCCGATACTAAATAATGGTAGCACTTTTATTATATGCTATATACTAATGTCACATTTATATATTATACATTCTTCCCATGTCACACTAAAATCTTTAAGAATTTTCTTTTCTCTAACAACCATCCTTGCTTTCTGGGTTTCCAGATGTTCCGGAAGTGTAGCTTTAGTTCCTGCATTTGTCTTTAGATTGTGAGTGCTAGAACTGATAAGCACTGCATGAAGTGTTCACCTCAAGTGTATATGAAAATTGTATTAAACAGAAAAGAAAAACTGCAATTTTATACATAGAAAAATATTATATGGCATATTATCAAAGCATTTTGTAATACCATTGTTTATAAATATGTGCATTTATTTGCTTGTAGGTTGGCTGTCATTTAACACATTTTTTACTGGAAATCTGCTGTAGATAGTGACCGGGTATGGTGGCTTACTCCTGTGATATCAGTACTTTGGGAGGCCGAGGAGGGCTGATGGCTTGAGATCAGGAGTTTGAGACCAGCCTGGTCAACATGGTGAAACCCCATCTGTGCTAATAATACAAGAATTAGCTAGGCGTGGTGGTAGGTAGCCTGTAATCTCAGTTACTTGGGAGGCTGAGGCAGGAGAATTGCTTGAACCCAGAAGGTGGAGTTTGCAGTGAGTTGTGCCATTGCACTCCAACCTGGGCAACAGAGTGAGACTGTCTTAAAAAAAAAAAAAAAAAAAAAAAAAAAAAAAAAATTGCTTTCAGCCCTGAGGGATACATTATGTAGAAGAATGTTATGCTTCTGTTTTACTTATATATAAGAAGTAATTTATCTGCCCCAAAGAACACTGTTGTTATTTTTACTTATATGTTATGCATTTGTATATGACACATTAGTTCAAAATAGTTTTTAGTATCCACTGTGGGCAAATTCATGGGCCTCCAAAAATGTCTACATCTAAATTCCCAGAACCAGTAAATAGGCTATGTTGCAAGGCAAAGGGGAATTAAAACTGCAGATAGAATTAAGTTTGCTAATCATCTGATCTTGAGATAGGGCAATCATCTTGGATTGCCTGGTGGGACTAATATAATCACGGGACCCTTATAAAGTGAAAGGGAAGGGGCAGAAGAGTCAGAGTCAGAGTGAGAAAGATTGGACTCATCATTACTGGCTTTGAAAATGGAAAGGGGTTAGTTGCCAAGGAATGAGGGCACCTTTTGGAAGCTAGAAAAAAGCAAGAGGATGAATTCTCCCATGGAATCTTCAGAAAAAAAAAAAAAAAAGAAAAGAAAAGAAAAAAATATATATATATACACACACACACTGCTGACACCTTGATATGAGTCCTGTGAGACCCATTTCAGATTTCTGTCCTCCAGAATGATGAGTCATAAATTTGTATTGTCTTAGGCCAGCAAGTCTTTTCTAAGTAACAGTAGTGAAAGGAAATTAATTCTGTAGCTTAGAGTAATTTAGGGCATATACCAAGATAAAATAAATTGGAAATATGTAGCAAGCATGACATAGTAGGAAATAAAAGTAAAATAATAATATGGCATTAAGAACGAGGTTGCAACAATAATGGCAAGCTAAAAATTAAAAAAAAAAATGCAGGGAAGGGAAAATGTTCAACTACAAAATCAAAATGCCTGTAAGGTTAAAAAAAAAAAAAGGATAATTTAGGCGACAGATACGTTATAAAATTGTCATAGTCGGCCGGGCGCGGTGGCTCAAGCCTGTAATCCCAGCACTTTGGGAGGCCGAGACGGGCGGATCACGAGGTCAGGAGATCGAGACCATCCTGGCTAACACGGTGAAACCCCGTCTCTACTAAAAATATAAAAAAACTAGCCAGGGCGAGGTGGCGGGCGCCTGTAATCCCAGCTACTCGGGAGGCTGAGGCAGGAGAATGGCGTAAACCTGGGAGGCGGAGCTTGCAGTGAGCTGAGATCCGGCCACTGCACTCCAG
>NW_016806320.1:892010-902892 GCF_001698545.2 Rhinopithecus bieti
AAAAAAAAAAAAAAAAAAAAAAAAATTGTCATAGTCAAGTATTTGTCCACAATGTGTTTGTCAGAATGCCAGTTCCATTAGATGCTTTGTACAACATGGGTTCTCTGATCCATACTCCATCGTATCTAACCCTGCTTGAAGCACTGTTGAAATGAAACTTTTTCAATGAATTTCTACCAGTGTTTCCAAACATTATTAGACATTTACTAGTAATATTTGTTATCTCATAAAACTAGTATTGTACTGTGAATATGTTTTAGGAAATGAGTTAGAGATCACTGGAGCTATGGTTGCTCAGAAGAAAGGAAGATTATTTTCAGGTCTTATCATGGAAGTCTTTGCAGCATAAACATGCTGTGTGCTGGAGCCTGATGAGATGAGGGGAAGGAATGGAGCATAGAGAACAGCAGCTTAGAAAGGGAATCAATGTGAGCAGAAATATTCAAATGGAAAAGTGCAATGTGTGCTACAGGGATAGTAAGTAGACTTGATTAGGGGAACCAAGAGAAATGCAGAAGTAGATGACCTGGAAAGATAGTGTGCACCCACACCTAGAGGGAGCCTGAATACAAAGATAAGGAGTCTGGAAATTACTCTGATATAGGAGTTGGGAAATTGACGCTGCTTGAGCAGGATAGTAAATTGTCCAAATCCTTGCCTTCGGAAGGCTAGCCTGGCACTTTTATGAAAAGTGAGGATTTGAAATTGAGAAAATCCACAGATGAGGAGACCCCGAACAAACTTTTAATGGTATGGAATAATAAGACTCTTCAGTAGAGCAGAAGTAGAGGAAAAAGTTGGCAAAATTGAGAGATATTTTAAGGGAATAAAATAACAACTATTTTAATTAATTAGGTAAAACCAACTATTTTGGGGGAAAGATTTGGCACAGTAGCTAAAGTATATGTTCTCTGATTCTCTATTACCTAGAATAGAGATAGCATTCATTTCTCTTTATAGAGATAGTATTTGCATGATGCTCCTGTTCAACACCATAAAATGATACACAATTGTTCATTATTTCATTCAATCAGTATATTTACTCATTTTTTTATTCATGTAGCAAATACCTTATTGTGGCCACATACTATGATAAGCCTGAGGATATAATAAGAAACATAAAGATTAACTGCATGCTGTATATATTACATTATTTATTATCATTAGGAAAGGAACTTGTCAGTTCTTCTGTCTTGTGATGTATTTCAATCTAAAAGAAAAATAACTTTGTGAGGAGCAGGGCAATGTTTGCAGTATCCATAACTCTACAGCTTTGTCTTCTTCATTTTTCCTTTTAGTCAATTCATTTCTTAAGATACTAAGTCTTGAACACTTGCTGTTTACCATGGATATGTAGATTATGATGACCCATTGTGTGTGCTTGTACATGTGGGTGTGTGCACGTGAATTGCACATAGGAATGTTGTTTGTGTGTGTTGCATTTGTATTGCTTCTGTGGTGCTTGTGTGTTGTTTCTGTGAGTGTTGTGTGTGTGAGAGTGAGTGTGTGAGCCTGTGAGTGTACAACCTGAAGAAGATGGAGTTCTGTATTGTTTCTCCTGTGTGCTTCGTATGACTCCAAGACTGTTCATGCTATGGATCAGTGAAGCAGGCTCTTTTTCTTGTTCACAAATTACTAGTTGTCATATGGTTTCTCCTGCCATTCAAGCATTGCTTCCTCCAAATAAATGCATAGTAATGAAAAGAAGAATGTTTAACATTGAATAAATCATCTTTATAGCAGAAATGTTACTGTCTTTGTGCTTCCCATTTCTGACAAATGGAAATATGATTAACATTTCCAGCTGAACTGGCATGTAGGGTAAGGATGGTTTAGATTACTAGCTTCTAAAAGTTTCTTATATAAAATTCATTGAGAAGCACTAGAATATCCCTTTTCCACGATACTTGCAGTTCATTTATAAAACATACAACTTAAAATGTCACTTAAGACAATCTTATGTCATCATTGTAATATTTCATATTATCTGAATAATAATTTTTAATTTTTATATATAGTTTGTCACCCCAAAATCAGCATAGTCTTCTATCAGGAAATTTCTGCAGATTAGAAAAGAGGAATATTTATTAAGTGTTCACTAAGAAAAGCAGTAAAAATGCTATCATTAATAATACAACTGCCGGGCGCGGTGGCTCGCGCCTGTAATCCCAGCACTTTGGGAGGTCGAGGCCAGTGGATCACAAGGTCAAGACATCGAGACCATTCTGGCCAACATGGTGAAACCCCATCTCCACTAAAAATACAAAAATTAGCTGGGCGTGGTGGCACATGCCTGTAGTCCCAGCACCTCGGTATGCTGAGGCAGGAGAATCGCTTGAACTTGGGAAACAGAGGTTGCAGTGAGCCGAGATCACGCCATTGCACTCCGGCCTGGAAACAGAGCAAGACTCCATCTCCAAAATAAATAAATAAATAAATAAATAAATAAATAAATAAATAAATAACACAACTAACTGCGTTTAAATTTCAAGCTCTTCGTTACAACATATAAAGAGATTTCTTAGTTGCTGTCTGGGTAAGTCATGGGTAGTGTGGATGTTTGTGTGTGCATGTGCCCGTGCATGTGTTTAAAGTGTTCTCTTCACCTTTAACAAGGATATACCCATGCTACTTGATCAAACTGAATATGTTTACTTTTATTATGGTGCATTTGATTTTGGATCATAAAATGAAAAGAAGGGCTGTTTCTGTGTTTTATAATTAGGTTGAGGACTACATTTGTTCATCCCATGTTAAAATAGAGGAGATTTGTGGAGATTTATTTTGAATATTTTCCTATGTAAAGTAGAAGTAACTGATACAACACCTAAAACATAATTTTAAATGGTATTAAGTATTATTACAATTCAAGACTATTATAACTATGTAATATTATTCAATGAATCTTTACTTGTTATATAAATGTTCTTGTTTTTAATGAAAAAACATATGCAACCTTGGCAACTAATTAATTTTGCATGTCCATCATGACTGGTTTTGACTGTTTGCTTTCTATTTGTCTGTCCTATTAATCTACCAAATGTAGACACAGTCTCAGATTCAAGATGGGCTTTAACAACAGCATTGAAACAAGAACAGTCAAAGAAACCTCATTGATTTCTATTTTTGCTAGGTTGGGAAACTAATGTGAATTGCTGATTTTCTCACTCAAAATCAATTCAAGAATACAAAGGACACATTGACTTTTAAAAAATCAATTTTATTGTGATAAATTAAGTGTTGAATTTTTCTTCTAATTAAATGTAATACTTTGAGTGTACAGTTTAATGACTCTTTTTTCTCCAAATGTATATGCCATTATCTTAATCATGATATTAAATATTTCTGCAGAAAATCCCCTCATAGTTATTTGCAGGTAATCACACACCGCCTTCTATCCATGTCCAAAACAAATACTGATTTGATTTATCTTACTATAGATTTGCCTGTTACGCAACTTCAATATATAGAATCATATGTGTACATATCATTCTGTCTAGCTTCTTTCACTCAGCATATTTTGAGAATTCATCCATTATTCGGTATTTATCAGTAGTTTATTCCTTTGTTTTGGTGAATAGTATTTCATTAAATAAATATAATATATATTATAATGTGTTTATCCATAACCATTTGATGGACCTTTGTTTTATTTCTTGTTTTGACTCATCAGTAAAGCTGTTTTGAGCATTCCTGATATAGACAAGTATTTTGGTTTTGTGTAAAGTCCTAGTCATGAAAGTGCTGGGTCATATTGTAAACAATGCTTAAATTTATAAGAAATGAACAAATTATTTGTGAATGTAGTTACATCATTTTACAATACTACTAATTGCTCTATATTTTCACCAACATTTAGTATTGTCAGTCTTTTATTTTCTTAGCCATTCTAGTGGGAGTGAAATAGTATCTATCTCATTTTTATTTTATTTTATGCTGTTTTTTTTTCTTTTGAAACAAAGTCTCACTCTGTCATCCAGGCTGAAGTGCAGTGGGGCAATCATAGCTCACTACAACCTCCAACTCCTAGGGTCAAGCAATCTTCCCACCTCAGCCTCTCAAGTAATTGGGATTACATGTATGCACCACCATGCCTGGCTAATGTTTCTTTCTTTCTGGGATTACAGGTGTGCACCACCATGCCTGGCTAATGCTTCTTTCTTCTCTTTCTTCTCTTTCTTCTCCTTCCTTCCTTCCTTCCTTCCCTCCTTCCTTGCCTCCTTCCTTCCTTCTTTCCCTCCCTCTCTCCTCTCCTCTCCTCTCCTCTCTTCTCCTCTCCTCTCCTCTCTTCTCCTCTTCTCTTCTCTCCTTCCCTCTCCTTTTCTCTCCTCCCCTCTCCTCTTCTCTCCTTCTCTCTCCTCTCCTCTCTTTTCTTCTTTCGAGATGGGGTCTCCCTGTATTGCCCAAGCTGGTCTCAGTCTTCTGGGCTCAAAAGATCCTTCTACCTCTGCCTCCCAAGGTATTAGGATTACAGGCTTGAGTCACCACACCTGGCTCTCATTGTTAATTTAATTGGCACTGCCTGATAATTAACAATGTTGAATGTCTTCATAGGCATGTTAGCCATTTGTATGTCTTCTTTTTTTAAATGCCTTTTCAAAGCTTTGCCCATTTTATTGAATCATCTTATAATTTTGAGTTATTCTTCATACATTCTAAATACTATTACTTGTCATATATTTTCATTGCAAATATTTTCTCCATTTTATCTTGCCCTTGCTCTTTTGTCTCCCATTTTATCTTCCCCTAGAAGAGAAGGTTTTTATTTACTTAGGCCCAATGTATCTCTTTTTTTTCTTTTTTTAGCATTGTTTTGTGTCCTGTCTGAAAAAATCATTAATTTTTCCAAAGTCACATACATTTTATTTTATTTGTTCTTCTATAATGTTATGGTTTTAGCTTCTATGTTTATGTCCATGCTCTATTTCAAGTTATGGTTTGAGGTAAGAGTCAAGGTTCACTTCTTTTCCATATGAATATACAGCTATTCCTGCACAATTTGCTGAAAAGACTGTGCTTTCTACATTGTATCAACTTGGTAATTTTCTAAAAAAATCAGTTAAATACATATATGTGCATATACTCCTATTGATACTCTTTTTTCTTGAGTTGATTTGTATATGTCCTTATACCAATACCACACTGTCTAGATTAATGTAGATTTATAGTAATTGTTGAAAGTTCAATTGGCAGCCTACATAATAAGAATCACTTATTAATATTTATTTATGAATACAACCACTTAATCTATCAAGACATTTCTTAGTTAAAATAAAAGGAGACAGACTTTTTTCCCCTTTACTGAAACTAAATGGTTAAAATATTTGTTCAGACTGTAAAGATTAATTATTTGAGGGCTAAGTTTAGAGAAAGTTTAGAGTAAATAATTATTTGGTATGAGTTTGTTTTCATTTTCTGAGTATGTGATTTTAAGGGATAAAAAATATAAAATGATATTTCAAATCATAAATAGAGAAAAATGCTTCATTCCAAAGAGGATTTTAAGAATAGAAAAATCCAGTTATTGGTTATATTATCTAGTACCTGCAAGTTCTCCATGGTACTCCCAGAGTAATGTTATGAATGAAGGTTTTTCCTTCTGTGAGATGACATATCCCACTTATTGAATCTAAATCTTCCAACTTTGTGATCATAACAATACCATGTCTTAAAATATGTATATGACATTCTCATTTGGATGTAAATCATACTAAATGTCCTAAATTATTTAGTTAAGTGTGAATAGATGACATATTTGCTTGATAATTGTCCAGGGATAATGCTAAACTTCCTTAAAAGTGCCGTATAGGCAGTTCCTTTACAGTTGTGCTATGTTAATATTCAATAATGTGGTACTATCTAATGCCCTGAGTAAGAATGGAAACAAAAAAATAATAAATTAACGCTTAAGAAACAATATCCATGAGATTGAGATAAAAATATAAGAATTTCTTAGTGTGTTTCACAGCTATCAAATATATTATTTTAAAATGCATGTATATATGACATACATGTCAAACATATATATGTATATGTCATGGAGCAAAAATGCTTATACATAATTTTATGATTTGAAAACACTTGATCAAAGTTAAAGAAATTTCCTTACGGCAGAAGTTCTCCTTGCTTGCAATATTCTAATTGAGTTGTAGATGTAGAGAAATATATAGAATATATTGCCACCAACTTGTTTTAATGTTGTATTTTTTCAAGTATTTATGTTCATATGTGGTTCTCAACCTGAACAAAACTGAAAATTCAGAATAATTAAGTAAAACAACTTGCTCCTTTTGATGCATTGGAATTAATTTCATAGATTGTAAAACTTGAAAGAAAGACACCTAAAGAACCATGTAATCAAATCCCCTCACTTAACTTGTGAGGTCACTGAGAATCAGATACAGTAAGAATTGCCCCAAATTACATGATAACTGTAAGACTGCAAGTAAGTTTATAACTTGAGCTGTCAAGTTCTATATTTAATACATTTGTGCTTTGGTATTAAAATTTTACTGTGGTTTGTTTACTGATCATGTGTCTTAATTTTCTGCCTCTAACTTAGCCAAAAGTTCCATTGAAGGAGTGAAGACTTTCATTTTCTTTATGTTCCCATTGGGATTGAGTTATTCCAAGGCATAGAATCAGTGCTCAATAAAATCTTGCACATTGATTGTTCCATGCACATCAGAAGTCAAGCAAAAAGAAGTCGAGCAACAGCTTTCAGGGTATTCAGTTGCAGCAGCAGTATCAAGGCCTCGAATGAATAAGACTTGCAGGATAGTCCACCCTCAACCTGGACTTGCTTTTGTCAGAGGTGAGTTTACTGGGGTCACAATGTGTCATGTGTTCTGCTCTGCTCTTGTTCAGTTACAACTTCATTTCTAGAGAAGGATTCCCTCTGCCAATATTTGAAATCTGCTCTTAGCCATTAATCTGCCAAAGCACAATCAGATATTGACTCAGGGATTCTGATAGCAGGATGTGGCTGTGTATTCTTCTAGTCACACAAACACACACACACACACAAACACACACATAATTGAGAGAAGAAGTGAATCAATGTAAAGTTGTTATCTTTTGTTATATCCTCTATTGATCAGTTGGATCATATACTGCAGGTGAATATGCTGTATAACTTAATTGAGGAGGAAAGATCTTGCATTCTAATTATTTATTTGTCTTTGCATTTTGTGCAAATTCTAATTATCTCACTTAAATTTGTCTAATTATTTATTTGTCTTTGCATTTTGTGCAAACTTTAATTATCTCACTTAAATTTGCCATTGTCTTTGATGACCTCATTACCTTTATCATTTACAATTTATATTCTAATAAGTGGAAGTTGAAGATACATAATAGATAAACTTATTTTTATTTTATTGACATTTTTATTGTATATACATATATGACTTTTGTTTATTCTGAATTATTATTTAGGTAGCTGAAAGTCCCTAGACTTCAACAGCCCATGGGTATACAAAAGGTCAATTTAATAAGGTATCACTATCTCATAAATCCCTACCTATGAAAAATAGCATCTCGGATTCACATTTAAGGTTTTTTTCCTGCTTGAAATGTCTGTGTGCATCCCAGGATATGACTTATCTGATTTTTTTCATCCATCATAGTTGCTTCTTATGCTCTCCACTCTTGCACTCTTGCTGCTCTCTCTAGGCTCTCTCTTTATGCTTGCTATGCCTGAGCTGCGTTACCACACTAGTACCACCCTGTGTAGAGCTCCCCTCCAGCTTTCACATAAGCTGTAGTTCTGCCTAACACTGTCACTCAAGCCCCAGGTGGGATGGAAGCTGATGCTACCTCTGCCACTAGTACTGTTAATAGAAAAACTTCAGTTGAATTAAATTTAAAGGAGTTTAACTGAGAACAATGAAAGATTCTCGAATCAGGCAGCCCCAAGAATCACAGCAGATTCAGAGACTCCAGGGGTGTTTCGTGGTTGGACCAAATTTATAGACAAAAAAAGTAAAGTGAGGTACAGAAATCGGAAGTGAAGTATAGAAACAGCTGGATTGGTTACAGCTCAGCATTTGGCTTATTTGGACACAGTTTGAATACTGGTTGAAGAATGACTGCTGGGATTGGCTGAGACTCAGTGGTTGTTACAGGCACATAACTCATAAATTAAGTTTTCAGTCTTGTCTACCTATTAAATTAGGTTCCAGTTCATCCACAAGGACTCAAATATAGACTTATGGAGTCCTTCTCAGGCATATTTAGTTTGCTTTAACAGTACTCACAAAAAGCCATTGTTTGTTCCATGCTATTTCTGCATCTTCGCAAGTAGTGATGTGATGGTATCTTCTGCTCCAACATGATGTTACCACAGACTCATTCGTTGGCCAAACATTAGACAGGTCCCTCTGAGCCCTCTTTTCAACTAGACCTCATCCTTGAGCTTCCATGTCCATCCTTGCAGTATCAGTCTTAGCAACAATCCTGCTAAGTCAGTGTAGAGAGAATCCTCCCACCCTCATTAGCTGATCAAATTCCTTATCCCCCACTATCTCCGAGGTGATAACTGATTAGCCTGCCCTGCCTCCACTGCCTCCAACAAGAGTCCTATTAGGTCAGTTTAGCATGAATTCCCCTAGACTGGATGTCTTCCACAGAATTTTTTTTTTTTTTTTTTTTTTGAGACGGAGTCTCACTCTGTCACCCAGGCTGTAGTGCATTGGCACGATCTCGGCTCACTTCAAGTTCTGCCTCCAGGTTTCACGCCATTCTCCTGCCTCAGCCTCCAGAGTAGCTGGGACTACAGGTGCCTGCCACCACGCCTGGCTAATTTTTTGTATTTTTAATAGAAACGGGGTTTCACCGTGTTAGCCAGACTGGTCTGATCTCCTGACTTCATGATCCACTTGCCTCGGCCTCTCAAGTGCTGGGATTACAGGCGTGAGCCACCGCAGCCCCGCCCTTCCATAGTAATTTTTTATTCATTGACCCTTCACTTGGTTTTAGCTATGAATTCCCACTTTCACTTTTTGTTTTTGGAATTTAGCTCATTCTATCTCCCCTATTGTTGTATCACTGACACCTATCACAGTAATCCTGAATAGTCTTCCTTATCATTTTGACAAATGTCAGAATAATTTTGTCTTCAACAGATACACTCTCTAGTAGGATTGTTTTGGTGGTAGAGTGATATCTTTTTAAACTGAGACCCTTCCTGAACAGCACATCCTAGTTGAAGTCTGTGGCCTAGAAAGGATACAGAAAGTGACTCACAAAGCTCACTGATTCATAGAACAATACTTATTTTCCTGAGATGAGTCATTTAGTAACCTTATTAATAGCTTGTATTTATCAATACATATGTCCACTATGTATTGATAAATACATAGCACTAAGCATCTATGAATTTCCAGAAATAATTTTCTTCCATCTTGCACAAATCTCTAAATGCTAAGATAGAGAGGTTAATGAGATATATATTACATCTGCAGTGTTAAACCAAACTTTCTATTCAATGAATGTTTACATACACAAATACACACACATCTGATTTTAGAAAGACTAGAGGACTATTGTACATACATACACACATGTGAATATATTTATATATAATTTATATATGTTTGTGTGTGTATTTGTCATGTAATCTTTCGAGAATTAATGTTATACACAGTATGTGTTATTCTCTTGCTTTACTGCATTCACTTTCATTTCAGGAAGGTCCTTACAGATAAACATTATTCAAAGCAAGAAAGCGTTTAAAATTACATTAAGGCAGAATCAGGCATTTTGGTAGTCATAATAGAGCTAGAAAGCAGCATGAAGTGAACAAAGGGCTGCACAGCAGGAAATTTATGCTTCCGAAGAGGCAATTCACACCTGTTAACTACTGTGAACAGAATGAGACACAACACCAAGTTTCCATCTAAATACAATGCTAGTTGTTTTTTAAAAAATTTTTAACGTTTAAATTTTTTGCAAAAGTAGTTACTGAATTAAATGATTCCGTCTATAGAATAATATTAAAAAATGCCTAAACAAGGATAATGTGACAGGAAGAAATGCAAAGACATAGAATAGTAAACAAAATATATGTATCATTATATTCCATAAGGATATCAAGAGAAAAAGGAAAAAAATAATGACTAGATTAGTTTAGAAAACAAAAATGTGCAGAGCCAATAGTCTACTGGTTACAGGACATTATAATGAAACACAAGGAATATTCTCTTATCTTTTTGTGATGAAATTTGTTTATATTGAATTAATAGTTAGATTAGACATACTCAGTTCTCAAGATCCAGAGAGGTACATAGCTAAAAATAAGACTCTCCCAAGCATATTTAACAAGGGAAAAAAGAAATAATAGAACTCAATGAAGAAAATGTTTCTTGGGGGGCGGAGCAAGATGGCCTAATAGGAACAGCTCCAGTCTCCAGCTCCCAGCGCGAGCGACACAGAAGACAGGTGATTTCTGCATTTTCAACTGAGGTACTGGGTTTATCTCACTAGGAAGTGCCGGACAATCCATGCTGGTCAGCTGTTGCGGCCTGACCAATGAGAGCTGAAGCAGGGCCAGGGATCACCTAACCTGGGAAGCGCAAGGGGGAAGGGAATCCCTTTTCCTAGCCAGGGGAACTGAGACACACAACACCTGGAAAATCGGGTAACTCCCACCCCAATACTGCACTTTAAGCAAACGGGCACAGCAGGAGATTATATCCCACACCGGGCCAAAAGGGTCCCACGCCCACGGAGCCTTCCTCATTGCTAGCACAGCAGTCTGCAATCTAACCGCAAGGCAGCAGCGAGGCTGGGGGAGGGGCGCCCGCCATTGCTGAGGCTTAAGTAGGTAAACAAAGCCTCTGGGAAGCTCGAACTGGGTGGAGCTCACAGCAGCTCAAGGAAG